>NC_087202.1:99616121-99678621 GCF_015104395.2 Macrobrachium nipponense
ACTTGCAGCCGTTGCTGCTTTCTTCAGATTTTCCCCTTTGAAGTTTGTTTCCTTTATTGAAACTTTACAGCGCAAGCAGAGGCTATAGCCTACACTATATCTCTTGGGGTCTCAGCTCAGAACTTCTAAAAAGACATGTTCAGGTACAAACATTTTACTCATTTTTACATATAGTATATCCTTTTCTTGTACACTGGTCTTATGGAAAGCTTTTTCGGAAAATATCCACAGAGTAAAATAATCTGACTTTCGTAAAATTTTTACACATATTTAGTAACAGAGTAGTTTCTAAATAATCCTGTCCATGTAGCAGTTTAGATGTATTTTTGTGTTATGTAGGGAAAGTGAAAAAACTGAATGCAATGATTTTTTTTCGCCCTTTCGTCAGCAGCATTCTCAAGCAACTTCACGAAACAAAAAAGAATTAGGAAGAACACTTGGATTTTCAAAAAATGAACGAAAAAATTAGAGAACTGGGTCATTACATAAGATATTGATTTATAGATGAGGGACAACAGTTTTGAATTTACCTTATTGCTGGATTAACCAGGGAGAGACTTGAGGTCATTAATGCCATGAATTGGGGATGGAATGTCACAACTAGCGTTTTTTTTGGTCTGATCGAGAGCTCGATTGCGCATGCGCTGCTATGCAATTTTGGGCGTTTTAATCTCCTGGTAGCCACCCTCTCTTCAGGTGTAAGCTATCTTTTCCATATTCTTTATTCATTAGCATCTGGGGTAAAAATTCAGGTATTTTCGTACATTTTTTTTTATTTCTGCAGTACGAGTTTATTTTTTTTCCCGTATAAGCAAAATCACAACACGCTATGTACACCATGCGGTAACGCAAGGTTAAGCAAGGTATTCTTTAGACCTCCTAAACAGTGCTGACTGAACTTGAAAATTTTTGGCTGTTTGCCTATGCTTTGTTGTTACGTGGATGGTCTACTAATTTTGTCCTATTGACTCCCTTTCTCTTAAAAATGCCTCCCAAGAAAATTGAACAGTTCAGGAATGAAAATAGAAGAATATAGCTGTAAAGGCTCAAGAGAAGGCAAAATAAAGCCGAAGCTTGTCTCAATCCACCACCAATCCATGTGGCGACAAAAGCAGCAAGTACCTACAGCTGCAGAAACGATTAGTAAACATGCTGATATGTTTCCCATACTGTACAAATAAGCTCGAGAAAACTTGAAAATTGTAATAGAAATAACTCGAAAAACTTGAAAATTGAAATAGAAATAAACTGTATTCACCACCATTTGTCAATATCTGTTGACTCGGAGTCCCCTCCCTTTTACCATAAAGGTGGTCAGGGTATTAAACTGATATAAATATTTAAGAGCATACTTTTATGTCCTTTATAAATATAACAAGAGCGGTGATATCTGGCACCACCAAACTCTTGTTGCGGGATTTGCACATCAAAATGCTCCGGCCTCATCATTCTTTGTTACTCTGGCCTTTGTTTACTTTGGTTCCCTTATCCTCCACTGTCATCTTCAGCAGTGTAAGCTGTTACTGGTAGCCCTAACAATGTTAGTGTGGTTCCCACTTCAAAACCAAAGTTATGCTGCAAAACAGTTAATTGTGCAGCAAATACCACTGTGTCTGGTCTTGCAAACTTTCCCGAGTTTGAAATCCAAACTCATGAGAAGTTTGAGTTATTCCTTTGCGTCACTGTTTAAAGTTTTTCTTTTTTGTCAGATCTTGATAAATTTCGTCAACTAAAACTGACTGATTTTGGGTACCTTGAATAGCAGCTCTCATTGTTTGGAGATCAAAAGGTTCTGTGCAGCCATACCTTCCGTTTCTTCTATCGAGACCCTGCACAGAATTGCTCAGCAATTAGTGCAGAAAGAAACAAGGTGAACAAGTGGGACTGTAAAAAGTGGCTGTTATGGTAAAAAAAAAAAAAATTACCTCATTAATTTATATTAAACTTCGAATAAGGTCAGATACTCTGTTGCTATCGGGAATCCTATCCTTGATTAATTTGTTACCAATTCCTCCATGACCCCGATCTACCTCGAGGTTCGAGGGAGATGCCCTGATAAGCAAAGCAATTCCTAGGTCATTACTACCAGTCGGTCTATGAGCGTCTGACAAGGAGCCATTTAACGAATTTAGTACCATCACATTAAAAAAAATATGTGAATAGGCAACTAATTGTAGGTTTTCAAAGATTATTTTCTTTATAAATGTGGTACAATGGAGAAGACGGGAAAAATGATAAGACATCACTCCTCGATTTTGTATTAAATTCTCTGCTGTTACCACATTTATTTAAAAGTAATACTTTAATATTTGTGGCTCCGTCTTGGTTAAACCTTCAACATATCTTACACAAGTGCTATAGCCCTGTTTTAGAAACTATTTCAGGCATCCATTTGGTTAATTCATGAAAAATTAAATAGCATCACGATCATTCCCAACTCCCGATTAGTAATTCTGGATGTTTGTTTGTATTGACAGAAACGGTTGTTGAATCTGTATTAGAAAAAAAAAGGAGTTAACAGGACAGGATTTACAACCGAGTCAGTCCAATTATTATGAAATGAAGTAAATAGTGTATTGTAATTGTATGCTTTAGGAAAAATTCTATGAACTAATGTTTGGTATGGTAGTGATAACCTCCTTTCTACATTCCTCTCAAATTTATCCCAGTTTCGAAAAACTTCAAATTTTTCAGTCTATGTTTGGGATGGTTTTGATATTTGTATGGCACTTTGGTTATCATACCTAGAAACTATGCTGTAAGTAACCTCCTGAAAAATTTAATTAACATAACCCCATCAACACTAGAAAGAGGAGAAGGTGATTGCTTACCCTTTTAAGACTGTTAGTAGACACGAACCTTTTCAGTATAAATTTAGTAGAAGCAATAAACAATTTAAATCATGTATATACACTACTTTTCATGACTGCTCATTAATATAAAAAAATGTTGTATTTTATTTAATGTTCATGCGAGCATATTTTGTCCTGAACCATCTACCATACCTTATTACATGCTGTTGTTATAAAAAATCCACAATTACATACGTATATCCGTGAATTTTAAGTATTATGTATTAACAGAAGTTGACACTGAAAATGGAAACACACTGAACATCTGAATGGCACTCGTTCGTGTTTACGCAAAAAAATAACCATAAGATTCACTTTTATTTTCCGTGTAAACAATGATGAGGAACACCATTTATATGCTCATAAGTTTTCACTTTGTTTTCAACTTTTTGAACAAAATACAGTTTATTGATAAAATCACAGATTTTTATTGAACAATTTAATTATATGAATTTTTAGCATCACATGCAGAGGGTATACCATATACATACAGCATAGTGCTCTAATTAGGGTAGTTTGAAGTTGGACTGATTTATTTTGATTATTTAAGTATTTCTCAGAATGATCTATACCTGTACAGTCAAACTTGTTTGATGGACCATTGGCATCCTGAGATAATATATACCTGTATTTTTTATATTTACAGGGCTAACAGGAGGTGATGACAGAGGAAGTAGTGAATACAGCCAGAATGATGAGGAAGCTGCAGCCTCTGGTTCTCCTGAATTTTTGGGTGATGGCAATGAACAGGACCCAACTCCTGCACCTGCTGCCCAGACTCCACCAAAACCTGGTATGTTTAGCATTTCAATATTGTTTTACTTATTACTGTGGATTGTTGCCATGAGGGTCTTAAATTATGTAAAATAGCTGGTAACTAATCTTTTTTGTTAAAATAAAAATTGTGTTGTGTTTATGTATTATTTTTTCACAGTGATAATACTGTAGTATTGTATATACACAGTAACAGATTTTGTGGCATGATTGTTTCTGACAAAACATTACTTTACTTAAGCCTATGATGGTACTTCAGTATTGAAAATATATACATATAACCCACCAGAGAATTTATCACCATGAAAATCTTTTCACATAGTTTGAATCTAAATTTTTCCATATTCTTTCTTTCACTTGTTTCATTAATGAATCTTTCATATTTTTGTATTGGTTTTCCTCTGTTGTAATCCATCCCAAATAGCAGGGGCATATATAGTACATTCATCAAAATTAACTGCTAAGATGAATGGGTGAAGGGATGATGGAGTTTACATTCAAAGCTAAATGTGATAGTTATGGGTAATATGTCAACCACCCAGAAGATGGTTTGTACCTCTTTTGCAGAAGTATCAGTGAGGGTCAGTCCATCAGAATCCAAGATGTAACTGATCCTTGGCTTTAGGCCAGAAACCTTTCTTTATGGATATAGTAGGGTTGGAGGGGAGATGAGTCGGCATTCACATGGTCTCATTCCTAATGGGGAGGTTCACCTTGCATAACTGTTTTGATGCTATCCCACATGGAGTGGAATGTTGGGGTAGTTCACTCTTGCTGTGCAGTGTAGAGAATATGAATTTCTTGAACATCTAATGATTCATATTATTCTTAATCAGTTATCATTTATAAAAATATTTTACTTTTTGTATGGATCTGTCCAAAAATGAATCTCCCATCCCATTTTTTTTGCAAGCCAGGTTCTCCTGCTGCTACAATCCTGAGGGAAAATGTCAGAATCATTATCCAACCTGACTGAGATTGAGTATGAGGATGCATCATATTCCTGTGATAATTTACTTCTGGTGGCTGTGAATTTCTATCTTTGGGGATACATACCATAAGCAGTTTAAGTCCAATCCAGCAGCTCAGAATCTCTTTTATCTCTGCAAAGAAAACAAAAAAGTTAGGTTTGTATTTTGTTATACTTGTTGGGTGTCCTATTGTTGTTACAATTCCCATTTCTCAAGATGATCCAAAATTTCAATTATATAAGCCACTAACAACTAGAGATCCCAAAATTCCTTCATCGGCTGCGTAAGCAAACCAGAAATTTTTATTCCCAGCATATTTCCTCTTTCAGAACAAGTATGGGTAGCAAAAATGATATTGTTATGTTACAATAAAGTTTCATACATACTTACTTGGCAGATATATACATAGCTAAGACTCCGTCGTCCCCGACAGAAATTCAAATTTCGCGCCACTCGCTACAGGTAGGTCAGGTGATCTACCGGCCTGCCCTGGGCGGCAGGACTAGGAACCATCCCCGTTTTCTATCATATTTTCTCTCTTCCACCTGTCTCCTGCGGGGAGGCTGGGTGGGCCTTTAATTGTATATATCTGCCAGGTAAGTATGTATGAAACTTTATTGTAACATAACAATATCATTTTCATACAATCAACTTACCTGTCAGATATATACATAGCTGATTGGCACCCTTCGGTGGAGGGTAAGAGACAGCTACTATATGGAATAGACAGGTAAACAACATATGTTGTAGGTATAAATAAAACCTTGGTTCCTACCTGATAGGTGGTAGACTTCGTGGGTGTTTGCCCAGTAGTCTGCATCACCTCAAGAAACTTTAGCGAGATATATGATCTATGGCCAAGAGTTCTTGTGGGTCTGCCGATGGGGTCTTATCCGCTTACTCGGCAGAGCCTGAAAGGACTTTGTCAATGGGTGCTGATCCACTTATATGACAATACACCTTATGAAGGAGCACACAACCAATCCCGACCACCTGATCCTAACCATATGTTAGAACTAAGGATTGTTCTGAGTTATCCCCGAACTCTTCACAACAACCGTAACTCCAAAAATGATAGAAACGGGGATGGTTCCTAGTCCTGCCGCCCAGGGCAGGCCGGTAGATCACCTGACCTACCTGTAGCGAGTGGCGCGAAATTTGAATTTCTGTCGGGGACGACGGAGTCTTAGCTATGTATATATCTGACAGGTAAGTTGATTGTATGAAAATCCAAATTAAGTCAGGGGAACTGTCAAGGTCCGAGAACTAAAACAGAACAACTTAAGGTTATGGTGCATGATGAGAATCCAGGCATTGTGCACTCATAGGATACCATGTTAAGAAGCTATCCTTTCAGTCATGAATTGAATTATGCAGTTTTCATTCTGCTCCTATTAGTGACATGCCCTAGTGGTGTGCTGCAATTACTGTAGTACATGAGTCTTTGCAGCATCATACCTTTAAACTTGAATACTTCTATGCAAGTTGTGGATTTGAATGTAATTCTAGACAGTCAATTGACCATGTATTCACTATGGTTTTCTCCTTTGTGTGGCTTCTGTGAAAATCATCAGGAATTTATAATCGCCATTACCTGTTTTTTCTTACTATTTGGAATGGCAATGCACATATTAGATTGTGAGGTGGTAATTTATTAGGTTTAGAAGTAGAGGATGTTACTAGTGATAATTCAATGATGGGTAAATGACTTTTCATAATGCTGTACCTATGATTATTATTTATCTCCAATATTCTGGTTAGCAGCACCAATCTAGTTAACAGCAGCCCCAATCTCTAGTTAACAGCACCAATATTTGGTTGGTGGTGCTGTTAAGCAGGTTTTTAGTGCTGTTATTGCCGATTTTTAGCAGCATCAGCCGGTAATGGAACCCCCGCTGTTAACCGAGGGCTGCTTGTAGTTAAAAGTATGAAAGAGGCATTTGTGTGATTGATTTAGCATCACATTTTTAATATTTTATTAATTTAATGTAATGATTAAGCTTGATTTCAATGTTTTATTTTATTAGCAACAAGTTATGGCCCTCTGTCAACCATCAGTAATACGGATGCATTGGACGTAGTCCAGTTTTTTTTATGCAGTATAGTGTACATTTGAAAATACGTAAAAAAACGTCGAATACGATATGTTATTTAACTCTGAATTTGTTTAATTGTAATTTAATGTTTTGTATAAAAAGGCAAGGTTAGGTAATAACAGGTAGTCAAGAATGGATTAATCCATTTTCAGTTATTTCTCAAGAAAAAAATTGATTCAGAATTTGACTGAATCGCATCTTGATGCTGCATCTGGAAATGGATTAATGTCGAGGTCCGGGATTCTACTGTATTTAAATTGTTTATTACATGATTTTTCTGTTATTATGAATGAATGTTTTCAGTTATTTCTTTATTTTTCAGAAAGTTACCAACTACGGCACAACAACCACTTGACAATTGTTTTAGAAGCACTTGCACGTGATGAAGCGTTCATGGATGTAACCTTGACAGCACAGGGTCGTTCTCTCAAAGCACACAAGGTATGCTAGTCTTTTCCAAACATAGTTTTAGTTTTTAAATAGACAAATAAGAAATAAAGAATACTTTGGCTGATAATTTATAATAAGAAATTAAATTACAGTGCTGATTAATAAATTTTTTTTGCTTTGGCAGTAAAATTTTTATCTTTATTCCAGTTCTCATTCTCATTAATTGTATTGTTCTACCATGCTTTAAAAGTGAATTGAGAATAGGTAAAGCAAAAATATACCTACATGCACACAAGACATATATTGGATGCTGTGATAATCTGATTACTTTCAGTCCGTTTTGTCCGCTGTGAGTCCTTATTTCCGTGGAGTTTTGCGAGAAAATCCTTGCCAACATCCTATTATAATTATGCCTCGAGATGTTAGATTTGAGGAGCTCTTCAGTATTGTGAACTATATTTACAAGTGAGTAAAGGTGTACTTATATGAAAACTTACTAGCATTTTTGGCATGCTATCAGGTGATGTGTTGGTAATATGTACTGTACGTATATCTGTGGATGCCCAAAAAATTGGAACTATGTTGCCTGTCATTGCTTTTACTGCATGCAGCACACTTTTGTTCTGGAATTTCCTAGGGAATGATGTTGAATTATATTACTTGTGAATCCTTCAGAGGATTAACAAATTTGATTTGCTCATATAATCCCATTAATCACACAACAACTTTTGTAAATGGCTCCAGTCACACCAACTTGAAAGAGCTTCCAAAAAGTAAAGACCCATTTCCTGAGCCCCACTGGCCAACAATACTCACTCAACATATCCATTCAGTTTTGGGTAAACAAGTGTATAACTTTGTTCATCAGATGCCAGAGTTGTTGAGTCTATCTTATATTAACTTATCACAATGTGACTGCAACTATCGTGTTCTAGATTTGTCTTATAATCTTTACTTGTAAGTTGACCCCTGTCTTCAGGGGAGGGAATAAATGAGTGTAAGAGTTAGTGAGGAAGTTGTTAGCGACTGTGCCTGCGAATCTGTATGAATCCATAAATTTGAAGCGTATAGAGAAATGAGATAGATGAGCGAGAGGTTGACTTGGTATGATATTCTAGAGATAGTGGAAGATTATGAGCTAGATAGGTGTATGAAAGAGAGGAGAATTGTTAGCGTTAGGGCCGAAATAAATTAGTGTGCCTGAGTTTAAGAGTTATAGAGAGGTAGTTTTGGAAGGGCCAAGGCAAATGGCAGAGCAAGCGATTGATAGGAGTGTGAGAGTAAGTAAGAGTAAGTAATGTAAGTGTAGTTAAACCTAAGAGAGATTTAAGTGGAAGTGTGTTGGAAGAGTAGGATCAGTTAGTCGTGAACGAGAGCAGCAGTGTTACAGATGTGGTAAGCCAGGACACAAGAAGAATGAGTGTTGGTTGGTGTTAGGAGTGTGCTTCGGGTGTGGGCAAAAAGGCCATTTAGTGAGTATAAGAAAGATAGGGATATTAAATGTTACAGGTGTGGCCAGGTAGAGCACATAGCGAGTGGATGTCGGGGTACCTGTATAAACGTGGTTTGTGGCAACTGGAAAGAATGGGCATCATGCTAAAATGTGTAAAGAACAGCATGCTAAGTGTGCTGAATGTTGAATGGAAGGTCATGTAGCGATTGTGTGCAGGTGAAAGAGGATGAGTCAGGCTGGGATTTCAGGAAACTAGGTGTTAAGGGGATTCAGTTCGGTGGGTCCTCTAGTATGCGACAGGATGTTCGGGAGAATGCGATGAGTGGTTGAAAGTGAATACATGTGAGTAAATGGGTCTGGGAGATCAACAGTTAGTGTCGGTAGATTATGGAAGAAAGTGGAAGAATGTAGAGAAAGGGAATGGAAGGAAGAAGCGTGAACTGCATGATAAGGATGTTAGTGTTAGAGTACAAATGGCTTATAAGGCATGTAATACGGATGACTTTGGGGGAATGAATGATACTTATACGGTAGTGTGTGTGGGTTTGAATTGACAGGGATAAGTGGGATTTCAGTGGGAAGGGAAACTGAGTAGTAAGGAAGTTTGTAATTGATAGTATGGATGGATCTTTGCAAGAGGATTACAGTAGTATGGATGAACTGAATTGTTTGGTAGTAGAAATAAGGGAGATATTGGGATCAGAGCTAGATGATGTAGATGAGGTAGTGAATGAGATTTGGGAGGATAGTAGTGATGGAGATAAAGGGAATCTGAATGAAAGTGGTTTGGAAAAAGTGAATGGCAATGTAACTGAGAGAGTGCATGAGGGTCCTCAAACAAGATCCAGGGGGCCTGGATCTGAGCATCCTTGGGTGTTGCAAAAGGTAATTTAGTGTGGGTGTTGTTAGTGTAAGGAGACGTTGTCAAATGTAATGGGGGAGGTAATATGGAGGAGTGATACGGTAGTTACATTTGACAACGTCTTCGAGGGCTGCGTGAGAGAGGGAGACACAGCGTCGTTGGGTTGTTTGTAGTTGTTGGGAATAATTGAGAGTTTTAAGTGTTTTTGTATGTTGGTGTGTCGTGTTCGTGTTTGGTGTTGCTGTATGGTAGTGTAAGTGTGTCTGTGTTTTTCTAGAAGAGAGAGAGAGAGAGAGAGAGAGAGAGAGAGAGAGAGAGAGAGAGAGAGAGAGAGAGAATAAGCGGTGGACGGATAGTTAACGAGTGGTTTGCTTGTTGGGTAATTGTCTAGGTTGTCTGCTGGCATGGTTGCCGGGTCAGTGAGTCTATGTGTAAGATCAGAGTCTGTGATGGACAGTCGGTTTACCCAGAGAGTGGTCTTGGTATTGGATGGTCAGTTGTATTGTGTGTTTTCTGAAGTGGTTTGATTTGTTGGTGATATTGTATGTTAGCAGTTTGTTGTGCCTGTATTACTGAAGTTTATTGTGCTTGTGCATTGGGAGGTTGTTGAGCTTGTGAATTCCTGTGGTGTTGTATGTGAGTTGTAGCTGAGCTGTTGCGTGTTGTTGTTGGTGAGTTGTTGTAGTTGTGAGTTGAGTTGAGTGGTGTTGTTGGTGAGTTGTGGTTTCTTGGTGTTGTTTGTAAGTAGTTGTGTATGGACTTGTAGTGTAATCACTGGTTGTGATTACACTACAAGTAATCACAACCAGTGATTACTTGTAGTGTAATCACTTGTACTGCTGGGTAATCACTGGTTGTGATTACCCAGCAGGCAGGACAGATTCTTGCCTTGAAGACAGTCATATCTGGTGAGTACATGAATGTGAAAGTTTTGTTTGTGTCTGTTGGTGAACCAATTGTCCCGTCAGTAAACAGTATTGTAAAGGGGAAAGTGTGGTTGGGGGAACATTGATAGTTGGTACAACTAAAGTAACTGTGGGGAGATTTGCTTGCTTTCTGCGCTTGGTTGTGATTTAGCCACAATGCTAGCTAGTCAATGATCCAGCAATATTAATACTGGTCAACATCATTTACACAACAGTAGTTCTTATGATCACAATTGAAAGGAATAAATAATGATCACAATTGAAAGGAGTGAATAATGGTAAAGAACTCTGTAAATATGACTGTTTCCTGGTGTCGATGACAGGACTCAGTTTTGCAACATTTTTGGGGTATCAAGTGGCTTAAGGGGGCCAGCTGGCTAATGCCATTTTTTAAGGACAGGACTTTTGATATTCATACCACTTAATAGGGTAACTTGGGACACCTCCATACCGCATATGATTTTCTCCCCTGACCATTTTTCAAATTCTATCTCCTCCTTTGATATTTAATATTAAGACCTGGGATTACTGATGTAGACCTCCAATCAAATGAAGAGTTTTTTCTAAAAGTCATTTTTTTGCTAGATATGAATTTTTCATTATGGTAAAAAAATCAATCCTATAAATAAGGAAAAAATTTATAAAAAAAGACAAAACAAAAATTGGGAAAAAGGTCTCTATTTGATTGTTCTATATGTGTTTTTAAGTTATATACCAAATTCCAATGCTATAGCTATAAAACTAAGTGAGAAGACACATATAAACACAAGAACTACTGCTTGGGTCAGGTACATCTGGTTGGTAAACTGTTAAGAGGCAGACAGATACAAAACTGCCCTGCATCTGAAGACATTGAAGCAATAAGAGCATCAGCATCGCTGGGTATTGTGATAATGGGAGTGAGAACAAAGCTAGGCAGTGGGAGATTGCCCTTGCCTAAAAGCATTAGTATTCTTGGTTGCCCTTGCCTCCTCTTAGCATGCCTTGTCCAGTGGAGTCTCCCATTCCAGCTCTGTTGGTCTTCAGAGGGTCTTTCCCTTGCCCTAAAGTTCATAGCCAAAACTCATTCTCTTGTATGTGTCAGTCAGTTTTGAACTTTTTTGCCATTGCTATATTTTTTTCATTTTTTAAAAAATAACAATAGCTTTCTTTGCCAAGTGAATGCCATCAGGATATCTCCATAGGAATGAATTTTTCCACACTCCTCCTATCTGTTCCTTCACACAAGTCAGCAGAATCCTCATTTCACAGAATTTCCTCCTGTGTTCGCTTAGTTTATTT
Source organism: Macrobrachium nipponense (assembly GCF_015104395.2). NCBI lineage: Eukaryota > Metazoa > Arthropoda > Malacostraca > Decapoda > Palaemonidae > Macrobrachium > Macrobrachium nipponense. Next base: position 99,627,727 of record NC_087202.1, read on the forward strand.
CTTGGGCCTATCTGGAGGTTTCACAAGAGGACATCTTATGACTCAAGATCAATGTGCATAAAGTTTTAGGTTGTCCTCTTCCATGTCCTTTCAAGTATATCTTGGAGTTCTGCGATCCTTAGAGCAGGTACTTATTTTTCCTGGACTTAATTTGAGGTTTTGTAAGACATCTTGTAACTCAAGTTCAAGGTGCATGAAGTTCAGGTTTTCTTCTTCTTTGGCTGGCGTACTACATACAGCTTGGAGCTCTCTGCTTTTCTTAGACCAGTTATTTGGTATTTTCTAAACACATTCTCTAGCATCTACTTTTGCAGTGTTAAGCATGTATTTCCTGATGTTTTTTCATAGGTGGTCATGTTTTACTAACTGGGAGGGATCTTGTTTATCCTGGGATACCCAAATGTATGCCCCTATTACTTGATGACTGTATAGTAAATCCCTGCTGTTTGCGAGCTCAAGATTCACAGACTCGCCCATTCCAGATTTTCTATGAATTGCATATACCCATTATTTGGGGAAAATTTGCCTATTCACAGTTTTTTTCACTGAGAAATATTCACAAATTATTGTATTTTCATATAGTTTTTTTAACTAATGCACTTTTTCTAATAAAACTATTTAAATACTCAGGTATAAGCATTTTTAAGTTTTTTTATTTTATTTTAACTATCAAAATATGCCGTTCTAAGTGTTTAGAGGGGTTTTAAGTATTTGCAGGTTTTAGATTTTAGTTATTCACGGGGGATCTGGTATCCATCCTTGTGAATAAGGGGTGTTTACTGTACCGCTTTCATTTTGTCTTGCAATGCAAGTACATTACTTATAGGGTTTACCATAGTTTTGGTTGATCCATTGTTGCTTCACTTCTGAATGCTGTGAGGGACTGGATTTGCTGCACCTGGGTCAATTGTGTTCTTCCTTTGTGCTTCAGGGTATTTTTTCTAGCATTATAAACTTTTAATATCCTCTCATTCCTGCATTGTTCAAGTTGGAGGTTGACAAAGAGAAATGACACCTTCATTGGGGCTAAAGTTCAGTATGTGTAGTAATGAGTTTTTTTTTGCTTCGCAAGATCTTTCAAATTGGTGTGACGGGAGTAATGAATAGAAGTAGGATTATTTTATAATATAGTGATTTTAGCAACCTGTAAATACTAAGGATTGCAGTACTATCACTTGGGCATGGATATGTTTGTTAGAAGCTGCATAGTTTAGATAAGGTATGTAATTCAAAGTATATTCTTCAGAGGTGAGATGACCGTTGCAGCTGAAGATTTAACATCTTTGCTAAAAACTGCAGAGATTCTCCAAGTGTCTGGTTTAGCACCTTCCGATTCATCAGCTACAGTTAATCCACATACTACAGGGAATATTCGGTCTTCGTCATCATCTTCCTCAGCCTCTTCAAATGTTCCTCCTGTTTCCAAAGCTCATAAAAATGTCAAAGAAACAAATCAAGGAATCTCAGCACCTGTTAGCAGACCTAAATCTCCAGAAACAATGATCAACCCTTCTGACTTTATGGACATGGACATGACATATGTTAAAGAGGTAAGTGTAATAACTTTCATATTTTTGTTCTGAATTGTTAGCATATAATGAAATATACTTAGTTTTACCCAGTGAGTTTATGTCAGCTCTTCAGTGTATTTATAAAAATTTGAATAATTTGTGCATTTAAATAGAAAAACATTGCATTAGTTGGCTTTATAATTTGGTTTTAAATATTTCAAGTTTAAGACAGCATTAATACACTTAATACTGTACTGTGCAAGAACCTAATGGGAATTTGTTTGAAGTTAGACATGGGATTCCTGAGATATACTTATCTCCAAAATGCAAATGTTGATGGATATGATTTTTTCCTGACATAGCATAGACTGAATTTTTATTTACCTTTTTTGGAAAATGCTTTAGACTTGGTTTTATATTTTATGCACATGTTTGGTCAGTACCAAGATTGTCCATCTTAATGTACCGGATAAGAGTTACTGATTAGAAGATAAGACATAGTCTAAGGTTAGTAGTACAGGCTAAATAAATCTACAGCTGGATCAGAAATGCCAGTCATAAATTTGTATACTCTTTAAGGCTAAGTCTAGGTGTATATAATTGTGAATTGACTAGTGATAAGTAGTGATTAAGGATAAAAACATTGTCATGATGAAAAAATGAAGTTTGTCACACACACAATTTTTATTCTTTCAATAGCTTACTAGATTGGTTATCCAAGTTTTTCAGTTATCCAGCACCCCATATGCCATGTAAATAACAGGGTTTTAAGTGTAATGGTAAATAGATTTCAGTTTTGGTTTGTAATTAAGTGAGGCCAGTATTGTATTTGTTTGAGATCTGATGTGAATAAAGATATAAATTATTTCATGAGAGGAAAATTTCCTCACTACGTATTAGTACTCACAGTTGATAACAGTATATAGGCAAGCATAGATAGTTCTGAAATTTGTTGTTGTTGTAGAGTTATTTTGCATTAACAAAGTATGTGCATGTGCACATACATTCATGCTTTTGCATTTAGTGTGGTTTCCTGAATATAACTTCGCACAAAATGGTGTGACAAAAGGACATAGAGCAGATACAGGAAATACAATGATAAATGAGGGATTTCTGTAAAAATCAACTTGAGGACCCACTATGGTATGGATACCCTCCAGCTACACTATAGTATACATATTAATCTTATAATAAAGGGACATAAAGTGTCATCATCAGAACCTAACCCCCATCATAAGTTAGGAATTAGTTGTAGCATGCGTTTATGTCCTTGTCAGTGGGATTTGTTAATAGGATGAAACCAGTGGTTCATAACCCATAGGCAAAATGTGTAATGCAAAATATCAGAACTATATATGCTTGCCTATATACTGCTATCAGCTGTGAGTACTAATAGAGAGGAAATTTTCCTACCATGAAATAATATATATCTATTCACATCATATCTCAAACAAATACAATACTGGCCTCACTTAATTACAAACCAAAACTGAAATCTATTTACCATTACACTTAAAACCCTGTTATTTTTACATGGCATATGGGGTGTTGAATAACTGAAAAACTTGGATAACCAAGAACCTAGTAAGTTATTGAAAGAATAAAAACTGTGTGTGTGTGTGACAAACTTTATTTTTTCATCGTGACAATCCTTAATCACTCTACTTAATCCCTAATTAATTCACAATTATATGCAACTAGACTTAGGCTTAAAGAGTATACAAATTTGTGACGGTGGCATTTCTGATCCAGCTTTAGACTTATTTAGCCTGTACACTTATCTTCTAATCAGTAAATCTTATCCAGTACAATAAGATGGACATTCTTGTTACTGATCAAACGTGGATTAAGTAAAAAACCAAGTCTAAAGCAATTTCCAACAATAGTAAAATAAAAATTCAGTCTGTCAGGTAAAAATCATATCCATCAACATTTGCATTTTGGAGATAAGCATATCTCAGGAATCCCATGTCTAAGCTTCAAACAAATTCCCATTAGGTTCTTGCACGGTACAGTGAAACGACACTGTCATTCAACTTGTTGGAGACATGGATAACAACATTTTGTTGGGATGATAATTCACTACAAAATTAAGAACCTGGCATACTTCATTAGTGCAATCCCAATAGGCTTTAGATTTCAGCCAGACTGTTTTTCCAGTGGTGGAATTAGGAATATATAGTAGTACTGATTGACAGATATGTTCATCTCAAAGGCGCAGTAATCGGAAGTGCCTACCTATATACTGTACTCACAGACCTTGGACTTCACAATAGCTTGAACATCTGTTGAAAAAACAAAGCCATAACCATTTTGTTGGAAAAAAAAAAATCTTTGGAAAAGGCTGTCGCATTAAGGGCTTCATATGCCCGGTTAATTAGCAAGATCACTACAGATGGACTGCTTAATCCATGGTAGGCAAAACTTCTGCAGGCTTGAACCTTACAGACACCTAAAAAACAGCATTATATTATACTAAGTATGAGAACTACACAGCTACTGATGAAAACCCTTCTTCAAAAGCTGTTATGTCCCCAGTGAATCCCAGGCAAATTTTTTCTACCAAGGAAAAGTCTAGACAATAAGTCTGTACAGGAAACATAAACCACCCACAAAGGTGGCTAAGTCCCAGCAACAATAACATTCAGGTTTTTATCTGCAAGAGTGAAACATAAGCAGCAAGACAATGAATAACTAATAAAAAAAAATCCTACTTCTCAATGGCAGTCAGTATAGAAGATAACAGCATGTCTGTACTCAACGCAGTAACAAAATGATTGAGGCTGTCAGTGAGTAAGAAATACTAATCACTCACTCACTCCTCTTCTCTACTTGTTAACCAACCACATTCCTACCAAGTTTCGACCCATTTCCAGCTCTTGCTGAAATACTCTTACATATATAAGGTAATAGTTTGTATTCCAGGAGGAACAAATCTCTCTTATTTGTTACTACACCAAAAAATACATTTACTTTTGGCAATATACTTTTCATGATTCATTACTTACAGATATATCTACAATTCTTTACATGTTCTATAAGTCTGTAGTGTAGCATTTATGCAATAAATTTTATTCAAATAACCACAGCAGTGAGCATTAATATAAATTGTGGATAAATCAAAAGAAAAACTCATATACTCTATTTTTGTTCTATGGGTGCAGTCATTCCCAGACAAGTAAGGGGTGTACATATTGCATTATATTTTCATTTGGTTTTAATATTTAGGAAATTTTTTCAATTTTAAGTTATAAAATAAGGAGTGACATATCTAACACTAAAATACAGTATGTAAACTTTAAGGGTTAAACATACACAATGCTATATGTACATGGTAGTGTATACATATAGTATAGTACTAGAGGTCAGTAATTCCCGGGCTGCAGGCTACATCCAGCCGATGAGGAGTTTCAGTCCAGCCCTCTAACTCAACACTTGGACACTAATCATTTAACAGTTGTTACTTAGTTTAAGGTGTTGAGGAATCCCTATAGTGCATTTGATATCATGGCCCTCCTCCGAGGCACTGCATAGCTGTCTGCCTACTCTCTTTCCAAAGTTTGCCGACCCCTGTAGTATACCGTAACTGTATTGAATAGTAATACCTTGATTAACAACAAGTACTATTTTGAATTGCAACATAGTTTGTAGACTCATAATATTGAAGAGTATGAGTGGGAGTGGAATTTGGTTGCATGGAAATAAGGCTGTTTGTAGGAGATGCATTTTTATGGAACAAATATGATATATTTTGATAAAGTGAAGTTTTATAAATATACTTACAAAGTAATTACTTAGCTAATGATTAGCCTCGCACGGCATCCTAAAATAAAAAATATTTGCTTGCAAGTGATTGTTGCAATGCATGTAAGACAGGTCCTGCCCACCGCAGTGGGAACTCACAAGTGACACTACTGATAGTCTTTCTAATTTATGCCACAAAGTCCATGAAAATCAAGAGGGGAGGAGGGAGGGCTCTGATTCAGTAATTACTTGGTAAGTATATTTATAATTTAAAAATATCTTTTTTATAAAAGTAGCTTACCAAGTAATTATACTTAGCTGAATCCCACATTGCAATGGGGGTGGGATGAATGGACTGAACTAACTCGATGTAAGAAAGACTGTTATTATTGAACTAGAGGAAAGGCTTACATTGGCTCAGTGTTTGTCAATTGCTTACCTGGTAAGGGAGCTACAGCAGATGCTGCCTCTGGTGGTGCTCATCTTAACCTGTAGTGGCGTGACAGTGAGGTGGGAGTCGCCTCTACCTCAGTGGAAGTCTTGCAGTGGAGGATCTGCCCGACTGCTGACAAGACTCAGGATAAAGTTTTCATGCCCTTGCCCTGAGTGCAGTACCATAATAACAAGACCAGAGACTCAACCTGTCACCTTACGAGGTTACGCCAACTCAACTAAGAGACACTAACCAACCAACTGACTGGTGGGTCCTCCATGTAACAGGTACCCCCAGCTTCCCCTTAACTTGACATCCTTGACACAAGGAAAAGATAAGAGAGAGTTCGTGTCCCTCCTATACTTCCTCACCCAACACCATGCCAGCCACCACCAACGGGGCAAGGGTACTGCAATTTTCAAAGACTTTCTATGTCTTTCAAATAACGTAATGCAAATATCGACTTACACTCCAAAAGGTTGATTGAAGTATTGCAGAGAGAGAGAGAGGTTATGGTTAAAGGAGAGAGAGGCGGCCACAGCTCTGACCCCATGCATTCTCTCTTTCACCAATGGAAGCAATTCCTCCTGTATCTGGGAATGAGCTTCGGAAATTAGGTCTGATAAAGAATGAGTCCGTTCTTGGAAAGCGGATGGGAGGGTTTCTTGATGGAACACCATAGGTTACTTGAGGATCCCCTGATCTTCTCCGTTTTCTCCAGATAACACCTTAGTGCTCTGACCGGGCAGAGAGCTCTTTCTTCTTCATCCGAGCCCAGGATACCAGTTGAACTCCTTATACGGAAAGACCGGGGCCATGGCTTATTATGATCCTCGTCCTTAGCTAAGCCTAAGGTGAAAGAGCAGATCGCATCGCCCTGCGAGAATTTGACTTTTTATTGAAAGTGTGTAGCTCGCTCACACGTTTAGCAGTAGCTAACGCTACTAGAAATAGTATCTTTCGGAAAAGCTCCTTGAGAGGGGCAGACTTAAGGGGCTCAAAAGGAGGGCCTGTAAGCCACTTCAGTACCATGTCCAAGTTCCAGGAAACCAAAGTACAGGGAGTCCCTGGGTTACAAAGGGGGTTCCGTTCTTGAGACTCGTTGTAAGCCGAAAATTGACGTAAGCCGGAACGATGTCGGAAAAATGTATTAAAATAATTTTTAAAAAAAGTTATAAAAACCTTACTTGTAATCCTTTGGGTACAGTACATGTAGTTTCTTGACGTTTTATGTACAATCTGGAGTTTTTTTCATCCAAAAAATGGTGGTTCTGGAATGTAAAAGTACACAATTAGTACAAAATACTACACAAAGTCCTGAACGCAAGTCCTGAACGCAATATGTAAAGTAGAGTATATCGAGAGTAAAAGTGTATGTATGTATAATTCCTTACTTGGAGGTGTCAAAAGATTTCAACAGGTCATGAAGATGTTGATTAGTAGAAAGGTCCAGATTACGATGCTTAAACACAGACGCAAGCATGGCTCGATAACCTTTAATTGTGGAAGATGAAAGTTTCTTGGAGGTTCTTAAATAGAAAAGAAAATCAGCGATCAGAGTTACAGATGTCTCAGAAGATGTGAAGTCTGGAGCACCATCTATGGAAGACTGCCCATTTCGACTGTTAAACATTACTAGTCGACTGGCGTCTGCACCTCGCAATAGTTTCCGCAGCTGCTTTTGAAAATCCCTTCGCTCTGACAAGTTTCCTGACAGTCTGAAGCCTGTCAGAGTGAACGTAGACAACCCTTGGTGGTACCCTCTGTGAAGTACGGTTGTCTGAGTAGCCACGGTCTTTGGGGGAGTAGTCGCGGAAAATCCACCAGCAGACGTAGAAGGTCTGGGAACCATTCCTTCATGGGCCAGAATGGGGCTACCAGAGTAATGGAGATGTTGCTGGGAGATACGAACTTGTTCAGAACTTTCCTGACTAGACTTTAGGGAGGGAAACCGTAAAGATCCAGTCCCGACCAGTCAATCATGAGCATGTCTGTCACCCATGTTCGAGGGTCTGGGGCAGGGGAAACGAAGAGAGGGAGGCGGATGTACCTTGATATTGAAAACTAGTCTATTAGTGGTCTGCCCCACAATCTCCACAGGTTGGAGCAAATTCTGTCATCCAGAGTCCACTCGGTGGGAAGCACATTCAACTTCCCCTGAATGAAGAGGATGACGAGTGTCACTTGGCATTGATGGGCCCACTGGAGAAGCTCTCATGCCATCTGACAGAGGGAAAAGGAGTGTGTGGCCCTCTGTTTCTTGATGTAGGACAAGGCCATGGTGTTGTCCACATGCACAACCACTGTCTTGCTGCACAAGAACAAGGAGAAATTACTTAGGCCTGAAATTACTTAGGCCTAAGTAAATGGCCTTCAACGCGTTGCATCATTGATGTGGAGCTTCATCTCCTTTGGGGACCAGGCCCCCGAAATTTCCCGAGATCCTAGAAGGGCTCCCCAGCCCAGATCCAAAGCATCAGAGTAAAATTCCAGGTTGGGTTTGGAGGGAAGAAGGGATCTCTCCTGTGAATATCTTCTTTCTGGTAGCTACCATCGTAGATCGGTTTTTATCTCCTGCATGGTAGGAAAAATCATCAAGTCTGGTTGAGTCTCCTGTCCCAGTTGGCTTTGAGGAAGAATTGAAGATTCCTCATGTGTAACCTGCCCAAAGGAACGAAAGTCTCGATGGAGGAAAGGTTTCTAGCAGACTCATCCACTGAGGAGCTTGAGCATGACAGGAGAGCAAGGAACTTGGAGATTGACTGAATGCAACCCGCAATTCTCTTTGGGGAAGGAAAAGCCTTTGAAGTCTGAGAGTTGAGAATCATCCCCAAATAAAGAATCTCCTGAGACAACCAACTGGAACTTATGGAGATTTAGCAGGATTCCCAATTTTTGAGAGATTAAGTGTTGTTTGAAGGTCCTTCATGCACTGTCCCTTCGATGGTGAGCGAAGAAACCAGTTGTCTAAATATGATGAACTGGAATATGTAGATAAGCATCCTGCATGTCTAGGGTGATCATCCGGATGAATGGATAACATGAATGACTGGCTCGTTTCCATCATAAACTTGGTCTTTACTACAAAGCGGTTGAGAGTGCTTACGTCTGGGACTGATCTCAAGCCCCCTGATGTCTTGGAGACAACAAACAGGCAATTGTAAAATCCCTGGGAATGGACTTCTATCACTTCTATGGCCTGCTTCCGAAGAAGGAATGACACTTCCTTCGCAAGGGCCAAGTGCTTTTCTGATCCTCTCAAGTACACTGTCAATGTGGTAGGCGGTGAGATTAAAGGAGGGGTCTCCGAGAAAGGGATGCAATAGCCCTCCTTTTAATACCTTGACGATCCATGGCTCTGTTCCTCTGCGAGCCCACCTCTCCCAAAACTCAAGGAGCCTGGCTTTGACTGGGGCACGAAGGACTTCTTGTTCACTTCTTCGATTCAGACTTGGTGCCAGAGTGCTTCTTGACAGACTTCTGATGGAAGCGCGGGGTCTTGAATGAGATTGTGGTGTGTCTGCACTAAAGGGGTGCTGCTGGAGTGGAGAGACGAGCTTTGGATGAAAGGGTGCCAACGAAGATGATTGAGTAAGGAGATCCAGCATTGACTACTTCTGCAGGTCTGTGGCTATCTGCTCTACCATGGCTTACGGGAAGAGATGAGAAGGGACCAGGAGTGAAAAGCAAAGCCGCCTTCTGCAAGGCTTGTAACTCCCTTCGACAGGAACAAACACCACAGGTCCCTTTTCTTCAGCAGGCGAAGGTGAAGAGACGCAACCTCCACTGCGCCATCACGGACAGTCTTGTCTGTGCACGAAAGCACACACAGAAGGTCTTTTGAAACAAAAAAGTCTACTGTCTCTGTGGCATTCTCAATCTTCTAGGTGAGAGCGCCAGCTGTTTAGTCAAGGAAGCTGAATACCTCAAACATCTTGAGGAGGCTCTTGACGAGGTGATCCAGCTCCGCCAATGAAAAGAAAACCTTGGGAGGAGTCAGCAACTTCCAGGGAGGGGTTTTCTACAGTGTCATAAGGTCTGTGGAACCTCTTGATAAGGTGGGAGCGAGGATGCATGAACATCGCCTTCCCTTGTTTCCTCTTCATCAACAGCCACTCCTTGTCCACCTCAACGCTTTCCTGGAGGAAGTGGGCAGAACCATCTTGGGAAGGAGAGAGAGTTCCCGCTGACTCTTTGACATCATGAACAAAAAGGCAGGCGATGCAGGAGGAGGAGAATTGAAGAAGCGAAGATAACTCTCCAAGAGGAAGTGAAGTAAGGCCTTGTATGCAGTCAGTTGGGTCAAATCATGATCCCCTCTTCCTCATCCTCTGAAGAAACTGGTGGAAGATCGTCCACTGTCTTAGGGGATTGTTCCACTGGAGGAGCTTTCTTAACTCAAAATCTCTGCTAGCTGTCTTTTCAGCAGAGCAAGAGAGGGATCCTCTGATTCCATAGCTGAGGTCTGTTATTGCTGATGTCCTGAAACAAGAATCTGAAGGGGCATGTGTGGAAGCAGGCGTTGCGGGAGCAGTCATCTCAGGAGCAGGAGCAGGCAGTATGGAAGTGAGAGTAGGCAAAGTTGGAGCAAGTACTGGTGATGTGGCAGTCAGTGGTGGGTGCACGGTAGAAGGAGACGGGAACGTGGCCAGGACTGGGCTCTCAGGAGTGGGAGCATGTCCATCCATACATTCAGGAGACAAGTGTTTGACACAGGACTTCTGATGTTTCGAGTCCCTGGTTGGCAGCAGTACAGGGTAGACCAATGGGTGAGAAGGTAACTGCACAGGTGCAAAAACTAAAAGGTCAACCCCAAAGTTACACGAAAGAAGGGCATCGTGAGAGTCCTTATGCCACTTGATTGGCACTGGAGACCCAGGAGCTGCATCCCACACATGCCTCTTCAAAGGCTTAGAGGCGTTACTGTAGCATCTACAGTGCCCGAGATCAGATTCCGAGTCGGAACTTGATGACAAGCAGCGTACATCCACAGACATGCCTTTCCAACGGCAGTTGGTTGTATCCTAGGACTTAACAACAGGACCGACAGGGGATGGCAGCCCGTGGGCAAACCCCATCAGCTTCCCTTGGACTTCCAGTATGTCTCCTCCCAGTAGCAAGGAAGTGGGACAGTGATCTTCGTCTAGGAGAGCCAACGGATGGGAAACCACCTCCTCCACTGACACTTCACTTTGCACTTTGTCACTACTCAATTTCTCCATGAGGCCCCTAAGGGATGCTCCCGACTTCTCTATGGAACTTAAAACTAGATTAAACTTGGCATCAAACTTATTAATCCTCAACTCGAGACTGGCAATGGCATTGGGTTCAGAAGCAGGGGAGCTGAGCACTAGAGTAGGAGGAGGACTGAGGATAGGAAAGATTATTCTCCCTGGAGTAGAAGGAAGAGGCAGAGCGGATTCTGTCTTTGGCTTAGGGGAAGAGTCCCTACTAACAGAGGCCCTATTTTTGGCTCCAGCAGCCACCTTCCTAATCCTATTTTTCTCCAACCTATTAACCCTCTCATGATCTGATGAGACGTAGCACGTCATTAAATTTTTTCCATAGGTGGACAGATGATGCACTGGGCACATCATATGTAAGTTATTTTCGGGAATAATTCATGAAAAAAAAATGCGCCAATTATAGAAAACTTAGTTAATGCCATTGGGTCGACAGATGATGAATCTCGAAGAAAACGCAAACCCGACGCCACTAGCTTGGTTAGCTTCGATACAAAACGTCAACATAAGTAGGTTGGAAAATCTGAAAATTGCACTTTGTAAAAAATTTGTATTTTTTAATCGATTACAGCTCATTACCAAACACATAGCAAAATTATTGCTTCCACATGAAAGATCAAACATTTCTACACAATTTAGGTATGAAACAAACTCCCCAAATCTAATTATTATATTTTTCATGATTATTTCAAGTAAATATCTATGATTTTTCTGAAAAATTTCACATTCATCACATCGTTTTTATTATTTCTAGGCCTTGTAAAGATGTTCTGATTGCTTCAAGAAATAATTCAATCATTTGCCAACATAATAACACTAACCAGATGCGCATATCAGTTATAGTTTGGGTTTCCATGCACATGTTCTTTTTGGCCCAGGGGGAAAAGTCATGTACCTTACACCCTTATATTTTCGGCCTATGCGCAAGAGGGTTAAGGTGGGACTCTAAAAACTTCCACCTACGTACTCTCATCCCACTCACACATCACAAGTATGCTCTCTTGTACATACCTGACCTCAGCACTTTGTGCACCTCATGTGCATCATAACATAACTTAGTCGGTCAGTCTAGTCTTGCAGTGAAGACTGGAAGTACTAGAATCAGACATACTGATAAACTAAGACTGGAAGTACTAGAATCAGACATACTGATAAACTAACTAAGAGAACGAAACTAATGATGGTAAAGCCAACTAAAATAATACAACAGCACAGAAAGAAAATCTGCTAAAGAAAGTACGTCACTGACTTCAGGCAACTAGAAAGTAGCAAACATGAACATAGGAAGCGTACGATGATGTCTTGTCAGCTGCACAGCATAAAGGACACTATTGGGTAATGTTGCTTGCGAGTTCCTGCTGCGGTGGGCAGGACCTGTCATCACGCATTGCAACAGTTAATTGCTCGCGGGGATTTTTTAAATTTTAGGATGCCGTGCGAGGCTAATTGTTAGCTAAGTAATTACTTGGTAAGTTACTTTTATAAAAGTGTTTTTTAAGACATATATTTTGTTAGAGACATGGGTTCACTACAGCTATTTTCTACTTAGTGATTAGCAGTTTCAGTAATGCTCAATAATTGTCCAGACATTTGAAATATGTATGCAGTTCTACAACTTTTCCCTATAGCACCACAATGCAGTTGAATTGATGGTAGGGTTTAAAATTTGGCTCTTTATAGGAAATTCAAAGTGGAGGAGAAGATGACGACGACACCGCACCCAGTGAGACAAATGCCCAACCATCTCGTAATATATCACCAAAAGCAACAGAAATTCATCAGGACACGGTCACATTTACATCAGTGTACAATCAGAATCAAGAACAAACCACGGAACCTAATAATTCATTGCAAGACACAAGTAGTATTTCTCCTATAAAAACTGAGACTGAAAAGGATTTAGAGCAGATTAAAAGTGTCATAGAAAATCCTCAACCATTTGTTTGTCCCCATTGCCAAGGAATACACAGAGGTCTTGAAAATATGAACAATCATCTGAGATTGAACCATCCTACTAAACCTAGTTTTACATGTGCCTGTGGCCGTGTCTTTACTCGGAGCACGTCTCATCTAGCTCACATCAAAGTCTGTAATGTTCCTTCATAGACAGAGGAAAAAATGTGGTGCTGTACATGATGTAAAAACAAGGGCACTAAACTAGCTGTATTAAAACTACATAATGAAATAATTAAATAAATATTCATGTATTTTGTAGTTTTTTTTAATAATTTAATAAATATTCATGTTTTGTAGTTTTTTTTTATTACAAAAGTTTGGGCTATTTTCACAGCTAGATGCAGCATTTATGTAGTGTACAGTCCTTTGCTTTTTGTTGGTTCTCAAAATTTGCATCTAAAATAAAAAGAAATATTTTTAGCTTTAACAAACTAAGTGTATTATCTTCGGCTTTAGAATTAAGCTAAATGTCAATTTTTTTCTTTTTAAATCTGGTTGCCAAGAAAATTTGTAACTGAAGATATGATAGATGCTTATGAGACTACTGTTCCTATTATATCAGTTGGATGAAACATTAGTGCCAGCAGGCACTAATGTCATTAAGTGTTAAGGCTAAGTTTAGATGCTAAAGGTGAGACCAATTCAATTTGACATTGTAAAAAAATAAACTTTAAAGAGGTTTTTATTCAATGGTTCATTTGTTTATAAAGTTGTTAGAGCTGCATTAGACAGGATGCAAATTATATTTGTATACTATGTATATATGTACTGTATTTTGAACTAGGATAAATCAGTCTTTAGACTTAAGGAAATTTCATCCTGTCCATAATTGTGCAGAATTGAAAATATAACCATTGGACTGATATAGAATGGCAGTTTTAGTTCATTTTTTTGTATACAAGTTACTGTCACTTTAGTTCTGCTGGGTAATTTAGCACCAATATTTGATAAGTCTTTTGAATACAAGTTTACTCTACCAATTCTTTCAAGTTTTCTCATGTTATAAAGTCAATTGCATTAGAAGTAGTGTTATTGACATGTGTGTGATTCACCTTGACATTTATGCAAGTGGTAATTTGTCAAATACATATTTCAAAAGTTGTTCATCCTTTCTTAGACGTACCATTTACATTGTTAAATGAGTGATAAACCAAAGAGCAAAGTTTTATCATTCAGGTGAACATACTTAATAAACAAAACCTCTCGGCAAGAATGCATGGTGTGCTTGGCTTCTAATCAAGAGTACACTTACAAGGATAGTACCTGTAAATTATTTATTTCTTAGGGCAACATTTTTATTTTTGGGATTAGATGTGACTAGATGTAGTTGCATAGAGTTCTGTTATTGAGGGTTACTTTAAGTGTTGATTGGGTTGCAATTCATGTTGTGAATTTCATTTGGTACAAATAACACTAAATGTGGTGTGTTTACATGTTTACCAGTATTAAATATTTTCATCTGCATTTTTAATACAGAAGTATATTTTTATTTACTTTTGGAATTGTGTGCTTGACGATTATGAAAAGAACCTAAGGAAAAGATTTTGTAGTTTATTTCAGTTTGTAAAATGAATCAAAATAACAGATACAGTCACTTTTGCTTTTATTTATTCCTTTTTATTCATTTACTTAACTGATCTTATGCAAGTGAAATTCTTGTCATAGTTTGTAACAGTTTTTGTAAGTTTCCATGAGCCTAATGAAGTGTTTCTCTTGTGACTGCATCAGCTAAAGTGCTTTATGTTCACTATGCACATAAAAACTATTGAATAGATATAATACATGATGAAACAAGGTAGTATTAGAACATCATTAAAAGATTTAACCAATTTCTTAAGATCCACTGTAAAAGCCAACTATTCAATTTCCAAAGATCACATTATAAAAGGCATAAATACTAATTACGTATACACTACTGCTAAAGAAGTTTATATACAAAACTTGAATGCAAGAAACATGACTTAAGGTCTAATACACATGGAAAATCTACTGAAGACTAAATAGCTGATGCTCCTGGAATCTAATTGAAAGTGATCCAATTAGGTAGGTAAGAAGCTGAGTGAGCATGTTAAGTCCCGTTTAATGTGATTTCACTTTTACACCCTTGTACATCAAACCCTTTATTTTCTGGATCTCTATTTTGCTGTCCAACCACTCCTACTCCATCTTAAGTGCTGCATGGCCAGAATTGTTGTAGTGCTTGGCTTTACAGCCTAAATCTCATATACATAATAAGCTAACTTTGTTACCACCAATGACTTGAAGGACACAACTGGCTAGCAGTGCCTCAGCGGCGTGGTTGGTATGGTATTAGCTTCCCACCTCGTATTTCTGGTGATAGAAGTTCACTCTCGACGTGGTTCGGAAGTCACGTAAAGCCGTTGGTCCCGTTGCTGAATAACCACTTGTTCCATGCAACGTAAAAGCACCATACAAACAAACAAACAACTGGCTAGCAAGCTCTACTTACCTATCACCTCCACTGGTACCAGGTAAGAGCAGCCACAGCTATACCCACATTACTTTGTACTAAGTTCCAAAGAAATCTACAGTTTTGTGAAAAAATTTAGTGGAATGTAGATTACAGTTTTAAAACAAAAGACCTTACATAGCTTTATAAATATGAAAAGGTGACTAAACACTTGTGAGAAACAGATGGCCAATCTTTCCTGAAACTAACATTCTGCATTCCCAAAGGTTCTTAGAGGGAAAAAAGTTGAGAAAAGATGTGGAAACCTAATCATGTGTAACTCCAGTGTTGATCTATACTGTAGTTAGTAAGTACTGGAAATTATACAAAATGTAGAAATAAAAAGTGGCCAAATAGGCAAAAAACTATCAATTTCTGTACAAACATATTCTAAAACTAGAAAACCTATTTAAAATGAATAGGAAAGTCACTAACAATAAAAAATATAATTAAAAGCAAGTTAAGAAATACCATTTCATGAAATCTTGAAGGCACCAAGGGCTGCAGGAAAATGGAAAACTGAATGAACTCATGATAAAGTAGCACCATTAAAATGATGAAACATGAAAACTTAAAGAAATCAGAGCTAATGAGGAATAGTCACACCAACCTCATTGGGAAAGCATAATATGCTGGTTCCAAGTACATGTATTGAAGCTGAATGACTTGTGTAAAAGCAAAACTAAATTTACGTACAAGTAACATTTATTGAAATAATAATAATAAAAGTACTATGCATGAAACTTGATAACAGTGTTGCTAGGATTCTCTCTTTGGACAGTTACGTGTACAGTGACAATGAACAAGGTATCACAAGCAGAAGCAAATACGTACTATAAGTGTGAAACAGGGATTTTCTTATTTGGTGGAGTACAGTAAGGCAATATAAGATTGATAAGGACTTGGGTGAAACAAATAGTATCCATATGAATGCCACAAAAACTTAAGATATACATGCAAGCAATAACAATGAAATATGGCATTTTCATGATATAATCAAGTTTCACATATACTTACCAATAACAATGAAATATGGTATTTTCATGATATAATTAAGTTTCACATGTACGTACTTACCAAGTTATTATACAGCTATACTTTTCTTATCGCAGGGCAGCAAAAACTGAAGTTCACAGTAGAGATTCACTTGTTTGTGTACGTGACTAACCCACCCACTATCAGGAACAACATCACAGAGGAGCCCACTTCTTTTGTGCTTATGTCCATTAGCGGGGAGAGCTCTTGATCTGTAATTACTTGGTAAGTAGAGGGGAGAATGGGGCAGAGTGCGACATGGGGTACACCGGGACACTGGATTTTTGAGTGATTAATTGGTAACTTCTTCGAATGAGCTCCTAGGGGCAGAGAGAGTAACTAAAAATGTAAACATGAGCCATTTTTGATAGGGGGATCAACAGATTGAAACTTTTTTTCAGGCATTTGTTAATTTTTGGTGAGTAAAGTGATTTTTTTTCTTTTCACTTGTTTTGCATTCAAATGTTCAGTGTTTGTATACTAGTAATCCCAACATATAGTGATTGGATATAGGAAGAGATGCAGATATGACAACTGGATAAATATTTGCCATGTGCTTATTGGTAAGGGCCTGTATTCATTTCATTGTCAAATTATTACAATACGTTTACACTGTGTTAAAATCTTCAAACAATACTTATCAACAATGACATGTATAATATTCTATACTACTGTATTGCTATTTGAACCTAAATGTAAGCTTTACACATCAAAATTCTTGTTAATGGGACTACGTAATGCCAAGAAATAGGAAAAGAAAAACAGACATTGGAACTTTTACTGAAAATTCTATGAAAGAAGCTGTTAAATTAGTATTAGACGGAACTAGCCTAAGAAAGGCAGCAGAAATAAAAGGAGTTGCACAAAACACTCTTTACAGGTAGCTTTCAGATTGAAATATTTGTATCTCATCCTTTCAGTATCTCAGTTCATGCAGTATTGTAGACAAATAAATTGAAGCATCTGTAGACAATATTTTGTGAGTAAAAATTTTAGTAGATAACTAAGAGATCAAAGAGCAAATAAATAGGCCTATACATAAGATGTTTGAGGAAAAATACAACAAATAAGTTTGAAAGATTAAAAAACTTCTTAAAGTAGAGAAAATTCAGAACAAATATAAAAGTAGATATAAAAAACTTGGAAAAGTTGAAGTAGAATTGGGAATTTCCTCTATCTGGAAATTAAGTAAAATATGAAGAATTTTTAGGAGCTTTAGGTCAAAATATGGGTAATGAAGGAAAAAATATATATAGAGCAGATATTTGCTCTATCAATTTTT
Organism: Macrobrachium nipponense; assembly: GCF_015104395.2. Lineage (NCBI taxonomy): Eukaryota > Metazoa > Arthropoda > Malacostraca > Decapoda > Palaemonidae > Macrobrachium > Macrobrachium nipponense. The sequence goes on from NC_087202.1 coordinate 99,645,401, forward strand.
GAAGAGATAAGAATAACACACTAAACATCACTAAGAATCTCCCTTGAGCATTTTGAGAAATTTTCCGATATCCCCATATTATTTTGCCCATTTTCTTAAGACTAGTCTTGTAAGTAAGAGAGCTTGACTCTATGAAAAATTATTCCCTCAAAAGCCTATTTTGATTTGCACAGGCTCTCAATTACTTATAGGCATCTTGATACTTAATGACTTTCTCACCCCCATTAGTGCTAATATTACTGATATTGAGGGATATCAGAAAATCTTAAATTTTCCAAACTGCTCCAGGGGGATTCTTGGCGACTTTTACTGTGTTATTGTATATCTCTTCTGGAAATGATAGAACAAATTTCAGCTTGGTAATTTTTTTTTAAATCTAATTCTCCTGGACTAAAGTTAAAATAGTTGAAAATATATAGGTCTAGGTTTCTTTCCAGATATGTCCAGAAAGCCAAAAATGCCAAAGAAGGAGAGATTATTCGAGTGCAACCAAATTATGAATGTAGGTCTGTGTTCACATCTGATGAAGAGGTGACTCTAAAACATTACTTAATTACATCTTCTAAGATGAATTATGGCCTGTCAACAAAATCTACTCATCAATTAGCTTTCGAAATGGCAGTTATAAATGGTAAAACTTTTCCAAAATCATGGAATGTACTCAAAATGGCTGGGAAAGACTAGCTCTATGGATTTTGAAAAGATACCCTGATCTTAGTATTAGAAAACCAAAAGCCTGCAGCCTTTCAAGATCAACAAACATAATATTGATAACTTTTCTGCAAAGCTTAGAGAAGTATATGTATATGGTAGATATGAATGTTTTGCAGATGGTTCTACAGTTTACAATCTGGACGAAACCACTACATCTACAGTCCAGAAACCACAAAAGGTCCTTGCACAGAAAGGTTTCAAGCAAATTAATCAAACAACAAGCAGTGAAAAGGGTGCACATGTTACATGTTGCATTATTAATGCATTAGGTACTAGCATCCTGCTATGGTGTTTTCTCGCACACACTTTAAATCCCATATGATCAATGAAGCTGCTCCCCCTGGCACTCTTGGCTTAGCAAACCCAACAGGTTGGATGACAAATGAGCTCTTTGTACAAGTAATACAACATTTAAAAAAAAACACCTGTTCATCAAAGGAAAACCCAACTTTTTTTTGTATATGATAATCACGATTCACATCTATCCATTCAAGTGATAAACTTAGCAAAAGAGTATGGGATTATAATTCTCACTCTTCATCCATATTGTAGTCATAAACTGCAACCTCTTGATGTGGGAGTTTACTCATCATTTAAAGCTCATTACTACTCTGCCATGTACTCACGCCTTTTACAAAAGCCTGGTGTCCCAGTAACTATTTATGATGTTGCTGGAATAGTAAACATTGCTCACCAATGATCCATGACTCCCTCAAACATTCTATCAGGATTCAGGAAAAGTGGAATAGTTCCATTTGGTGCTAATATATTTACTGAACATGATTTTGCTCCTAGCTCTGTCACAGTCAGGCCTGCCAAAGGGAATGAGGTAACTGATAAAACACTTGAATTAGATGAAGGAGCTGGCCCATCTGGAGAATTGGCACCTCCACAAGCATTCTTAAGCCCTCAGTTATTCCAAGGATATCCAAAAGCTGATCCACGAAAAGAATCAAAACGAGGATGTAAGGAAGGTCGAAGTATGATTGCCACAGACACCTCAGAAAAAAGAACACTACTACAAACCAGGAGACAAAAATAAACTTTCCAAGACCAAGCTTTTTTTTAGAACCAGCTACTTCATCCACTGATGAGGAACCTATTCTTTCTGATCATTCATCTGATGACATACCTGAGGAGGAGAGTATAATAACTGATCCCCATGCCTTTAAAGTGCTAGAAAGGGAACCAAAACTGGGTGACTTTGTATTAGTTGAATCTAGCATTGCTATATTGGAATATTAATTTCAACTAAAGTTCTTACTGGAGATTTTGAGGTCTCTTACCTGAGAGGAAAAGAAAAAACCTCACAGTTTATGTATCCTCATGTGCCTGATATAGCTTTTGTGGCTATTAAAGACATAAAAGTTGTATTGCCTGAACCAAGATCAACTGGCAAAACAAAGAGGCAAAGCTCATACCTATATTTTGATGTTAATTTTGATCTTATAAATGTTTCTTGAACTGCGTCCCACTGTGTCCTATGGTCTGTCCCACTCTGCCCAGGTATGGGGCACTGTGGGACAATTTAAAAGTTTTTATTTTGTAATTTTCTACCAATGAACTCTTTACTGTTTGAAGTACAGTGGTACCTCGAGATACAAAATTAATCCGTTCCAAGGCGGCTTTCGTATCATGAGCTTTTCGTATCTTGAACCGCATTTCACATGTAATATGGCTAATCCGTTCCAAGCCCTACAAAAACACCCCAGTAAATTTTATAATAAAGCTAAATTGACCAATAAACAATGAAATACTACAACAATTTGGACCATTCAATACCTAACTTAATACGTAGTAGTACTAATATGTACGTACCTGTAAGTAAAGTGTATCAGTGTACACGGTAGACAAGAAATACTGTATGCACATACATACGTATGTAGTAAAATGTGGAACCTTACCTTTCGAGTGAGGGTGTCTCCGAAAGTGGTGACAGAGGAGGAGGACAAACGGCAGAAAACTTCTTATAGTACGTACGCTTAACTTTACGAAACACATTTAAAAATGTCAGGAAACATAAACTAAACTTTATGAAACACATTAACAAAACTGTAACACTTAACTTTACAAAATACTTAAAATTAAATTTTTTTTTTTCTTTCGATTTTATTTATTTTTTATTTATTTATTTTTTTTTTTTTTACAAAATTTCAATTTCTTCACCACTTTCAACTTTCTGTTTTTTCGTAGTATCAACTGGATCTTCCTTTTTGCTTACTCCTGCTAGTAAAGGCCTCTTTAAAAAATAACTATCCAAGGATGATTGCTTCTGCCTGCTTTTCAAAATGCTCCTGAAACAACTCAGGCAAACGTCATCGAACTGTGCAAGCATACGACCTATGTAAGCCTTTTCGGGGTGTCTCTTTTCTACAAATGATTGCACTTTATGAAAAGCAGCTAGAGCATCCTTAATTTCTGCCGTTGTCATAGGGTCGTCCTCCTCCTCCTTGCTGCTGCTAGAGAACTCTTCTTGAACGACGTTATGTTGCATGGCCTCCAACTCCTTCAGGTCATATGTCGTAAGCTCCTCTTGGTGCTCCTCAAGAAGGTCATTGATGTCGTCCTCGTCAACGACCAGCCCCATGGACATTCTGAGTGCATCGATCTCGTCAAGATCTGGTTGCGAAACAGTTTTAGGATCGTCAACTGTTCCTGAATCTGCAGCACCAGCTTCGCCCACGTCGAATCCCTCGAAGCCTCAGGCGGATACGGCATCAGGCCAGAGTTTCCTCCACGAAGAATTCAAGGTTCGCCTCAAAACCTCCTGCTAAGCTTGATCGATGAGTTGCATGCATATGACAACATCGAAATACTCCTTCCAAAATTCACGCAAAGTGAGGTTTGTGGTATCGGCGATGCCAAAACATCTCTTGAAAAGATGTTTCGTATACAGCTTCTTGAAGTTCGATATCACTTGCTGGTCCATGGGCTGGAGGAGAGGGGTGGTGTTAGGCGGAAGATAAAGAACCTTGATAAACGAACACTCCGCTAGGATATCTTCCTCGAGGCCAGGAGGGTGAGCAGGGGCATTGTCCAACAACAGACATTTCTGAGGGAGGAGCTTCTCTTCCAAGAATTTCTTCACTGTCGGGCCGAAACACAGATTTACCCACTCGGTGAACAAGTCTCGTTACCCAGGCCTTCACATTAGCCCTCCACATCACCGGAAGCTTCTTCTTTAGCACTTTGTGTGCCTTGAAGGCTCGAGGAGTCTCCGAATGATAAACAAGTAGGGGCTTCACCTTGCAATCCCCACTGGCGTTCAAACAAAGAGCGAGCGTAAGCCTGTCTTTCATAGGCTTATGCCCGGGTAGCTTCTTCCCTTCCTGCGTGATGTATGTCCGACGAGGCGTTTTTTTCCAAAAAAGGCCAGTCTCATCACAGTTGAAGACTTGCTGACAACTGAAGACTTGCTGACAACTGTAGCCTTCCTTGATTGTCATCTCATCAAACGTCTTAATAAAGGCTTCGGTCGCTTTCGTGTCCGAGCTGGCCGCCTCCCCATGCCGCACCATCGAATGGATGCCAGTCCATTTACGGAATTTTTCGAACCACCAATGAGAAGCCTTGAACTCTGGGGTTGGTGTTGATGTCCCTTTTCCTCTGTCGTCTTTGGCCTGCGCAATCAAATCGTCGAAAATAGCGCTGGCCTTGTGGGATTTTGCAGTCTCGGTTATCGTATCGCCAGCGATTTCTTTGTCTTTTATCCAGACAAGAAGCAGCCGTTCCATCTCGTCGTGCACGTGGCTCCTCTTGCTAGACAAAATAGTCACGCCCTTGGAAGGTGTAGCTGCTTTGATGGCATCCTTCTGCTTAAGGATGGTGCCTATTGTCGACGGATTTCAGCCATATTCCTTGGTGATCACACTCAATCATATGCCAGCTTCATACTTTTTTATTTTCTCCATTTTTGTCTCCAAAGAAAGCATCCTCTTCTTTCCTACTTCAACTTTCTTGGGACCCATAACTATGTATATACTGTACGTAATTAAGTTATGTAGTACGTATACGTAAAGTTCTCACGCAACACGATAAAGTAGTACTACAACGAAATCACTAACAAATTTACGTTAATAAACAAAATCGTATAGAACAAACGAATTCCGCGTGCTTACGATACTGATGATGCTGCCGAGTGGCCGAAAAAGCATGTCGCTACGTAGATGCATGATGGCCGTGACTAGCATCAGGAACCAATGGGAGAGCGGAAGGAAGGTGGCGAGTCTTCTAAGTTAGCGGCGCGTGAGTTTTAAAATTGTTATCGGTGGTCTGGGCGAATCTCGGGACTTTACAGCAACAACCTTTCGTATCTTGAACAATTTTCGTATGTAGAGCAAAAAAAAATCTTCGTATTTGCTTTCTTATCTCGAGTTTTTCGTAAGTTGAGCCTTTTGTATGTCGAGGTACCACTGTATATAGATTGATGCAGATTATTCAAAAGTTTCATTAAAATATGATTGAAAATAAATTTTTAGCAATTTTATTTTTTTTGTCCCCCTGTGCCCCACTCTCCCCTATATGAAACTTAATTTTATCATGAAAATACTATTTTCATATAAGTAACCTAACAGGTAATTACACAGCTGAATCCCACACTGATAGAAGGTGGGATATATGGACATATTCTCTTCCAAAAACAGTCATAATTGAAGATGAATTTGCAACAAATTCTGTTATCATTGAAAAAATGCTTGCTGTTTCCTTACCTGGTAAGAGAGATACTGCCTCTGGCTGGTGCTCATCTTGACCTGTAGCTATTTAGTGGAATTCCCATGTGAAGTCTCTACTTTTAAGTGGGAGCTTTGGAATAAAGTAGGACTTCCGAATACCCGCAAAGCAAAAGATAAAAAAACTGCCCTTACCCCAGGTGCAGTACCAAAATACTAAGACCATACAGCGTTATCACCTACAATGAACAAAAACTAAAAACCATCAAACCACAACCAAAAAACTGGATGCTACTCCAGGTGCAAGTACACCCCCTAGGCTCCCCAAAAAAACTCAACACCCTAAATTCAAGGCAAAGAAGTTATGGATAGGAAGAGATGCTTCCTATGCTTCTTCCCCCAACACCATGCCAGCCACCGATAATGGACCTAAGGTACTGCAGTTTTCAAAAGTTGTTTCTATATCCTTCATATCGTATGTAGTAAAAACAGAGCTGCACTTACAGTAAGTTGACTGGAGGATTGCTGAAAACAACATATGTATGCCTAAAAGCATACCTTAAAGGTACGTAAGCAGGACGTCTTCTTGGATATGCAAGTGCGCCTCTGCAGTAAGGCTCCTTAGAAAAAATGATAGCGCATTTTAAGACATAGGTCATGAGGGATTCCTGACAGGGCACCAGAGGTTCCTTGCAGGGCCTCTGAACCTCTTAGTTCCGTCAATATAATACCTTAGCACCCTAACCAGGCAAAGGACCCTTCCTTCCTTGCCTGGACCTACAATATATCCATAAAGTTTATGATGGAGAAGGAGCACGGCTAGGGGTTGGAAGGAGGGTCGTTCTTTGCCAGAAAACCTAGCATAAAGTTAGAAACAGCATCTCCGAGTAAAACTGATATATTTGTCAATGGCTTGAATTTTGCTTACTCATTTGGTGGTGACCAAGGCTACAAGAAAGTTTTCTTCATAAGATTCTTGTGGAAATTGGATCGGAAGGGCTCAAAAGCTGAGCCCATCAACCACTTAAGCACTGTCTAGTAAGTTCCAGTTTGGAGGTCTTGAAAGATTTAATGAGATCACTCAAATCTTGATTCGATACCAACTCAGTACCACTACTATGTTTAAAAACAGACCCCAACATTGCCCTATAGCCTTTAATGGTAGATGAAGAGAGCCCCTTGATGGTCCTTTGGAAAAGAAGGAAATCCATTTTCTGGGCTATACCTATATTTGTTGTAAAATATCTATGTAAATTTACTGAGATCGAAAATGCAGTAACTTTTTTGGATGCATGTTTTCTTATAATATTTCTTTGTAATTTTCTTTGCAAAATTACAATTATAATTGACATACTATAATAAAAGATAAGAACTAAAACCAACAGCAACCCCTGGGTACATATATTTACATGCAAATACATATAAGGCAGTCCCCGGGTTATGACGGTCTCGGCTTACGACGTTCCGAGGTTACGACGCTTCTCAATTATGTTCATCAGACATTATTTCCAGGGTTACGATGAATGTTCCAGGGTTACGACGCCTACAACGCTCATCTTGTGGCTGCAGCTTGCAAGGGTGCAGTGTGGGGCATCAGGGGTGCGCCTGAGTTCTCTACGTCCGTCATCTCACAAACACCAAAACACGTGAGCGCCATATTTAGTCCGCTAATGGTGTTTTTTACTTATGGTTAACGTGAGTCGTTAAAGGTGGACCAAACTGTGAGGGGAATGCCAAAACACTCCTGACGAGGATGTGTCGTTTTTAGTCTGCTAATGGCATTTGGTCGACTGTGGGTAGGAGTGTCAGAAAATCAAGACTGAGGCGCCATTTTGAGTCTGTTAATGGTTTGCTGGAGGGAGCAGCAAAAACCGTTGCCTGTCCTAATCTAGAGGTCACTAGTTGTGAGGAATGAACAGAGACATCGAGAGAACTGTACTGGTTTGTTAATCAGAAACATATATATAAGGAGGCTGTGCGGACAGAAACGTAGTGTCCGTCCCACGTACATACAAAAGCAGACGGAGTCACACTGTGATTGTGCTTTTTTGCACATACAAATATACATATAATTAAGCGTACTGGATACATATTTTGATGGTATACATATCAGCAGAAAGGCCGCAAACTGCTCTACATTTTGGTATATATATAAAAAAGGTATGTACAATGGAAGGACAGACATTTCGGCAGAAATGCCATCCTTACAGGGGAATTGAACTCGGACACTGAGTTCGGTGGTCGAGCATATAACCGACTTGTCCAACAAGGAACTAGCAAAGGAAGTAAAAGCATAAAGATCTACTAAGGGATTCCCTTCCCTCTGAAGACACGTCAGAATATAACGAGGTCTGGGGTCTTTCCCTTAGAACATGAGCATTTATCACCTTGAAAGGGTTTTCTGGAATTGTAAGAAATCAAAGATGGTTTGGGTTGATATTCTGCAAAGAACATTGGTGCGAGACCAACTGCAGGGGTAGGTGCAGGACGCTTAAAGGAAGGCTTAAAAACCTGTGCTAAGAAATCCCCACTGTCCTGATTTGACACACTTTCAGAGATGGATATAAAAACTTTATATTCAAGATAATGAATGACAAGATAAGCCAAAAACAGCTACCAGCCACTGAGCTGTAGCTTATGAGATACATATACATGAACATGACTGTTCCCTTTTCTTTAAAACCGAGTTGGTAAAAATAAGAGGCATTCTCTTGTAGATTTGGAAATAGCTCAAGGCATGGAAATAACTATCAAGGCAAGGTAAATACTCAATGACTCATCAAGAACAATCACATCCTCTAGATTAACTTTTTCTTAACCTGATGCAATAAATGAGAAGTGGTGCAAAGAGTGATTTCTGCAAAAGAAACCACTTCAATCAAATGATATACCAATTTCATGAGTGCTTCCGCCTCAATAATAGGTCAAAGAACCTTACTGGTTTCAAGAGCTCTATACTTTATTGGGTCAACCCACTGAAAGAAACCTTGCTTCTTGAAAGTGAGTAAGATATAGAAATGACATTGTACAGCTCTATGCAGCTTCATAAACTAGCAACTAAAGCAATCATATCCTGGAAGCATGCTTTAAATAGTAACACTGTTAAGATTACCTCAAAATATGCCCATACAGAATCATATAGCTTCAATTTCTTACTAGTAAGTCACCAGAAGCAGTTGGGAAGCGCCAGACAAATGGGAGGGCAAGAGCGACTTATTAGACGAATGGTTGGAAGAGAGATGGTTGGATTGGAGAAGGCAGAAGTTCTTGCATAATGTCACCTCACCTTGGTAGATGAATCACTCGCATCACGCTTCAACAACAAACCAAAAAGAAGGGGTCAATTTTGAGAATGTAGAGGAGTGCGAGAGGCAGCAAAGGGCAAAGACCTTCATCCTGTGATTTGCCTCAGTTCTCTGGCAGAGGAGAAGAGTTACTGTCACAGGACAGTCCAGAGAGCAGGGTACAGACAGACGATGGCTCCAATACCATCTGTAGAAAATAAGATATAAAATATATCTTATAAGTTGCTTATATACATTTTCCTTATTTAAAAAGATCTCTGTCATTATTTAATTCTTTTAAGTACATGGTTATTATTGGTAACGAAGCAGTTGTGTGCTAACAATTTGAGATTTAACTTCCCCGCTATTTTCGTCGTTTAACAACTGTTTAATCATTCAAGAACTTCGAGTAAAGTAAACAGAATTTTCTTCGAGGTTTATTGGTTAACATTCGGCAGTTGTATCCCACCCACCAACAGCTCACCACTCTCCTTACCACGGCTTGTTTAATGCTGGAACTATTAAAAAACTTTACAGAGACTTTTGTTATGGATCGTATTCTCTTCTAACAATGGAAGGATAAGAATATAGTCTACATTTTTGAACCATGGAGCGGCAGCGGGCGGCATGGTTCTCCCAGCACTCTACAGCTATGGCGATTGGCGGCATGAAGATCTATTATCGACGGGGAACTCTTCAGACACTTTAAGACGTTTGATTACTTTGAGGTTGGTTTAATTTTTTGTTGGCACACAACAATTGAGTTGTTGAAGTAATTTTTCTTGACGTCCTTATCACTACTCCCTTAAACTAAATCTCTTAACTTATGTATAAGTATTTTACTGCCATTATTGAATTGTTAGAGATCTTTATATACATCATCCTAGTGTGTTTCATGACTGTATATTCTTATTAGAGTTTAATCCATAAAGATTGATTTATCAGAAATTTTGTTTCTAGGCGTATGTGGTCGGAATCTGTATTGATAGGGTTGTGTCTATATATATATGGTCTCGTTATATTCATGGTAGTAAATTTTTTTGGATAGGCTGTGAGAGATTCAAGACGAGGGGACATGGGGTCCAGTGCCATGGACATCGCATCTGGGTGGCATCATTAATTTTTCAATAATTTTACAATAATACATGTTTAAATTTTTGCTGCTCTATTCATTGTCTCCTGGAGGTTTGTTTTATATATTACTCCTGTTTTGAATACCATCTCTCTAAGGGGGAAACTGCAATCCTTACGGTAGGTCAACTCATATGTTCCTCAAGTTCACCTGTCAATTTCTCTTGCATCACAAAGGGAGCATTAGACGACAGAGCTGAAAGTCTACACAACCTATCGGCCTCTTGCATCTTCTGATAATTGATAAAATTATTCATTTTCTTATCAAACATTCTTTAAAGCAAGAAGAAATATCACACTCATTATCCTTACAGATAACACATTGTGTGACAATATAACTGCTTCACACAAAACTCATTCCCACAGAATAAAATGCTTCAATCTCATTTAGCTGTAAAGACATAATACATAACAGAAAACAAGCATAATACCATATTTGACAAAATCAGCCAAAATATAATCAAAATTATTATACAATCAATTTACAACATACGTAGGTCAGTAGACACGGCAAGAAGAATTCTGACGAGTAGAAACATTCTAACACCACCTAGTGGGAAACCGGTGATTATGAATTTTGAATACTGATCTCACCTAATGTTACAAAGATGTAAGCTAACTTTAACAGTAAGCAAAATTCATCCCAAATGATAAACAGTTTAACATAAATGGGTGGTGGCACATTCAGAAGATAATGAAATTCACATCACAGCTGAACAAGAACTAATAGATGGGTAGAACCTAGAACTCACTATGGCACATCCACTGTAGCCCACTTGGGAGCACAAGACTAGTGCCATCCCTATACAGGAATCCCGGTCCCTAACCAAGTTCCAATAAGTTATTGGTCATTACTGATGGTAAAAGATGCAGACACTTCTGGAGATTGAGTTTGCTGCCTTAATGCAGCATAGAAACAGCACTGATTACTTTCTGGCCATGAACTCTGATGAATGAAAAACCACTTCAGACTATTAAACCAGAGGGGATGTTGTTTGATGAATCCAACACATGAAAGACCTCTCTCAATAAGGTCGCAAGGGGTATTTCCACTCTTGACATTTGAAGTTGACTGAGATACCATAGATATCCACTATAACTGAAATATCTTTGATGTGACTGCAAGTGAAAAAACTCTTGGTAGTGACAGAGTCAGCAAGTACCCACTAACACAATCTGCAACTTAACATTTACATTTTGAAATTTGATTGAAGAAAAAGTCTATAATCACAGGTAAAAAAGGTAGTGCCAAATACACTCCTAACAGTTCTAGCATATGTAGTGTTTTATACTTGATGGAAGCAACTAGAGATTTTGCAAACTTTAACTACGACCTACTACTGCAAAAATTGTAAATGGCAAAGTCATGGCTTCATTTGGAAGCATCACAAACGATGAACATTGAGTTTCTTGGATCTTCACTGAACACATGCTTGAAGCAAGGGTAAGAAAGTTGATTGAGAGAGGTCAGAACAGTGTTCTCCATTCTTCTTGGAACTTTTCCTATATAATTTCACCCCAAGTAGTTTCCCCTTTGTAGTAATGTATAAGAAAAACCCAGAGGTTAAAAATTTTTTGAGATTAAATGAGATAATATTGATCTCTTTGTGTTAGTTGAGGGATCTCACACAATGTAAGATAACTGAATGGAATCACTTTTCAATAAATATTTTAGACCTAGGACTTTCATACTTACTGCTATGTATTAGTGACAAGATTACCACAATTTATCATACACTCTTGAGAAATTCAGGAGTTACCTGAGATGATGAGGTTGTCCCCATTAAAGTCTTGTTTGAGTATGTATTCATGAACACTCATCATCATCAAACAGACTAACATGACACTTGAAAATACAGTTCACAATGAAAGGAGTACCATTAAAGCTAAATATTAAGGTATTTGTACCTGATTGTAACCAATTCCCCTCCCTCATTCCTGAAGAAAGAGAATCTACTTTTGTCCTCTTTGGCCAACATTATCATCTGTAAGATCTGAAATAACTTCATAATGTATCCCAGTAAACAGCTTCATTTAGAGGAGCATGTCCTAGTTTACAGTGAACAGTTGACTAGCAGTCCTGGGCACTTGTGTCACCAGCTGTGCCATTGTGCCATTGCGTCGACTACGGAACGACCATTTCATCGACGCTTAACGCAATGACACTAAAGTTAAAAAAGCATTGTAATGACGTTGGCGCAAATATATTGTCGCAAATAAAATTTTGCGTCATTCTCCCTTTAAAGTCAAGTTTTCTGTGTAATTAGCCCATTACATATCTAATCATCTTGCTTTAGTACCAATTTAATTTTGTTTTGTTTTCTAGATTTGTTTTTTTATGGGACTTCTCATTTTCTAGTAAAAACTAAATTTGGAGAGAGAGAGAGAGAGAGAGAGAGAGAGAGAGAGAGAGAGAGAGAGAGAGAGAGAGGTGTTACCGTACGTACTTAACTAATAACTAGTGGAACCTCAACTTACGAAAAATCCAAGTTACAAAAGCAAAGACGAAGATTTTTTGCTTCTGTATACGAAAATAATTCAGGTTGCAAAAGGGTGTACTGTAAAGTCCGAAATTCGCCTGGACCGCCGAGAACAAGTTTAAAACTTGCATGCTGCCAGCCGAGTAGACTCGCCACCATCCTCCCGCTCTCCCATTGGTTCCTGATGCTAGTCACCGCCATAAGATCCTGCTCTCCTATTGGTCAGCATCTGTCCCATCAACACTCTACGTAAAGGCGTCCTTCGACCATTTCGCCGCATCAGTGTTATCGTATGCACGCGGAATTCGTTCGTTCACATAGATTTCGTTTGTTAACATAAATTCATGTTAGTGATTTCACTTTCTTTGTATACTTGTATACTTTATCGTGTCGTGTGTGAACTTAACTAACTTAATTAGCCATGGGTCCCAAGAATATTGCTGAAGTTCACGGAAAGAAGAGGATGCTTTTTATGGAGACAAAGATGGAGATAATTAAAAAGTATGAAGCTGGCATGCGGTTGAGTGTGATCGCTAAGGAATACAGCCGAAATCCGTCGATGATAGGCACCATCCTTAAGCAGAAGGAAGCCATCAAAGCAGCTACACCTTCCTAGGGCGTGACTATTTTGTCCAATAAGAGGAGCCACGTGCATGATGAGATGGAGAGGCTGCTTCTTGTATGGATTAAAGACAAAGAAATCACTGGCGATACGATAACGGAGACGGCAAAATCCTACAAGGCCAGAGCTATTTTCGGTGATCTGATTGCCCAGGCCAAAGATGACGGAGAAGGGACATCAACGGCAACCCTAGACTTCAAGGCTTCTTGGGGGTGGTTTGATAAATTCTGTAAACGGACCGGCATCCATTCGGTGGTGCGGCATGGGGAGGCTGGCAGCTTGGACACGAAAGTGGCCGAAGCCTTTATTAAGACATTCGACGAGATGGCGATCAAGGAAGGCTACAGTTCTCAGCAAGTCTTCATCTGTGACGAGACTGGTCTTTTTTGGAAAAAAAAATGCCTCGTCGGATGTACATCACGGAGGAAGAGAAGAAGCTACCCGGGCATAAGCCAAGGAAAGACAGGCTTACGCTCGCACTTTGTTCCAATGCCAGTGGGGATTGTGAGGTCAAGCCCCTACTTGTGTATCATTCCGGGACTCGTCGAGCCTTCAAGTCCCACAAAGGGCTAAAGGAGAAGCTTCCTGTGATGTGGAGGGCTAATGCGAAAGCCTGGGTAACGAGACTTTTGTTCACCGAGTGGGTAAATCTGTGTTTTGGCCCGACAGTGAAGAAATTCATGGAAGAGAAGCGCCTCCCACTGAAATGTCTGCTGTTGTTGGACAATAACCCTGCTCACCCTCCTGGCCTCGAGGAAGATATCCTATTGGAGTATTCTTTCATCAAGGTTCTTTATCTTCCGCCTAACACCACCCCTCTCCTCCAGCCCATGGACCAGCAAGTGATATCGAACTTCAAGAGGCTGTATACAAAAAATCTTTTCAAGAGATGTTTTGACATCACCGATACCACAAACCTCACCTTGCGTGAATTTTGGAAGGAACATTTCGATGTTGTCATATGCATGCAACTCATCGATCAAGCTTGGCAGGAGGTTTCGAGGCGAACCTTGAATTCTTCGTGGAGGAAACTCTGGCCTGATGCCGTATCCGCCCGAGACTTTGAGGGATTCAACATGGGCGAAGCTGATGCAGATTCAGAAACAGTTGACGATCCTGAAACTGTTTCGCAACCAGATCTTGACGAGATCGTTGCACTCGGCAAGTCCATGAGGCTGGTCGTCGACAAGGACGACATCAATGACCTTCTCGAGGAGCACCAAGAGGAGCTTACGACAGATGACCTGAAGGAGTTGGAGGCCATGCAACATAATGTCATTCAAGAAGAGTTCTCTAGCAGCGGCGAGGAGGAGAACCCTATGACAACAGCAGAAATTAAGGATGCTCTAGCTGCTTTTCATAAAGTGCAATCATTTGTAGAAAAGAGACGCCCCGAAAAGGCTTACACAGGTCGTAAGCTTGCGCAGTTCGATGACGTTTGCCCGAGTCGTTTCAGGAACATTTTGAAAAGCAGGCAGAAGCAATCTTCCTTGGATAGTTATTTTTTAAAGAGGCCTTTAGTAGTAGTAAGCCAACAGGAAGATCCAAGTGATATGAAAATACAGAAAGTTGAAAGTGGTGAAAAAAAAAAAAAATGTATAGTATAAAAAATAAAAAAATGTAAAAATCAGAAAAAGGTAAAAAAAAAAAAAAAATTAATTTATAGTTTTTTTTAAAGTTAAGTGTTAATGTTTTATGCCATATGTTAATGTGTTTCGTAAAGTTTAGTGTTATGTTTTCTGCAATTTTTTAATGTGTTTCGTAAAGTTAAGTGTTCATGCTTTCTGCCATTTGTCCTCCTCCTCTGTCGCCACTTTCGGAGATCGCCTCACTCGAAAGGTAAGGTTCCACATTTTACTATGTACATATGTACGTACAGTATTTCTTGTACCATGTACACTAATACACTTTGTTTACAGGTACAGTAAAGGTTATGTATTGAATGGTCCAAATTGTTGTATTTCATTGTTTATTGGTCAATATAGCTTTATTATAAAATTTACTGTGGTATTTTTGTAGGACTTGGAACGAATTCGGCAATTTACATGTAAAACGTAGTTCGAGATATGACAAAATCAGGTTACGAAGGCCGCTTCGGAACGGATTAATTTCGTATCCTGAGGCACTACTGTACTTCTACTTAAATGGTTATTTATTTATTATACGGTTTACGTATACCCTATTAGGCTAATAGTTTATAGATTCTAGTTTAAGTTTGTACTACTGTGATACTATGATTATGATACAGTGACAAGAATAAGATTAATCGACTAACTAAACTAAGTAACTAATAAGTATAAAATAAAAATAGATGACGATGAGTTTTACTTTTAAATGAATAATCTAAATAATATCAAAGACAAATTAATAAATTATTAAAATAAATCAAATATAAATAAAAAATCAACTGATTTATGAAATATCTATTTTATATTATTTTTTATCACATATATATGATGTTACACATAAATTAGATTAATTAGTTAAGATTACCGTATCCGCCAGCGCCGCAATAGTGCAATGGAGCGAAAAAAAAGACGCAACTAACTTTTTGGGGAAAAAAACGACAGATTGACGCCGACGCAACGCCCCCCCGGCAATGACGGATTGACGTTGACGCAATGCCCCCAAACGAGTGACGCCCCAGCTCTGTTAATTAGTACTGGTCTATGTGGAATCAAAACACTTCTAACAATCCCGGGTTCAATAATTAGGCATTTTCTCAATGATTCCATCTAGCAGTTTATGAAAGACTTCCTGGTTAGCAGTCAACAATCCTTTCTGTTCCAAATTACTGACCTCTGGGTCCACTTTATGGCTGGAATGGACCTACTCTATTAGGTCATCCTTACAAGCAAGATTGATATAATACTAATTGTCTTTTAATGTGATGCCCTTTTTTAATTCTTCATATTTGGCAGTGTCATGCTGAGATGACTGATCAAACTTTTCTTGACAGTCTATATTGCAAGCTGAACATCTTTTCAAGGCCTTGTCCAAAATAACTATATTGGAAAACAGACTAATGGAAAATAATAAGATTTCCTTGGTGAGAGCACAAAGTTGATTTGAATCAAGGGGCTATCTTCCCTGTGAGGAATGCTCTCCTAGGATATTTGATACCAGATTATGCGAGCTGATAGCTGCCACTTGGTTTAGATAAAGAAAATGTATAACATTTCCAAAAGGAACAAAGCCCAAAGGCATTTTCAAAGCAGAGCATAAAATGCGCTTGGTGATGTGAAGATTAGGAATAAAATGTAGTAATTCTTCAACGATCTGGATTAATAGAGACAAGGATCCGTCGGATAATGGCGAACTCCAGATACTAATGGCAAGTAAAAAAAAACTAGGGGTGTTCAAAGGCAACTCTGTACCCTTCCTCACTTAACCTTGTCAATACTACATAACTATACACATTCAGTAGTAATGCTTACATACACCATCCATCAAACTTTAAACTGAAAACTTTATGCAAAAATTTTTCCCCATATTTGCATATACCACACAGTTCAATAGACAGGTAGCCTACAAGTGTTTCCTCACAGTCTACCATGGTTCTATGATTAGTATTAATGTATATTTATAAAGCAACTTCCTTATCAGTTGTTACCATACTGTATTACAATACACAAGATATAAATTGTGTAGCCTATGTGTGAACTACAGACCTAGGGAAGCCCAAGTGTTACACTCATAACATCCACTTGCAAAATTCAAACAGGCTATTACATGGAAAAATATTCTCTTCTAACTTTCTTTAAATCTTCGGCTGAAAACCCTATTGAACAACGTCGACAAACTATAAACCCAAGAGGACTTCAAAGGGAACTCAACCTCCATAAAGAGACAGGTTAAAGGGTGATAAACTAATTAATTATGCAAGAACAGAGTAAAACTGGTACACCCGAATTAAGGAGACGTCAGTAGAAAGCAAAAATAAAGTTGCTCATCGCCTTAATATTTGAAAGTCAGAAGACGCTACAACTGCGCTAGCTGAACTCTTCCACATTTCAGTTGCAGCCAAACTAAAACTCCTCACAAACAGAGTAGTAATAAACCTTACAGCAGAAAACAACATAATGCGGCAGCAGCCTCCCCAATGTTGCTAACAAAAACAACCAGGAAACATATAGAAGAATGAAGAGGACAGTCTTGCATTTTACGCAAGAAACATAATGAGCTTACTTTATGTCTATGCCACAAATCAACATTAAGAGTTGGAAAAATAATCTTGATTGATGACATAACCCTATCCAAGATTTTATAACCCTATCCAAGATTTTGAGATGACAGTCAGCACCCGAAGACCACACAGGCGAACATGAATAAGAAAAAAGTTAGAACACTAATATATAATAACTTCATGTAACATTCTGAGACATTTCTGCGAGACACCAACTTTTTGAGAAACTGGGGAAGCAAAGCAATAATACCTATACTACATATATGCTTCTCAAAAGTAAATTTCGTATCAGAAGTTACACCTGAAATATTGCAAAATTCACTGACATTTAAAGCCAAATCAATTATATGTATATCAAGAAGCAAAAGGCTGAAGTTTTTAGGAATGTTTGACTCTATCACACTTAGAATTTTAAAAGGGTCAAGCTTTAGGCCCGGCCCCAAAGCTTACTTTAATTCTGTTCAAGGAATCTGCAACCACAGACCTAAGGCAAGGAAAAGGAACACCAGCTAGAGAATAGCAGCTCCGAAGTATGCTATCTACTATTTGTTTTCCAGACCTTGCCAATAGCATGAACAATAAACGGAAAAGGTTCAAGAACACTACCTTTAGGGGCATCTGAAACGACATTACTAAAACTACATATAATGTTAAGTACTGGCCTTTGGGCTCTTCCTATTAAAAACTCATTTAAAATATTAACAGAAGGCCCATCGATTCGACATAGTCTTAGCTTGTTGCCAAGTGCTTTATGGTTTATATTATCAAAGGCTGGACGAAAATCAGACTGACCATGTGTGCCTCAACCACCTCATCTAGCGCACTCTGCGAAGCCATAGATATATATGCAGTACTGACGAGAGTGAGTGCATCGCAAGTGGCAAGGCCTTTACAAAACGCAAACCGGGATACCAAAAGCAAGTAACTATCTTCAACAAACCTTCAAAGACACCTTCTCAAAAAACCAAACATAAAACAAGGGAATGGAAATTGGCCTATATTCTTAGGGGCATGAGAACGGACTTCGTTTATCAGGTAATGCAGCAATGTTTATGTTCCTCTAAAAATATGAAAAACTTAATTCCAAATACTTTCTTTTTAATAACGTAATAACATTATGGGCAAAAAATTAGCATGCCTTATAAAAAAAAATGAGAAAGATCCCATTAGAGTACACTCACACCGCAAGAGGCGAGACAGGCCGCTAATTAAGAAACTTGTAAAGAATTCAGTCATTCCTACGTGGGTGGCTGCACTGGAGAAGCGGTGCGATTTGACACATTGCTACACACCATTGCCACCCTCGCCGCTCGTCACACATGATGCAGCAAGTTTAAAAAACGCCGAGTTCCGGGCATCTTCCTTTAGGAGAATTTTTTTATATTTTTTTTTTAAGTTTGTTACAGCTTCATTTGATTTCTCATCATAAAATTTGTAATCGTACATTCCATTCAACTCTTGCTAAAATCATGCAACCAGGTTTTTTTTTTTACTGGTATTTATTCAACTTCAAGGAAGTATTTGCAGATAGAAATAATTTTCTTAACAAATCTGATGATGACGTCTGCACTTATGATCAGCTGCGACTAGAAGCTCCAGTATGGCCATGCAACGCTTTAACGTTGTCAGCTTCTAGAATCAACTTCAGATAATGATGGCTTGACTGTAGACCATTGCTTTTGGTCATCACCACTGGAGAGCAAGATCTCTTTCATACCCGCATTGCAAGCTCTCTCAAAGACCACCTGAACTTGACTTTTAGGCTAAATGAAACTCTTGACACTAAAAAAAAAGAAAAAGGAAAGAAAAAAGACCAATAAATTGAAACTTTAGAATTTTATCATGGATTATTACTTAAACTATTCAGTCCATGAGAGCTTATATAAATATCGCTCTACCTGTGCTCAATAAGGTCACAATAACTACACATCCCAACTAACCTGGGATTTCAAGTATGACTTTCTTGGAAAGCTAATATGTGGAACATCCTGGTCCATCTTCACTCTTCATATTAACTTGAATCAAACTATGATCTGATGAACCCACCGGCAAACCTACCTCAAAAGATACAACCCCTGGGTCAAAGACTCAAGATGGCTGCCAGATTCGTGTGTTGGTTCATTGATCATAATCTTTGTTTTGCAAGATATTATCTATCTTTTTTTGGTGTTGTTCTTATTCTTTGACATGTTTCCTTTTAACTTCCAAGTCTCATATTTAACTGCCTTTTTTCTGACGTTTAATTAATTAATCATAACCACACTTTTATCCGATGCAGACGTAACCAAGGTCTTCTAGACCTGGAAGTTATCTGTTTTCGAACATACATACGTGACCTAATACGATTTCATATGGGGATATTTCGGGGCATCGTACGAGGCAGGTAAGCTGCAATTTTTGGCGGATAAAGGACCCAAATACGACCAATCCGAGGTACGTATATATATATATATATATATATATATAGATATATATATATATATGTATATATATATATATAATTCAAAGATATAGATAATAATATACATTATATATATATATAGATATTATATTATATATATCTATATATATCTTTTTCTTCAGCTGTTGCGCTTAGCATTGAATCGCATGTTGTTTAAGCGAAGCTCTGGGGCTACCTGAAAAACGACTATAGTATATTCTTTTATTTCTTTGCTAGTTTCCTGCTGCAATATACTTCTACTAGAGCTGGACTTTTCTTGCGCATGCGCACTCTATGTTACGGTCTTACCATCCTACTACTACTACTAATAATACCTCTTGAAAACCATTCATGTATTGGTATGCTGACCACTCTGTCCACTGCATGGTATTGATGTGGCATCGATGATACCACAGGGAAAAAGTATTAGACCGAGACTTCAAGGTCAAGAAATAAGTTGACGAAAACGCCGCTGGATCTTGAGCAGATTCTGCGACCGATTATCCTGTAACAGAAAAGGACGAGGGGCCAAAAGACCGTCTACATTACGCAGGAAGGTTCTAAACATATACAATCATAAATATGTAAAACGATGATAGACAGTGCGTTCGCCTTCTAACTCATTCCAAAACCAAAAAAGACTTCGCATGATAGTAAATGTAAAATCGTCTTCATAGTGACTTCCAAAGCATAATCAAGATAATTTACGAAGCCACAATTCTTTTTTCTTGAGCTACATTTCAAAATTGTATTCGCAGCAAGAAAATAAAATTAGACGGCACACTTAACTATTACATTCCAAACTGCTTAGAAAGTCGCAGTTGTGTTACTTCGTTATCTCAATTATGTATACGTTTTACTCTGTCCATTTATCTGTATTCATTTTCCTCTTTTTCTTTTTTGAAAAACCGGCTTTCGCTGAACGGGATTTGCTTAATTCTTCATGGACTTTTTGGCTCAATCCTGGAACAGTGCAAACTGCGTATATTGCTTTATTTAAATGTAAAAAAAACAGCGCCGAACACATAAAGACGTAAAAATGGATTATCTAAATAGTGCAACAGGAAAGGGGAGCATTCAGATCTAATGTCCGAAAGCGTGACAGCGCAATTTCTTCACTTGACAGCGTAAAAAAAGAAACAAAAGGAAAAAACGAAAAAAATAAGCCAAAAGTAAAGAGGTAGAGAATAAGGAAAAGAGGCTTCAATATTACGGTAGAAGAAAACGAACAGTAAGTCCAAATGCTCGTCAAGATCCAAGAAGCAGACGACTAATTATGACGAACATTTGACAACTGGGAAGGCAAGTCTCAATACACCCACGCATACATGCAAAAGAGGTTCGAATACACCAGGACCCTGGAAAAACCACTCTCTCGAAAACAAGCGACACAAACCGTGGCATCATCATACACTCCGCAGGCGATGCGACGTCGGAGGAGGAAAACCTGGCGCGTTATTGGTTGAATCCTTTCGACTAAAGTCTCCGGATAATTATGCTTGGGGCGGAGTGGGGTGGCTCACTAGGGCGGTCCCCCTTTGTCATCCTGACGGTGTTCAGAGTCAAACAGAAGGAGGAAGCGATTTAGTCTTCAAGGAAATAGTGTAGCGTAGGCATCGTTTATGCTGAATGCTTTATTACCAATACAACTGTGAACAGTACTTTTTATTTTTGCATCATTTCCGTATGTTCCGGATCCGGTAAGTTCATTTTCTTCGTTGCATCTAATTTTTGTTGTGTATGAACATACATGCACTGCGCGTGCGCACACACATATACGTGTGTGTGTGTGTGTGTGCTTGTTTGTTATATATAACATAATTTCTATACATATGTACATTTATAGCACACACATAAAATTTATATATATACAAATATATATATAGATATATACTATATATATATATATATATATATATATATATAGATATATATATATACATAATGAACTTTTATCACAACACCGTGATTCATATACAAGATTAATATCAAGCTACAGGTGTCCTTTAATATCCAATTCGCTCTACTCGGAATTAATAACTTTCAAATAATATGTTAAACGAAGGGGAATTTTTTTTAGTTGATAATAATTATTAGGTCAAACATTCATTCTCTGACAAAATTCCAACAAACCCAGTCGCTTCCCACACACACAGTATATTTATACATCTCCTTAATGAGGGGTCAGCAGTAGAAATGCCAACGTGTAAAGGGGCTTTAGTATGTGTCTTTTTTTTTCTTCTTCTTTTTTTGCTTTTACGAGTGCAGCGATTAATCAAAAGCAAATAAGATTACTAATAGCACATAAAAAAACTCACACACGAAAAGCAGAAGCTAAGGAAAAATAGATCATTTATGAAAGAATGTGAAGGGCCCTCGAAATCTGGCCTTTATATAACAGCAAGAGCAGTAGCAGCAGATGACACGTCATCAGCGAATTTCAGCTGGATTTCTGTTCAGAAGAGAAACGCAGTAGCGGCAAGGCATTTCGCAATGGGCGATTATCGGATCTTTGCCCACTCTCCCCTGAGTTCTGCTTCTGTTATGGTCTCACCTTTCCAGTAAGTTATCATGTCGTTTTATCTTTAGTTTGACCACCTAATACTGACCCAGCACATACGCATGCAAATATAAATGTACGTTTATATATATGTGGAGCGAATAAGGTTGTCGAAATTTTGTCTAAAAATGAATGTTTGATTGACTAATGCTTATTCTTTATCCTTGCGGGGAACGGATTATGTCGGAATTCGTCGAAGTGTGCTTGTGTGTATGCCTGTGAAACATTTCCCATTTCTGCTTACCCTCAATAAATGATTGATTTGTGGTGACTAAAACTGGCGTCACAATAAAAGGACGCCAGTGAGAGTAACCACAAAGCAATCCATCAGTCAATTATTGAGAGCAAGTAGAAATGGGAACCGTTACACATGCACACAAGCACACTTCGACGAATTCCGTTATAAGTGAGTGAGAGAGAGAGAGAGAGAGAGAGAGAGAGAGAGAGAAGAGAGAGAGAGAATTTGTAATTGTACGGTCTATCTTACTAAAAGGAATAATTCTTTTGACAGAGGAGCTTTTCGCTTTAAATTTTTCGATAAAGGTTATTTGATAGCTCTGCACTCTCTCTCTCGAAGAGGGAAAGAAGAAGAAAAATCTGAGGTCTGTCTCGGCCCACGACTTATGGCGTATAGTCTTTTTAGTATAAATATTTTATATAAAAATACCAACCACAAAACGCAAGGAATCGATCAGGCAAATATCATCTGGAACTATGGTATCAGAACAGGTAAAGTGGTACGTGCAAATAGACTAGACATGACGATGATTGACAAAATCAGGAAGAAAATATTACTCACTGGTGTCGTAATACCATGGGACACCACAGTAGATGAGAAAGAAAAAGAAAAAAATGACCAAAGTAGATAAGAAAGAGAGAAAAAAATTTACAAGTATCAAGACCTGAAAACTGCAATAAGAAGGCTATGGGATCTACAAGTGGAAATTGTACCCATAATCATAGGAACACTAGGCACGATCCCAAAATCCCTGAAAAGGAATCTAGAAAAACTAAAGGCTGAAGTAGCTCCAGGCTCATGCAGAAGTGTGCTACTAGAAACAGCGCACATAGTGAGAAAAGTTATGGATTCTTAAGGATGCAGGATGCAACCCAGAACCCCACACTATAAAAACCATCCAGTCGATCAGGATGACTGTGACAGAATAATAATAATAATAATAATAATAATAATAATAATAATAATAATAATAATAATAATAATAATAATAGAAAACGATCACGCAAAGATCCTCTGGGACTATGGTATCAGAACGGATAGGGTGATACGTGCAAACAGACCAGACGTGACGTTGATTGACAAAGTCAAGAAGAAAGTATCACTCATTGATGTCGCAATACCATGGGACACCAGAGTTGAAGAGAAAGAGAAGGAAAAAATGGATAAGTATCAAGATCTGAAAATAGAAATAAGGATATGGGATATGCCAGTGGAAATCGTACCCATAATCATAGGAGCACTAGGCACGATCCCAAGATCCCTGAAAAGGAATCTAGAAAAATTAGAGGCTGAAGTAGCTCCAGGACTCATGCAGAAGTGTGTGATCCTAGAAACGGCACACATAGTAAGAAAAGTGATGGACTCCTAAGGAGGCAGGAGGCAACCCGGAACCCCACACTATAAATACCACCCAGTCGAATTGGAGGACTGTGATAGAGCATAATAATAATAATAATAATAATAACGTGTAGAAATACGACACCTACTATCAATTTGTTTTAAATTGCTTTGCATCCGTTCGTTCTCTTGTGCGGAGATACATAGACAGTCAGACAGAGACAGATAGACATACTGATAGATAAATAGACAGATTGATAACTGGTTTTGTCTTGATCATGGAATAAAGAAGCCCTGATATCACCGCTGGTAAAACCCAGTTGTCACGTTTTCGTTAACATATAAAATTTTTTGTCCATTACCTCATTCGTTTTCCACTCTAATTTACTCCTTCATTTATTTTTATTCCAATAGATTCCAATTATGGAATGAAATATGGAATTTAGGTAAAAGACCAAGCACTGGGGCCTATGAGGTCATTCAGCGTTGGAAAGGAAATTGAGAGCAGGTATGTTTGAAAGGTGTGCATGAGGAAAACCTCGCAATGGATAGCAGGATGGAAGGAAGATATTATGAATGGAGTTACAGTAAAAGGAATGAAAGGGGTTGCAGGTTGGGGTATAAGGAAGGGACGCTGCAAAGAACCTTAGGTAATGCCCACAGTGCATCGCGTGAGGTGGTTGACGGCACTAGCCCCCCTCCCCCCACGGGGTCCCATAGGATTTTAAGCGACCTCTCATGCGCACTGGCAGTTACAAAGCAAGAAGGAAACTACACAACGGACGAAAAGAAAATTGACAAAACAAAGCCGCCTCAGGGAATTTAATATTAAGAAGGGTATATACTTATACGTACTTTTCAATACAAGATTATTTGCGAGCGTAAGGAAAGTCTTTAATGCATGTGGCGAGGCAAATTTATCCACAGCCACGCATCTCTTTCTCAGTTATATATGCATACATAAGTACATACATGCATACATACATTATGTAAATGGAAAAACGTGTCTGTGAGTTTGTCTTTTTGTTCCAAGTGAAGGTCTACACCAGTGAACCAATCAGTATGAAATTTGGTAATGAGGTTAAGCTAACATACAGTTCGAACATAGGCTAATTAGATTTTTTAAAAACACATGCATGTATAACCCCCCTAAAAAGTTATCACTCTACAGTGACTGACCTCTCCCTGTATCTCAGGATTTGTGTGAAACTCTTCAGATTTTTCCCAACTTCTTTGGCTCGACAGGATATAATTTTGTTGGCTAGGATATAATTTTGTTGGTTACAATCATAAATTAGTTACAATTTCTGTCCAAACTAAAAAGCATGCATGGGCCACTATGGGTATATAAGGCATGGGTTAAGAGGGCGTTGAGAAGGGGGTAAAAAAAAGAAAGAAAAAAAACTGAAAACAACAGACATTAGTGAAACTCATGATTTCCATTAAGTCCAAGTTCAGCCCCAATAAGAAGGAGGGTGACGAGATTGGAAGGGGAAGACTTGTAAAAATAGCTAAAACCATCATAGTTTTCAAGGTCACTGAAATGAATAGTGATATTCTCAATGGCCTTTAAGTCCAAGTTCAGCCCTAGGAAGGGGTTGGTTAAGAAGGGGGTGACCTGTATAAATAACCAAAAACAACAAATATTAGTGTCTAATCCATAGTTTTCAAGGTTGCTCAGTTGGAAAGACAATCCTGATGCCCCATAAGTCCAAGTTCAGCCTTGACAGGAAGATGGATGAGAAGGGGTGGGAAGTGGGTGACATGGAAAAATAACATAAAAAACCAAATTAGTGTCTACTCATTTCAAAGTTGCTGAGATGAATAGTGACACTCCAAATGCCCTTTAAATCCAAGTTGAGCCCCGATAGGAAGAGGGTTGAGAAGGGGGTGACATGTACAAATAACCTAAAACAACAGATATCAGTGTCTAATCCATAGCTAGTCTAAAAGTTGCCATTAGTGAATTTATGGGGTATAGAAGTAATGGAACACCTTTCTCACCTCCTTCTTCAAAATTGATGGTGCGTAATATTGATGCTCACCATGAGTGAATCCATCCACCATCCAAAACCTGTTATTGCTACTCATATGATAGTATTCGTCTATTAAGGGTTAAATTCAAGTTCAGCCGTGATAGGCACAGGGGTGAGAAGGGGGGGAAGTGGGTGATGTAAAAATAACCTAAAATGACAGATATTGGTGCCTAACTCATAGCTTTTGAGGTCGCTGACATGAACAGTGACACTCATAAGGCCCATAAAGTCCAAGCTCAGCCCCAGTAAGGAAGTGGGGGTGGAAGGAGTTGGTTAAGAAGGGGATGACGTGTATAAATAACCGAAAACAACAAATATTAGTGTCTAATCCATAGTTTTCAAGGTCGCTCAGATGTTAAGACAATCCTGATGCCCCATAAGTCCAAGTGTCTAATCCATAATTTTCGGGGTTGCTGGAATGAATAGCCACACTTCCGATGCCCCTCGAGTCCAAGGTCAGCCCTGATAGGAACGGGGAGTGAGAAGTGATGAAATATACAATGTGAAATATGCTAGGTAATGTAACTGAAGACAGGAAAGAGAGCATGACGGAGAATACGTGACAGAGAGAGAGCTTATTGGCTGACATTCAATTTTCCCATGGAGTGCCAGGTTGGTCAGTTAGTATACACATATATATATATATATATAGGTATATATATATATATATATATATATATATATATATGTGTGTGTGTGTGTGTGTGTGTGTGTGTGTGTGTATAAAGGCAAAATCCACGAAGGAAAGTGAAACAATCAAGTACCATTGAAGGCCTTTTGATTCTCACCTGAGCTTATGAGTCGAAAGGACTTCAGTGGTACTCCATTATTTCACTTTCTATCTTGGATTTTGCCTTTATATATTCATCCATGTTCCAAATTTTCGTGAGTCAATTACACACACACACACACATATATATATATATATATATATATATATATATATATTATATATATATATATATATATATAATATATATATATGATATATATATATATATATATATACTATATATATATATATATATATATATATATATATACACACACTGATATTTGTTACACTAGAATATATCAAACATCCAGTTATCCGTAAAACTATCTGGCATACTTTATTAACTGGTCAATGAATAACCGCATACTTTAAGCACAAATACACTGACCGCAATCAGCAGACTCCCCAGCCTACCCTTAAAATCCGCTCTCGCTCCCTCATCAAGGACCCCGAGTCTTGAGAGTATAGGATTCCTTAAGGTGCGTCCACACGGTCGAACAATGTCTGACGGACAAACATTGTTACTATATTATAGGCGAAGCAGGATGACGTCATAAGCATTGAAGCGATGGAAATAAATCTGGCAACTAACAGTGGTACCAGATGACGTTGTATACCACTGTCATTACTCCGCTCACAAGGCAAAGACCGGCAGACAATTGCTGATTGGTAACAATGTTTGTCCGTCGGACATTGTTCGACCGTGAGGACGAACCTTTAGGATCAGTGACCTCTCGAGGAAGGAGGAGGCGATGGGCGTCGCTTCCTGATTTGGTTATCCTCCTTCGAAAGTTTTCATTACGCGTGTCATATTTGTTCCATTTTGTATTTCTTTCTTTTGTTTTCGGCGACTGCAAATGGTCAGCGTCGAACGAGAGGCAATGTAGGTCTAGCAAAATTGAACGATTCTCAAGATAAGAAGAGGGTTAGAAATATAAATTTTCATCAAAAATTTTAAGCATTCATATAAATTTAAAGGTGAGGTATGATATGATATAATGAAAATACTAAACTGGAATCTTTATCAGGTAGAAGTTTCGTTTAGATTCATTCTTTTGAACGCAGAATTACGTACCATTTAGTAATAAAACATAAATCTTGACATGTAACGTTGAAAAAATTGTGCCAAGTTACTAAAGACGCCAGTTGGGGGAAAAAATGAGCAACATGTGCTCTCCTTCAGTACCGGCTGTATCGAGGAAAAATGGTATTATCTTGAGATGCGAAGTTCTGCCGCGTCATCAACAAACAGCCAAACCACTTGCAGACTCGATGGAAACCCTGTTATTGTAACGTCTCTGGATGAAATAGCGCTACATTATTGCTTTCGCTCGTTTCTCTTGCTCTCATGATTATGGCGTTCTTGTCTTCTCTTTCAGATACTCAACACGTTGCAATCAAGCCTCTCACTGTGACCAACATGCAGCCCGTACCACATTCCTAACCGAGTTGCAGGTTAAAATACCGCATGGCTGTTCACAAGAATAAATTGAGTCGACTTCCAGACGACAGCAATGTCAGTCAATGTTCTACCTTTGAAAGGTGACTCATGGCGAATCTCAGAACCAAGATCAATCCAGTGAAATTGTTCGGGTCATTCATTCTGATTTTGCTGCCGCTGTACGCCAAGTTCCCATCCTATGAAATCTCGTCCACAAAGCCAACAAATGGAGCAAAAAGCCAATTCCAGATGCTAGACGAACGGGCTGGAAAACACGAAGACAAAGACAACAGGGAACAGAGTGTCTCGCTTTCCAGGAGACGCAATACACCAGTTAGTCGCGTTTTACGACAACGTTACGAATATGCTAGTCAATTTTCCGTCGTTCATGGGACGATTGAAAAGATGCGATTAAGAAATTATTCAACTACAAAGAAACCATCTCATGCAATTCATCAACGACCTAAAGTTAGAGACGATTCAAATTCATCGGGAGTGTCGTATGTTCACAAAATCACTCATCTACAAGATGGCACAGGTAAGGTCCAATGGGCACATTTCTGCTCCGGTTGAAAAGGTTTAAAAGTTCGATTAACGCGGAATCGTTTGGGAAATCTTTTAGACAAATGTAACTGTATCTTCAAACATGAAATCTAGTTCATTTTTTTTAAACTGACCTCTCTGGCTTTTAACACAAAACTATAAGCCAATAAATTTTGTAAGACCTTTTAAATTTTGATAATGAGGTGACAACAGCCGAAAAGCTAATTCGTTTCTGATTTACGTTGGAAGAATATAATAACTGAATATCGAATAAGTGCCTTTATGTCTTTAAGGAATTGATTTTGCAAACAAACTTTGTTTTTCAAATACACAAGCCTACTCTTTCGGAAATCATTATATTAGGTATTAGTACTATCAAAGCGTATTTTAAAATACTGCCGTGACATCAAATCCAAATACTATAGTGGAATTCCACAAAGTACTATGAAGCAGTCCCAAATGCCATTATAGCGTAATTCCCAATAATAGTATGGCAAGAGTCCCTCCATTTGATAATAACAAGTTGTTCAACGTCTTTTAAGGTGTTATTTTTGATCATTTTTCACATCAGGGATGAATCTGAAAAAGGGAACAGTCAAAGTCAGCCTTCAAGTCCGAATATTGCTAAACCGTTTTTTTCTCTTCGTGAAATTAGTGTGAAAAACTTTAATTTTCCCAAAAGAAAACAGTTGAGGATATAAAACAGTCAGAATCATACACTCATTTTCTATTATCGCTCTCTGGGTGTTAAGGACGTATTTTC
This sequence comes from Macrobrachium nipponense, assembly GCF_015104395.2. Taxonomy (NCBI): domain Eukaryota; kingdom Metazoa; phylum Arthropoda; class Malacostraca; order Decapoda; family Palaemonidae; genus Macrobrachium; species Macrobrachium nipponense. The sequence continues at coordinate 99,674,622 of NC_087202.1, forward strand.
TACTGATGTCTGTTGCTGGGCATAAAAATGACAAATGAAAGAAATTTTGTCTTCGATTTTGGGTTGATGTGTTATCTGAAATGGTACTAAGACCGTTGGTAGAGGTACTGAGCATCAGCGCATTAAAATTCAAAGATGAGGCACCAATAACATGCAAAGAAGTTAAACAATGCATATACTGGTTCAGTGCACATTTCCATTTTAATTCCACTGTATTGCATCACGAAATTGACGGGCGATTACGCCGAACGAAAACAAAAACATACTGGAATGATACCTTAATGAGCTAACTCACCAGCTATCAAACTTATAACTTTTCTTTTAAAAACTGATTTTATTATTAATGTAAACTTTCTTACGTAGTTTCCCGAATAGATAACTGATCTCTAATGTTAAATAACGATGTATAATTGAAAAAGGTTAAAATTCTTAACTTTTTTATTACAGGAATAAAAGATGCAGAACGTCGCAACGTGACAGTGATAATGTAAAAAGGAAAAAAAAGTTTACTATGGCAAAATCAAAACTCTTAATCTTTTTTCTCTTCACAGGAAAGAAAGAGAAAGAATATCGTTCGGATCAGGAGGAGGAGGAGAAGGAAAAGTCATGTGGCCGACGGTACCAAAGTCCAGTGGCGGCCTCCAAGTTGGTCGTCTTCTGGACGTCCTTTTGGGGGAGTTGGGAGAACTGGGATTTCTTGGAAACTTCTTCAAAACTTCGCGAAATGCGATGCGCTTTCTGGAGGTATCGGAGATAATTCCTTCATTTTTAAAAATCTCTCTTGTAATGTTGCTTTTCTCGTATTTTCACTAGATCTAAGTGACATGGATTTTTAAAAACGACCTACTTCAACTGAGCACCAAGTCAGAACTCTATAATTATCGGGGTGGTCAAACCAGTTGTTTTGGGATAAGAAAAACAAAGTTGGTTTGAGAAACTGAACATCTTAGCAGGAAAAGAACAAAGTGGACACAACACGAGTAAAATGCAGAAGGAATCAGCGCTCCCAAACGGTGACGCTCTCCCCCCGGCCCCCCCAAAGAAACCCTCGCATCGGCCTACAACCGGCCGTATTGCCTGAAAATATCCTACTTTTTGCTGAAATAATTCAGATGGAATATCTATGATTTCGTGATAATCAGAGCACTTACATACTTGGGCTTATGAAAACTGACCAGATCAATGAATTTAATTATTTGTTATCCTCCACTAGTTTGCTGGTGTGGAGTTGAAATTCTCTCAAACCAATCATTTTTTTTAGGTAATGCAGAGCTTATATGACGCCTTCAATTAACTTGCACGATAGCAGGATAACCCAAGATGTATAACAGGGGTTCTTAACCTTTTGAAGACTTGAAACGGTGTCTTAAACCAATCCTTTTTTAAGGTAATGCAGAGCTATTATCACACCTTCAGTCAACTTGCATGCGAGCAGGATACCCAAGATGTATAACAGGGGTTCTTAACCCTTTGATGACTCCAGACCCCCAATGAATTGCCCAATAGGGTTCCATACCCCATTTGCTCAAGTCCACTTAAGTTCTATTTACTGACAAGATAACTTAACATACTTAGTTTAATTCATACTTTAAGCATTAATAGCTAGTAATAGAACACACAAGAAAATCAAAAGCACTTAGTTGTATAATGTTATTTACAAATTGTACGCTTGTACACACTTGACACATTAAAATCAAATTAATACAAATATCCAGAGATCAAGTCCCATAACCCCGTTGAGAACCCCTGATGTATAGCTGAACTGAATATGAACTATGTATAACAACATACAGCATTCAAACTGTCGATATTTTTCTGTACAAGTTCTACGATAATTCAGAAAATGGCCGATTAGATCAGTCCTTAAAACAAATCACAAAAAACTTAATTTCACTTACAGTCTTTCATCTCTTGACATAATGTACGGTAACGGTTTAACGAACAATTACTTCTCTCGAAATGGTCTCATTCAGGAAAAAAAAAAATGTTTAAATTATTACCGGATTGACGGTTATATTAGGCATTAACCCTGGGTTTGGGTTTGTATATAATTCTAACACTTCATAACATATAATATATATATATATACTATAATATAATATATATATATATATATACTAAATATATAATTATATATATATATATAAAATATCATATATATATATACTATTATATATTTTATATATATGTAACCATTAATACACATAAATCATCTGAATTAAAAAGAACTCCCCTGAAAGTGATAAAAATAATTACTGATTCTCCCCCCCCACCCCCCCCCCCTATTTTATTTACTACAGGAAATAAATTCGGTTTTAAAAAGCCAACTACTGAAAAAAACCAAATTCTTATTATCAACGAATGACCTGAAAGTAATTAACATATTTAATGAGACTATAAATACATGACCTTATCGAAGTGTCTTTTTTTTGGCAGTCACTACTTCTACTTGATCAGAACAATAACGTAACCATTTACATAATCTTTTTGTAATTTCTTTAGAAGAAAAAACCTGGTTAATCTATTTTCTTTTTTTTTTTTTTTTTGCAAATTCATTTATCGATTTTTGTCTTTGCATTCTTAAAACTGAAATGACTGCTTCTACTTTATCTTCTGTAATAATTTCTCTCTTTTGCTCACTTGTTTCTACAACGAGAGGGCCTCCACTACAGTGTTTGTTTTTTCTTAAAGTAAATAGCAAACAAATAAAGAAATTCAGAGGCATATACTAATAAGATTCCGTCAAAATGTAGAATTCAGAATCTCATGAACCATAAATAGTATATTGAAAACGTGTATAATTATCCACGTTATTCTGCGTGTAAAAGGAAGTTCAGGTCGAGGGGAGAGAGTAGTTCGCATGGCAAAGTTCTCACACCATGAAATGATCACTGCTTCACTTAGAGGAGTGATTGACGGGTTGCGACAAACTGGCGCTACTGGGATAGACTTGAAGTGGATGGGAAAATAAAACTTTACACAGAAGTAAAGCACCTCACTGGTAATTTAGCGAGCTTCATAATCCACCAACATGGCTTCTGAAATATACCTGTGCGAGCTTAAACGCGTCTTAAGACGATTACAGCTCCAATTCCAGCCTGTCGAAGTCTAAAACACAAACCCAAACAGTCTGAAATGGAACAGAAATATGGCCGCCAGCAACGACTGTGTACATGAGCAGAAGAGACCACTTGAACTCATCACACGTCTGCACTGACTCTCCAGTTCCCTCTTCTCTGTGACAAAACGGAAACGATTCTTTTCAAGAATTGTATGCATATAACATTTTAATTTACGTTAATATTCTAGCGAGTATAAAAAAAAGTGAGAATTCCATTTTACATTCTAATGAATATTCCCGAATTAGTAGACTGACTTTGTTACCGAATTTTTCTAGGAAACGGAGCTGTTTATCTCTTTGATGTTTAACCCTAGTCGTTGGGCTTGATAAAGGTAGTTGTCTGTCTGAGTGACTTCATGTAAAATTTAGATTATTAACTACCTGTTTATACCTGACACAGGTGCGATCTTGTCTGGACTAAAAGAGGATCTAGGGAACGGGTCAGTGAAGCTGACGCGGTCGTCTTTTTCAGTTTCGACTTGAACCTTCGAGACCTTCCTCCTCGAAAGCCACACCAGCTCTGGATCAGGCTAGAGCTAGAGGTACTGTCTTCGTTTATTTACTCATTTACTTATTCATTTGCTTGGAAATTCAGGCCACAAGTTGAGGCGAGATCATTTTGGTGAGCCGAGCTTAAAGGCGCTGATCAATTTTGTGATATAATGCTTTCAAGCTTATTTTTTTTATTATATTTTCTAAATTGAAAACAAATAATAAATGCATGCATTTCCCTCTCCATATTCCCAAGGATTTTAAAAATTATTTTTTTATTATATTTTTCTAACTTGAAACAATATGCATGCATTTCCCTCTCCATATTCCCAAGGATTTTAAAAATTATTTTTTTATTATATTTTCTAACTTGAAAACAAATAATAA
>NC_087202.1:99681121-99716121 GCF_015104395.2 Macrobrachium nipponense
ATTCGTCTCTTCTAGGGACATCTTCGGCTACAAAGGAGAGTTTATAAAGAAATTCGTACATTAATATACCATTCTTTCGAAGAAGTACTTATCAAAAATATAACTACTTAATGGTTAAAATCCAATATTCAGCAGTTAGCGTTTCGAAATTGACAGTTAAAGCATACAGATTTGTTATTAACTTTGTTTACAACTGGCCAATTAACAAGGACCAAGCACTGCTACTTAGGTATTTACACACTTGGAAACAACCAGACGAAAAATAAATAGGTCACCAAAGAACCGTAAAAGACATTCAAATAGTATACGTATGTAAAATTAATGAACAGTTTTTACACACGTAAAGAATATAAGTAAAATACAAATATAAAGTTATCAGTATATCTGGATAGAAAAAGATGAAGCATAACAAGAGTAAAAATAACTAACATATTTTCATGAGTCTAAGATCGGTGACACATTTTTAGTCCGCTGTAGTTCTTCTCCTTTCACGATCGGAAGGTAAAATTATTGCACCGATTCCTTGCACATTTAGGGGAGGCTTATGAATGTTTATGTGTATTGCCTCAAGGTATCTTAGCCTCGAGCACTTCCCTGGTTAAGAGCCGAATCGTTTTTGTCTCTCGTGTGACTTTTAATACTACCATTTAGCAGATGCATAGTAAGTCTTCTTGATAGTGAAGTTGTAGTATTTCCAATATGAGTAATGTTTTGCGGCTTGCAGTTCACAATTTTACTACGTTGCACTTATCAAGAGAGCGCTTCTTGTTGTGTTATTCTTTATGATTAAGTTGGCAGTTCTGAGTCTTATAGTATATCGGCAGGTCAGTCTCGTCTGTCTTATAAGCAGTGCTCATATAGTTTCTGCAACATAATTTAATGACATTCTCTCTCTCTTGTTATTCATTGTTAACAGGCCAGTTGTAAACATGTTTAATAACAAATCTGTAAGTTTTAACTGTTAATTTCGAAATGCTAACTGCTGAATATTGAATTTTAACAATTAAATATTTATATTTTTGACAAGTATTTCTTTGCAAGAATGGTATATTAATGTGTGAGTTTCTTGGTAAATTCTTTTGTAGTCGAAGATATCTCTAGAAGAAACAAAACGTCCTAACCAATAAATGTCTACCAAAACGAACTTCGGTGCTTTGCTCCATTAGTTACCTGAAGAACAGAGGAAGATAATAAGGAAGATGGAGAAGATTAGTAGGAAACTAATAAACTGAAACTTCAACGTCATATTTAATGATATTGGCATAAAGGAAAACTTACAAAATTCATATACCATATATATATATATATATATATATATATATATATATATATATATATATATATATACATATATATATATACACACACAGGCAGTCCCCGGTTATCAATGGACTCGGTTATCAGTAATCTGGTTTATAAAGGTGCTTATGGACCATCATAAGGGTGCTTTAGGCAGCATAAGGGCACTTATGGTGCCAATAAAACTCTTGAAATGCATTAAGCAATTTCAACCAAACTTAGTATGCCACATAAGACTTATTATCTAGAAAAGAATACTGTGGGAGTACAACACCACTATAATTAATTCACAGCACCAGTGCATTTAGTATCCAGCCCTGTCCATTACGATACTCCTGATTGGCAAGTGATCAGCCACTCACTGAGCTGGAAACTGGCCAGTATCTTTTCAACAGTCAACCAGTACATATCTCTGCTCTGACCTCTCCTGTCTAACATGTCTTTCAAAAGTTAATAACCTTCACTGCACCTCAGTTTTGCCTAAAGAAAAGCAGTTCCTAATTTCATTACTAAATATCGTCATACCAATGATTTAAGGATTATCAGGATATGAATTATGTACTTAAGTAAACTTAATGCAAAAATATTTATAGTGAAATAAACATGAAAATTTTAATATAAAATCTATTCTTTCATTCCTTACATGACATCGCAACGCATTCATCCTTTTCTGTATTGTTTCATAAAATAACGTAGCTTAAATGTTATGGATGGCAATGCTACCAAAAAAGTATGGTAGGTTTATCAGTTTGAAAATAACAAGCAAAAGATTAAGAATATTAAAATGAGCGGGGATACACACAGACAATAGGCCCCCCCAACCCCCACGGGTAACCACTCAGCTCAACTTTACGCATTACTACTTCTAAAGGAATCTTCTGCTTTCACTTATTGTTATTGTTGTCCATGTTTAGTCACTGATTGATTGTATTTAAACATCAGTAAGGACAGGAAATTACTTGATTGACTGCACACTGACACGCTTTGAAGCTGGCAATAGCACTGCATTCGGAAGGAAGGGAACTGGGAATCGGAGTAGAGGGAAAAGTAGGAGGGCTGGTAATGGGTGAAAAAGCACTCATATGCGTAGAAGGAACAGGGCAATTAACATCACTCTTAGGCGAAATAACCTGACTAGAGGCCCTTGACTCTGCTCTAGCAGCCACTTTCCTATTCCAGTCATGCTGGAGCTTAGCTAAAAGACCTTCTAACATCTGCCATTTTCCTAGTGTGACTGTCATATTTAGCATTAGTCAGTCTAGGTTTTGCAGTCTCTGCTACAAAACCTAATACTAGATAAACTAGAACCTGACATAATCCAAATCAGAATGTCACAATCGGTAGTAAGTCACTATAAAAAAGCTAAGCTACTATAATTAGAGCTCCCAAACAACAGAATGGGTCACCAAAGGCAGCGGAAAACAAAACCATCTGGGGAACCAAAATTCAGAGAGCTGTTCAACAATCAATGTTATGTCATTGAGCGGCAGAAACGAATTGAGCTCTCCAACTGCATTGTACCTAGTCATTCCAGAAAGTGGGCGGGACTGGTTACCTACACCTAAAACAAGAGAGTGCTACTGCGAATTTCAAAATTTGATAGCTATGTAACTACTTGGTAAGTTACTTATACAAAATTAGGGCTTCCAATAAACTTGACAAGAAGGCCTAGATTAGTCTGAGCACTAGTGGGAGGAAAGACAAAATAAGACTTGTCTTGCTCATCGTAACAAAAGCCCAGTTTCAATCTTGAAAGACTTCTAGGAAAGAACCAAAGGAAGGAGCTTCCACCAACAATTTTCAAATCTCTGACACAGATGTCCTTGTCCAGGGGTAGATGGATGATTGGGCACTGAACATTACAGCTGATTCACTTAAGTTAGATTCTTGAATAAGCCCTATGCTTACAAGACGTTTGTTTGGCGGCCGCTGATTGGCTGGTACTGGGAGGTAGGCAGCTTCCAGCCAATCAGCGGCTGCCAAACAAATGCCTAGTAGGCATACGGCTCACCCAAGGATCTACCTTAAGTGAACCAGCTATAGGTGCTTGGCGGCCACTGGGCACTTTGTAGGTGGATGCTCTGACACCAGGATACAGGCAGCCGCTCAGACTCTGCCCACTTGGACACTGCTGAGCGCTTAGATTAGAAAAGCCTTTGGCGCCAATTACTGGTGTTCCACAACTGGAAGAATGCCTCTTCACAGCCCAGATACACATGAAAAGCACCATCAACACCACTTCTCTACAATGGGATCTGTATCTGTTCACACTGGGATCCCAAAAAAACACTATTGGTGCCTCTTTGCTAGTGGGATTCATAACTGTTCAGTGGTGGATTTAAAGGGGCAGGGGGGGGGGAAGGAGCACCTGGTCATGTACTAGGCATAAGTCTAGGATTTGTATGACAAAGATATTTGCCTTCTTGTTAACACCCCCATAGGTTTTTTTCCTTGGCATGATGATTCAGTAACTATTACCATACAGAAATTATTTTCATTTATTCGAAAAAAAATTGTAATTGGAATAAGGTTTAATGACATGACATGTTACCTCATGATTAGTTTGAGGACATAGGGCATAGATCTAGCCTAAGCTACCGAACTATCATTTTTCATTATTAAAAATCTTCAAGACAAATGGTTTGTTGAAAGCAAACCATTTGTTACTCATAAAAATACAACTATTTTTAACTTCTAAAAGAGTGCTATGGTTTGGTTAAGTTGTCCTGAAATACCCTCACAGTAACAATTTTAATTAGGGTAAACAACCGAGTGGACTGGCCAACTCACCGACTACCGCGGTTTTGGCCACCCTCCGAAAAAGTACTTTAACATGTCCTGACACCGGAGATGGTCATTAGTCATGAGTTGTTGGTGGTGATAGCTGGAGTTCAAGACCACTACTCTCTTTTTGAAGTAAGTATTTTCTCCAAAGTTAGAAATTAAGGCCATATTTTAAGATTTAAACAAAAGGTAATTTAAAGTGTGGCCAACGTAATGCACACTACCCCAAAACGCTTTCGAAATTTTTACTTATGATTAAAAAAACTTAGAAGATTGACACCATCTCGATGTTTGCGGAGTCGCTTGTGTCAACAAACTTCCCATTTCCTGTGCTAAATCCGCACACCACTTGTACTGCATTACTATGACAACTAGAATTCATGGACACAAGTTTGTAAATGCCTCGGCGCATGTGTGAAGCTCACCTAAATTGGCAACGATGAGTCTTTTTGCCATCGTCTGCTTGTACTTCAGAAATATGTAATTTTTCGGGGTTAATTTGGTTGCAATAAAGGGATAATAAACATGAATTAAATAAACATTTTGAAGTAAAGTTAAACTAAATAATGAGTAAAGTAAGCAAATAAGGGAATAAAGCTTTGCACCTCATAAACATGTAGTTGTCTGCTGCTCGTAACTGTGTTTGCGGAGTGAGAGCTTAGGAACCATGAACAGCAACGTGGTTAAGTGCAATTGGAGTAAATTAAGACCAAAATGTGTATAATTACAATCAAATAAGCACTGTGGAGTTTCAGTAGTGAAGGCAGTGAGGATAAAACCACCGATTACAAGGTAAAAATGATTTCAGTTCAAACCATGACCCCGGAAATAAAAAGTTTCATACTTTCACTAATATAGGCAACAAAATGTTGTTTTATTGTGCTGATTACAACTGCAATCTTGAGTAAGATCAATAAACGTTACATATATACACTAACATTGTTCAAATGAGTGCTGTGAAGGCTGGGAAAGATGGTGGATTGTCTGTGGTTAGAACGGCTAGCCATGCGATTGCCGCCATAGTATTGGATTTCAAAACTGCCTTGAAAACATATTTTACGAAGAGCTCACATGCTTATTTTAGTTCGTATGGGGCTTTCATACATCACATTATGTTGACGAAACTTCAGTCTTTTGAATATGCTTAAAGTTGTAATTGTATTCTTGTTTCACCAATTAAATGTCGTGTGAATACCGCCTGGCCAGTGCGATGACGATGGATCATCTGCGGTTGTTTACCCTAAAAGACAAGACTTATTGAGACCTACTTGCTACTAAGCATTTTTGGTAATGAACAAGATCATTTTTACTTTAAACAATATGGAATATGTAAAATTAATGATGTTACAATTTCGAAACTGAAGTCGTCATTGCACTTATGTACCACAAAAACATGCTGAAAATATAACATTTTAATGTAGAGAGCATATCTACTGCTAACCTAACAAAATTATGGGTAAATAAATCTCAGCATGCTTTGCTTGGTAAATGTGTTTATACCTTGAAAGAAGATATTAATTATGTTCTAAGGAAGACGGAAATTAGTGGTGGTAAGTCCTATCGGTCTAGAAAACACAACTTGAATATTTGTACCTACAGAAAAAAACAGTCCTTCATGTTGTTGTCTCTGTCGTATCACCTATTTTAGTGTGCAGGGAAGGTAGTGCCCTTAAGGGGGGTTGCGGGGGTGGGCGAAGCCCCTCCCCCTGCTAGGCCTAAGTAGGGGTACGGCGTCTTAGGTTAGGTTAGATGGTTTGTTTGGTTAGGTAGTGCCCTGGAAATCACTTTTCTCTTGCTCCCCTCCACCCAAAAACCCCGGTTCCGACTAGGGTCCCCCAAGATTGTTAGATGGGAACAAGGGTGTAATTGCTTAATGCCACCAATATTAATGATCAGTTTAAGCATAATCAATAAAAAATACATCAGAAAAATATATATTCTTCTGCAAACAGGAGACGGAGCTCTACTTTAGATTTACCCTTTGCTTACCTGTAAGCTGTTAATACTGTTTGATCTGAAGAATATGAAGCTACACAGCATACCATCAAGAAGACAATGAACGAAAAAAAATAATTGCTAGATACACTAAGCGTAAATATAATTTTCTCTTTTTATGGGTTTTTCAAAAGACCACAAGGCTCTGTAGCACCGTTCTGGCGGCAAAACACCAAACTATTCTAGTTACTGTTGACCTACATGTGCAACTTATCAAATGCAAATTTGCGCATGCTGCTGTTGATGAGTTTTTTATAATTAGGTAATACCTAACTCTGCTAGGCTAAATGGTACAGTAATTGCAAGAAAGGTCATGGTTCAGGTCTACATAACCTTTTCCTGTTTACCAGGTGTACAGCATCCAGCAGCAGTTTCCACAGTTCGGGAACCACTGCTGGCGGTACGCAACCGCCGCGGTAGACCGTGGCACTGTCACCTAGCCTACACAAACTTTAAAACTGATGGGGGTGGCAAACTTGCCTCCACTTTTGGTGCTGCTACCTAGCCTAGTAGCTAGTCACACAAGGGAATGGATCATCGCTGACTGGATCACCATCAGTTATGGGGATACATTAAAATCGTCATAGCCTAATAGTTATTTTTTACACAGTAGGCCTAGGTGGTCGCCTTCCCTTTGCCTTTTCCCTTCTTTTCGTACCACTGCTTTCTTCTTCACAATCACCTACTACCTAGCCTAAGTAGCTAGTAATACGAAAATTATTTGGTCATAGCAACACTATCGCCAAGGTCTCTTACCTAGACTATGGCAATTGACGTTTTCCTATGCATTGCTTAAGCGAATGATTGCGGTAATACGATCTCTCGGTGATTAATAGCACTGATGATAATAGTGATAAGTTCTTCACTTACATTACTATGAGTCTCCTTGAAATTCTGAGAGCCACCTGACGTTAAACTTTAGTCTCAGTCGCAGGTAATCCTTATAACGGATCTCCACAAACATAGTGTGTAGATTAACTGACCCGCCATGGTGTATAACATTATTTTTTATGACAGAGCATCATCCTCACACTGCGGCAAAGACATATGGTGCATAGTTGCTCGCGTTAGACGATAAACTCTTTGCTCCGAGAACAAGCTTTAACTGTAACGGGAGCAGCGCATAGGCCTAGCAGTATTCTCTATGATTAATTTTTTCTCGAGTGGTTGAGGTAGTGGCGCATATGTTTCTTGAGTGACGAACTCAAATGTATGTTAAAACAACTCTAATTAATAAGACAGTTCAGAATGTGAGAGTAACATAATATACGATCAGGCCCGTTTCTAGTTTATTAGGCGCCCCAGGCAAGAACTCGTTATGGCGCCCCCCCTTCCCTCCAGGCTGGAAATAATAACATAAACAATTTCGAACACAACTAGCACCTCAAGTTCCACAACAAAACAACATACTTTATTATTAAATCATCTTCACGTATATGTATACACAACAAGGAAAAGTATAGACTCAAAAGTATACAAACTATTTTTGTAAATTTTAATAGAATAACACCATTATACATTTTATTGTACATCCTACCTAAGATAAATTGAAAAAGGTAATCTTGCCAATCTAAAACCATAGAACTCCATGCATATATGTTGAGGGCTATGCTAAAACTATTATATACAAGTTTTCTCCACTGATTTTTCATATTTAAAACCTGACTCTTCTTGACTTTCTTGCAGCAAAATCATCTATAGTGTCATCATACGAAATCTGTTTGGATATTTCTCTATTAATACTAACTATTGCCAGCCTATTTAGGCGCTCCTGTGACATAGTAGACCTTAAATATGTTTTAATGAGCTTAAGTTTAGAGAAGCTTCTCTCTGCAGATGCCTCAGTCACAGGTGTAGTGACAGCATTTCTTAATGCCACCCACATGTTTGGATAGATCTCTTTCAGGCCTTTCTCCTCCAGAAAAACAAGGTCTAATGTTGTTGTCATATTTTGTTTTGGCCATTGTTTTGGAAATGACTGCATCTCTACAATCAGTTCATCATAATTTAAATCAGAATGATCCCCAGATGTGAGTGTATTACACAAATCTTTTGCCTGCTTTTCTTGCTCACTAGATGTCAGGTCAGAGAAGTTTATGAGAACACTAGATTTCTTTGCAACATCACTCATCATTCCAGTTCTCTCTCTGAGATTCAATGGCCATATCCACAACTACATTGAAAAATGAAAACTCCATTTTTTTCAAGGCATCGGTAATAGGTTTATCAGGAGCCTCATAGGAAAACTGCCTTTTAGTAATTCTGAGTCTTTTCTGCTTTAGAGCAGCTTCCACATTCATCTCCTCACATATCTCTTTGGCAGATGTCTGGGCATCAGCAAACCCAGTGTCTCTGTAGCTAACAAGGGAGGTTTCAGCCTTCTTGAGAATGTCAACAGCTACATCCAGATGCATGCTTTGTGATTGCAGAAGTTTATTCACAGTTTGAACTTTATTTGAATTATTCACGTAAAAATAATACTTCTCTCATTTATTTATATATTAATTTTGGATGGCAATTTGGCGCCCCCCAAGCAAATGGCGCCCCAGGCAACCGCCTGTGTCGCCTGTGCCTAGAAACGGCCCTGTATACGATCAAAGAAGAGAAGTTCAAATTCATGCTAGAAGTCTGGAACTTAAGATAAGCTCATTAACCTCAGGAGTAAACCTAGGTCCTAAAACAAAAAGGAATGAAAATTTAACTGTAGAGCTCTAAGGCACAAAACTCTCTTTTTGATTTTGCCTACAAAGTTATCCAAATAATATAAGACTAATCTTGTGGTGTTCAGTGAATAATTGCCAGTTTTATCGATGTTCAATATTAATGTAAGTTTTAATCTAAAACCAACTTACCTCAGACCACTAAATGAACTCTTTCAGTTCATACGTATAAATAAAAAAAAAAACTTATAAATATGGGCGTTTAAAAAGCTATGATAAATAAAAATAAAAACATATGCCGGTTAGGTGACTCAAAAATAGACATACAAACAAACACAATCATACAACAATGAAACCAAGTGTAAACGGAGCAATTACAATGTTCGAGTGTAAATTTAGCAGACCATTCTCTTTCACGCTGGTCATCTCTAAATGTATAGTGAACGTCATAATGTATGTATGGATGTATGTATGTATGCGCATTGCAGCACATAAAGGACTTAGTTTTAGAATAGGTAGTAAACTGTCCAACCCTGAACATTCCAACATAGGAACCCACTCGAAAATATGTCACACTTACATTGAGTACAAAGACCTCAAAGTTGCTGGAAGAGTAAACAATGAAATTGACTTGAATATTTTAGAATCTCATATATCAATATATATATATATATATATATATATATATATATATATATATATATATATATATATATATATATATATATGTGTGTGTGTGTGTGTGTGTGTGTGTGTGTGTGTGTGTGTGTGTGTGTGTGTGTGTATAAAGACATTTCCTTCTCTAAATACCCAGATGTCATCTACGCAATAGTTTGCAGCCTAATCGTGTTTTACAGACGGTGTTATTGTTTTTTTAGAATGTTATTTTTCAGTCTCACTTCCACTGCTCGGGTGGGTTCTTGTGTGTAATTTTTGTTGAAAGTGTTTTCCTGTTTGTCTTTGATCTAATACTTTTTATTTATTTTTCTGTTTGTTCTCAATGTAATTTACATGAGTGCTTTTAAATGTAAAGTTATGAAGTTTCATTTGACAACGTCTGTGTGTGTGTGTGAGAGAGAGAGAGAGATAGAGAGAGAGGAGAGAGAGAGAGAGAGAGAGAGAGAGGGTGTAATTGCTGTGTGGATAGTTAATGACTGAATTGGTTGTTGGTAGGTTCTGGGCTGTCTGCTGGTCCTGTTGATTGTTAGAGTTCTGTGTTTTGAGTGTTTTTGAGTCAGTCTTTGGTGAGAGCTGGTGAGAGTTAGTGGTGTTGGAAGCAGTTATTTGAAGGATTGGAATTTGGTTGTTTTTTGTTTTGTTGTATAGTTGCTGTTAAGTTAGTGTTTTTTTTTTTTTTTTTTTGCTTAGAGTTGTTGTGCCTGTGCGTCTGTGTTGTTTTGGTGCATTTGGTCTTTTGTTGTGTTGTTGTTATATGTGAGTTTTTGTGTTGTTGTTGGTATTTCTGTGACCTCAACCAATGGACAGCACAGGATAGCCCCGGAGTATCTGGAGTGTTGGTAAGTACGTGTGTTTTGTCACTTTGTTTGTTTTTTTTGTTTTTCGTTTTGTTTTGTATAGGTCACGGTCCAGATACATATCTGGACGGTGGTATAGGTGTAGGTCAATTGTCCTGCGTGTATTTGTTGTGTAAAGAAGAAAGTGTGACTGATGGTGGATTTTGGCAGGTGGATCGTTTAGGTTAATGTGGGGGGGGGGCGGATTTTGCACTTTTTTTTTTTTTCTAGCTCGTGATCCCGCCACAAAGTTAAACTATTGTAGTATCTAAAATTATTTTATCTTGATAATGTGACTGGAAAGTTAGTCAGGAAACATTGTACAATAAACTGTTTTTATGTAGATGTCTGTCCCTTCGCCTCACCTTGTGCCCCAAAGAACAACGGCTCCTTCTTTTTGATATATATATACGTATATATATATATATATATATATATATATGTGTGTGTGTGTGTGTGTGTGTGTGTGTGTGTGTCATGGTATTTATTTCCTAAATGTATGTTTTATATAGATGCCATTCACTTCGAAAAATAAAGGGAAATATGGAAAAAGACATAAGGCAAGTACGATGAAATTCCATCGTCAATATAGAAGGTGAATATTTTCCTGGAATCTCAAGCTGAACTGAAAATAGTGGATAGCACCAAACTTATCGAATATTGAAAGATGCAAACCTTACAACACTTTTTTGATGTCGCAGATGAAAATTGTGGGTAAACACGCCTTTCTTGTATTTCATAATTTTCTGGTTTTATACCACACTGGCTGTACCGATGCTCCTCTGGTATATCAACATTGTTTATGCAAGTTTTCTTTCGTCTTTATGATGTGTATAGAGCCAGTAAAAAGTTGCTATACGTTTTTGTATTATATTTGTATTTTTTTTTTTTTTAGCATTTTGCCTCAAAAAAGTTATTCGTGGAAAAGTTGCGTATAACTAAAGGTCGAAATTACAACTGTCAAAGACCCTTCGCTATCTTTTAGTACATCAGATATATCGCAAAAGCTAGATTTTGATTACCTAATGTGGAGTCATGATTAATTTAATTGCATGCCAGTAATCCAAATAACTTTTTTTTATAGTATCTCCTAGTTCATCGTGGAAGAAAGTTAAAAAGAGCCACAAACACCAGGGATGTGATATTATATTCAATGACAATTTTTGGAAAATCAGCGGATAACTTAGCTGTGCGTTTTATGTGTATGTGTGCGTGCGTGTGTATTTTTTGCGTGTGGATACGTAAGATCAAACGAGATTACTAGAAGAAATGGAGGAAGCAAAAGTATGGCCTCCATTCGGGCCTAATGACACCGCATTCACCCGCGGATAAAATTGCCTTGGAGGGCATTGCTTTCGATCTCTGGAATGTTCAGATGATTTGGGAAATTCATCCGTCGAGTTCACTAGCGGATCGGCCGGGGGGTTGGGGGTGCCTAGGCACGCGCTTCGTATCCGAATGAATAATAAAAAATAATAATATTTAAGATTAAAATAATAATAACATAAATCGGAAATATAAAGATTGGGAAAAATTCTATTATGGAAAAAATAATGAATAAATTTTTGATACAGAGTTGATAACAATAATAAAGATGATAAAAATGGATTCGGTATTTCCTGATAAAACAGGCGATTGCTGTCCAGGCATTTAATGGACAGAAATTACGAAATGGACCCATTTCCTAATTTTCACTTAGATACAGAGTGATATTCTGAAGAAAATATATTGCACTACACACACACACACACACACACACAGTTAGTATATTGGTGGAACACCTTCCCTAATTATATTTTTTCTGGATCTGCTAGTGGCAGAGTTCCCGGGACAACTAAAGGGAATCTGTGATCGTCTATGCAAGTAAAAGCTGCAAAAACGTTATGCTTTAGCTGATGCTAAAATATGAGAGCACCAGATTGATGGCAACGTTACGAAAATAGGCTACGATTTTAACTCAGATTGTCTTGGCCCGGGCGCCCAAAGTCTCGGTTTCGCTTCAGGTAGAGAAATCGGTTGCGGAGATAAGAAAAGGAAAGGTACAAATTTTTCGTGAATTTAATATTTAACCATTTTTTATGTACCAGTGCCGGAAAAAAAAAAACCCAGGATCGTCTTTGAAGCTGTTCTGTAACCAAGGTTCCTCAAACAATGCTTGCAAGGAAAGCAATTGCTTGAGAATTGGCAGAGACGGACTTATTTCAGGAATTGGGAGATCATTCAAGGATTGTCACTTTCAGTGACCTCTGTTTAAACTATTTATTACCGTTATAGTTGTTAGCCCAAAGTTTTCCATTACTAGTAACAAATGAGAGAGAGAGAGAGATACATTGAATCTCAACAGAAAGGCTCATAGTGTTTTCCTTCAGAGCTGCATTTAACACATTCTTTGCTTTGGGAGTTATTCTTATTTTCGGAGTCAAAACTAATTTTTTCTTTCATCATAATGACTACCTTCATTTCTCAGGTAGTCGAAACCGCGTGATCCCAAGAATTACTTGAACTCCCCCGCCAAAATTTTTTTTTTTGAATTAAATGCTCCTTTATGTATTGGAAGAAAAGTAAAAGTGATCATAGTGCTTCACTTAAATCAGTTATGAGAGAGTCAGGGTCACAATGCTTAGACTCACAAATCTCTTTGCTTAGTAGTTCGCCTGAAGCCTGAACAAAATGCAGTTGATAGGAGCTTAAGAAATTGTTTGATTATTCCATTTGTGCTTCCCTTTGGCATAAAGGCCACACTTTTTCAAAACGCGTTTTGATATAAGTTTTGTTAGTATTTCCCGGGGGTGTATGAAGCTCAGTCTGTAAATTTAAGCAGGTACATCAAATCCTTAAGTGTGTTGCTGTGACCTTCGGCTGTTGATATAAATTTGATTTCCAGTATTTAAAGTACTGAAAGCAGAGGCGGAGAAAGTGACTAAATATTTTTGTTAGGTCTATGCAAAGTTAAAAGGGGAAAACTAAAGAAAAATAAGCTTATAAAAAAACAAGCAAAAACAAAACGGCAACGGAAAAAGGAATGATATATATATATATATATATATATATATATATATATATATATATATATATATATATATATATATATATATATATATATAATATATAGTATATATATATATATATATATATATATATAAATATTAAAAAGTCCCAGGAGACGAAATGTATTCCTGACAGTCAGATGGTCAGTTTGGCGGTGCTGATGCCTCAAAGAATAGAATATAGAATTTAGACCAAAGGCCAAGCGCTGGAACCTATAGGGTCATTCAGCGCTGAAAGGAAAATTAAGAGTAAAAGGTTACAAAGGTGTAACAGGAGGAAAACTTCGCAGTTGCACTATGAAACAACTGTTAGAGAGGGTGGAAAGTCAGATGGAAGAAAGAGAATGTGGACGGAGGTATGGTAAAAAGAATGAAAGGGGTTGCAGCTAGGGGCCGAAGGGACGCTGCAAAGACCCTTTGAGCAATCCCACAGTGTACTACGTGAGGTGCACTGGCGGCGCTACCCCCCTACAGGGGACACCACAAAGAGTTAAGAATAAAACTGAAAATAAAATAAAAAAAATCCCACACTAGCTTTAGGATGAAATGCAGATGGATCTGTAGAAGAGGAAGAAGAAGCAGCTAGAAAACCTAATTGCTGGAAGAAATGAAAACGAAGCAAACGAAACGTTTGACTGAGATGAATCTGTGATCTTTAGAAAAGGTTATGGACTTATATTCTTATAATAACGAATAATGACTTTTTGTGCTCTTAAACCCTCTGTGATACTATTTCAAGTTACTATGTTTAGAAAGGTTATTGGCTTGATTAAAAAAAATTATT
The DNA here is from genome assembly GCF_015104395.2 of Macrobrachium nipponense. Lineage (NCBI taxonomy): Eukaryota > Metazoa > Arthropoda > Malacostraca > Decapoda > Palaemonidae > Macrobrachium > Macrobrachium nipponense. The sequence continues at coordinate 99,695,205 of NC_087202.1, forward strand.
ATTATGAATTTAGACTTACAAACCATCTTCCAATATTCCTTACTGTTTAATGGATTTAATATGAACACTAGCATTCTCAGAACTTTATTTAGATCGTTGACGTAATTAATTTTTATGTACTGCGCTCAGTCATGCAGGTTCGTTCACCTGAGATCTTATAATTTTTTTTATTCGTATCACAGCCTCATCAAATTTCAGCTGAGTGCAAATATATTTCATCAGATACTAAAGCAGACTCCAGTTAGAAATCCATCCATTTGACTTCATGTTTGATACTGGGTTGAAGAGGAATATTTGCTCACAATTCCTCGTGCGTTGTATATGCCTCCTTCTTTGTGCTATTCAGAGTAACGTTCGTTTTTCTCTATAAGAGTTCACTAATTACAAGAGAATATAGACAAGAATGTATTTTCAATTCGTCCTCCCTCCCCCATCTTTTGAAGGGTAATATTAAATAAAGTGAGCTAGATTTCTCCCATGGATTTAACAAATAGAGATCAATTTCTTTTCCTTGATACGACGCATAAACCACCCGGCAGCAGTATAATCCAAACTACTAATAACTTCTGAGGGGAAAAATTCCTTCGTCAAAGGGTCTTCCCTTCCGAAGTTCCTCCTTAATTGGTTTTCATGGGTGGGCAGTATTCCTGGAAAGACGCTCTTGATCGTAATAAACCGGAAATTTCAACGTAGGACGTCAGACTCTACAAAGCTGTTTGTCTTTCGATATCTGTCAGTTCGAATCTGGCAGGAATTTCTCATTTTGTAGCTTTGCATTTACCTAACGTACAGGAAACATCCAAAGGTACTTACAATAAGAATGCATTCATTTAAGAAGCAATCGTAAAAATCAACTTGCATGTTAACCAAGCATTACTTTTTCGACCAAAAGCTAATAATTATTTAAATACAAGGATACAGGCTGGAAAGCGTTTATAAACCTTTAACGCAACGATTACGGTCTTCAACGAAGCTAATGTGAGAAGGGGAGACTTGGAGAGTATTACTGGACTAGATTGCATTATAGAAGGATAAATTCTCCTTTCGGGGTCACCGTAACATCAACCAAAAGAATAGTTGCAGCAAAGAGACGGGGAGGTCAACTCCCTCCTTGTGAGGATCCGCAGAATACGTGGTCATTGATCACGATAATTCACGTAAAGCTCTAGATTCAAATATATTTTCATGAAAAAGGCAACAGAAAAAGTTTGATGAAGCATCAGAGAGAGAGAGAGCATGTACATAGGCATTTTTTTTATTTGAAACAACGAATAGCAGTAAAGATGTTCACAAGGAATTCTAGCTCATGATTATATATTGATTAATTACCCTGTTTCGAAGGCATTAAATTTGAGCCAAACTATAAACTTAGGACCCAACACAGTGGCACGTGAAAATACATACATACATACATACACACACACACACACACACATATATATTATATATATATATATATATATATATATATATATATATATTTAAAACAGATTAAGAAGCATCCATTCGTCAACGGAGCGACACGTATGACCTAGATTTCGCCAGATATTCAAAACAGCCTTCCACGAATTCAAGTGAGCTGTTGGAACAAGTCCTTCCCGTCGAAATCTGAATGCTCCTTTCCCCACTTCATCCGGACAGCTTTTCGTACACTTACCCGCAATTAGGACTGACCACAAGGACCCAGCCCATTAGCTTTTGAAATTAACCGAGGGATGAGAGGGGACGTGGAAACAGGCATTATTGCATTATCGCTTTCCCTGGGCAGTTTGAAATTGCAGTGGGGTTTCCAATACTCAAGATGAGAGAGACGAGGAACAGGAAGACGAGAGAGAGAGAGAGAATTTTTTTCATATATTCTTTCATTGATAAAAGATACAAGCCTGACTATTTTAGTTCATCATGATTAATCTTATAAGAAGAAATCTTACAGAATTTTCAGTCAATAAATTTACGTTCAACCAAATCCAAATTTAATTCAGAAACCAAACTGAAAACGATATTGCATTCAAACTCGGGGGGATAAAAACAGATTCATCGATGATTAATTATTCGAAAGCAGAGCTCGTTACTTGATTGAATGGAATTGAATATAGAATTCAGGCCAAATGCCAAGGACTGGGACCTATGAGGGTCATTCAGCGCTGAAATGGAAACTGACAGTCAAATGTTTGAAAGGTGTAATAGAAGGAAAACCTCGCAGTTGCACCACGAATCAATTGTTGGGAGAGGGTGGAAAGTAAGATGGAAGAAAGAGAATAAGAAAGGGAATACAGAGTAAAAGGAACGAAAGGGGTTGCAGGCTAGGGGCCGAAGGCACGCTGCAGAGAACCTTAAGTAGCACCTACAGTACTTGAAGAAAGTGCTATAAGAACAATAACTCACATCCACTTCGCCAGCTGTGATTGACAAGACACAAGAATAATGGAAGAACTCATTAGAATCTGACATGTTTTGTTCTCCGATTATCTTATCATCACTTTCCAAATTTGATTAGATTCTAAGTCCATTTTGTAGATCAGTAAGCGCAATTGTAATTTATAGATAATATCCTTCTTGGCAACGTTTAAAAGAGGTTCCTTATTTCTTGGTTTTCCAAAACATTTTGAACGTTTAAATTGGTATTGAATGTGAGAAATATCTGATATATATATATATATATATATATATATATAATATATATATATATAATATATATATATGCATCAAAACACAAGGATACATATATACATAAATATATACATAACTATATATAGTATATATATATATATATATATATATATATATATATATATATATATATATATATATATTATATATATATATATATATATATATATATATATATATATATATATATATGTTTTGTGCATTTGCTATGCACATTTGGAGACGGGAAATAGCCTGTCAAGTACGGTCAGCGGTTGACAGCTGCTGAAATCAAGGCATGGTAAACATCGTGGTATTTGCGTTCTTTGGTTTTTAATAAAGCAGGCGATCTAAGCAATGCTTTTGCTGCAATATTATATAGTATTTCTTCACTACATTTGAATTATAATTTTTTCACTCCTTACACTGGTAGATGTAGATATTATTTCCAGAATCTACAATAAATTTAAATAAATTCCATTTCGCAAGATACAAGAATAGCCTGTAATTCCATTTTCTAAGTGTAACAGTGTTTAAGTGACAATTATTGCAAAAACGACAAGATTATATATATATATATATATATAATATATATATATATATATATATGTATGTATATATATATATATATGCATATATATACATATACATATATATATATGTATATATATATACTACATATATATATATATATATATTTATTTATACATATGTATATATGAATAACTTGATCACGGGTCGTACTAGACCGAAAGTTCTTGGCTCTCTCGCATTTCATTTTTTCCTCCGTGGCAAAAAACCTTAATTTATATGTATATATGTATATACATCGAGCTACAAATGTCCTTTAATATCTAATTCGCCCTACCTCGGAATTAATATATTTTCATATATGTTAACCGAAAGGGTATTTTTTTAGTTGATAATAATTTCGTCTTCTCGTGGGTTCGAACCAGCGCCCAGAGGGCTGAGGAAAAATCAGGACTCCAGTGACATTGGCCGAGTCCTGAATTTTCCTCAGTCCTCTGGGAGCTGGTTCGAACACACGAGAGGACGAAATTATTATCAAGTAAAAAAGTCCCTTTCGGTTAACATATATGAAAAGTATTAATCCCGAGGTAGAGCGAATTGGATATTAAAGGACATCTGTAGCTCGATGTATGTATATGAATCACGGTGATGTGATAGAAATTCATACATGTATATATGTACATATGTTCAGAAAGACAGTACTAAAAATTGGACAACTGCAAGCAGACGACCCCCGCCAGGTCCATTTCTCGAATAATCAAAGGTATCGACTGCAGAGATTTACTTTCAACGAAGAGAAATATAAATAACATAATAAGCAAATGAGTGGGAAAAAGTATCAAAAGGAAGAAAAAATCCTCCAGATTATGGCTGAATCATTTAGTGGTTGACATTTCCTAGTTTTCAGTCACTACTCCTCTGTTGTTTGTAGTAAAAGAAATAATTTGAATGGGATCAGAGTTTGTCAAGGAGACACTGACTGTATAAAGGTAATACAAAACAAGTATTTTATAAAATGTACAACAGATGTAGTGGATTTACAAATGGCAGAAAACCTATTTTGATGTAAAAACGAAATAAAATGAAATACCTTTCTGGAAAGAAGTATTTAGACGTAATTAGCACCCTTGGTTTCACTACCTCAGAATCTGTCTTCCATTTGGTATATGATATTGAGAAGTAAATATTACTTGGTCTCGAAAACACTAGGCCTAGCTGACCTCAAATCTGGAGATGATTTCGAGTCTGCGTTAGCATTTTGTTTTCGAGTTACGGCTGCATTCTGGCCTTTGCCCGTTAGATGAGTTGCACACTGGTTCGTTTGAAATCTAAGGAATCAACTTTGACAGGAGAGGATTTCTCAGTCAAACGCTGAAACTAATTGCTTTCCTCCCTGAGTAAGTCATGAACTACCGATGGTTTATTCCAGTTTAGTCTCGACTAGCTATTACTGCAAACATTTTTCTGTCATTAGACTAATACTACTTAGTTTGCTAGGATTTAGTTGGGTTGCAACTAAATGTTGAATAGTTTGCCCAGTGCAGATGTGGAGTCTCCTTACCTCCAAATATTTAGGCGAGGGGCAAATTCATTCTTGATATTACGGGTTGCTCAGGGGGCAAGAGCCCGTGCCGGGAAGTTGCTGACTATATCGAAGAAGACGAATTCTTGATTTCTGATGACGTCTCCTGAATTTCAGTTGAATCGGTTTTATTTTCCACTCCCCGCATATGTACTTATTTACCTCCTTTTCCCATAACTTATCTTTCTCGGCAGACTGACTTCCTTTGGAGCCCTCTCTGGTTTATAATTCGTTGACTATCCAAAAGATTTCAAGAAGAGAAAAGCAGGTCGATATTTTTCAATTCACGAAAAAAATGGTAAAAATGTTGTCTTGTTCTTACTTATCATGTCTTTCTATCCTATCTGAGTACGTTGTCTCATCCCATCCATGTTATTCTCAGTGAATTGGGCCTCTCAATTCACTCGAAACCTCCCGCTCTCTACCCCGCGTTGTCAGTGATGTATGTGATTTCTTCATGTTTATCGCCTCATCAGTGTCGTTGGAATCCCTGATTGCCCTCCATAATTTTCGAGAATTTTGTCTAAAAGGCCAAGGATAGATAAAAGGAAGAAGCAGCAGCAGCTTAGAAGGAGGAGCTTCTCAGAAAAGAAGTTGTCGATTGTTCTTGAGTTTTGTCGACAGGGAATCACTCCCGAGAAACGGTGTTTTTCACGAGCTTTTGTGACAATATTAAATGCGATAATGGATGTAGTTTATGGCTTACTTTTTTCTGTAGTTTATTTAGTAGTTTTGGGCTATAAATCTGATTAACGTTTTTATCCATGTATTCACAGTTAGTTAGCTGTTTTACTCTTTATTTTCGAGATAAGAGAAGAACTGGGAATCAATGTCGAGGTACGGCCTGTGAGGGGATGTACAAACTTTTCTTGTAGCAGTAAGTGAACGTGTATATGTACAAGTGTGTGCATGAGAGAGAGAGAGAGAGAGAGAGAGAGAGAGAGAGAGAGAGAGAGAGAGCGCTGTCAGCGTTTAAACTATCTCCTCCTTCCTTTAAAAATACTAATGATATTCATATGTTAGGCAATCCACCATGAATAAAAAAAAAAAACTTTCTGTTCAGGAGATTCAGATTCCCTTGCAATTATGTCTGCAGTATTGAATATGCCTAACGCTGATGAATAGAGAATTCGATGAATTTCCCTTTTAAGTTCTTATTTTGTCTTCAGATACCTCAGTGAACAATCACGTATATATATATATACATACACACACACACACACACACACACATATATATAATTATATATATAATATAATATATATATACATATATATATATATATATATATATATATATATATATATATATATATATAAAAACACACACACTCTCTAGATGTATATGAGGAAAGCAGACATAGAGCCTCATTTTTTGAAGTTGCAATTCCTGTCTTGATTTTAACTGTCGCAAGACTGTGCTAATTCAGTGGGGCTCTTGGCGTTTATTAAGTTAACCCATCACTGAGCTGTTTTAAGACCGAGCATTGCAATTAAAATGTCAAATTGAATTAGATCAAACGTTTCCTAAGTCCAAGGAGAAGAAGTTAAAACTCACTTGTTCTGTCAATTTGTTCTGTGATCTTTTTTAAGCTGTTGAAGATTTTATGCTGTATTCTTCTGAGACATTCTTATTCAGAAAGCAAACTGGGGTTTTGTAGGAATTAGTACACGTAACAGCTTTTTGTTCCTTTGATCCGAGGAACATAGAAGCTTACAAAAAAACTTGAAAAGAATTAAAGTTGCAGAAATCCAAAACTGTCAGGAACTTAAAAATCTCAGTATGCACACACACACACTATGCATATATCTTATATATATATATATATATATATATATATATAATATATATATATATATATATATTGTATATATATATATATATATATATATATATATATTGTATATATATATATATATATTATATATATATATATATATATATATATATATATATATTGTATATATATATATATATATATATATATATATATATATTGTGTATATATATATATATATATATATATATATATATATATATATATATATTTTTCATATATGCTTAACCGAAGGGGAATTTTTTCTCGATAATAGATTTGCCTGGACCAGGGCGCGAACCTATGGATCCTTTCAAACCCAGGAACATCAGTGAAGCTTTACCTACTACAACCACCGCGAGAGGCTAAAGTTCATGTCGCCTCTCACCCTCATATACCTTTCGCGCGAAAGGTATATGAGGGTGAGAGGCGACATGAATTCTTTTAGCCTCTCGCGGTGGTGGAGTAGGTAAAGCTTCACTGATGTTCCTGGGTTTGGAAAGGATCCATAGGTTCGCGCCCTGGTCCAGGCAAATCTATTATCGAGAAAAAAATTCCCCTTCGGTTAAGCATATATGAAAAATATATTAATTCTGAGGTAGAGCGAATTAGATATTAAAGGACATTGTAGCTCGATATATATATATGTAATATATATATATAATATATATATTATATATTACATATATATAATATAATATATAATATATATATATATGTATTAATACATAGATATATTATATAATATATATATATATATATATATATATTGTCTATATATATATATAATTAATATATTAATATATTAATTATATATAGATATATATTACTATTAATTATAATAATATATATATATATATATATATATTCTTTCTGGATGTGGCCAGTTTTATTGACGTTTGCAATTTCGTCTCATTTTTAAGTTTTGCTCAAAGTACATGTGGAGTAAAGAAAAAAAAGCAAGAAGGGTTGTTTGTCAGTTCAAATTCAGGTGATTGGCTCAGGGCTGTTTTTATCTTTAGAGATAGTAGTGGTACGGTAGTGTCAGGGAAAATTGGCTCAAATTTGTCTCACAGTCAAATAAATCATGAACACTCCCACCCAGAATCTCGTCCTTGGTAGAAACGACAGCTTTGTGTCAAAATAAATCAGTTTTGATTTGTCTCGTTTGTCATACAGTTTGCATCCTTTCCATAATTCAGAAACCCCTTCTCAGGTCATAGTGAGTACAATAGAACACCATTAGGACACTCCTTTGGAATCCTCTCAGGATTTGTGACCTAGCAGTAACGCCGATCGCAGCATCTTTAATAACACCTCCGTCACCCCTTAACGATGTCCTTCAGATGAGACCAGGAAGATGACTGTCCCTCAAATCTATTGTAAGAGTCCCTGTCCAATTTTGTATAATCATCTTTAACGTCCTCTAGCTCTCATTAAGCACCTCACACCTATTGGCTAGCAGGCCACCTGCATGCAGTCAAAACACGTGGAAGGGAGACAGATTCAATTCTCACACCACTACTTCAGATGGCAACCACACTGATGGAGATATAAGCACCCCGGGTTGCCCTAAGAAGTCCAATTAGGTAGGAAGCCTTGTCACACTATCCTACGCCCGCAGGTATCTCTGGACCCAGTTATCCATACAAAGTTGAGAGAGACTCAATAGGATTTGTAGGTTTCTTGCTTAAGCCAGAGTATAAGAAGTCCTTCTGTGGCAGATCACGCAAAGCAACAAAAAGCAAGCAAGCAAGCCCCCCACAGTTACTTTATTGTACCGGCTGACAAATTTTCCCACAGCCGCACTTTCCCCTTTACATTACTTTTTACATGCAGGACAATTGGCTTACCATACCAAAACAGAACACGCAAAACAACGACATGCACCCACCTCACTCTCCAGATACTTAGGGCTAGGCGCTGTGCTGTTTGCTGGATATGGGCTAGGCTAGTCGAGACACAACACCGCCAAGAGTCACAACACAAAACAACCAACCGAGAACTACAATCATACAACAACTTAACAACCCGACAAATCACTGTGTAGACAAACACCAACAGCTCGAAACAACACAACAACTCGAACTTAGCACAACAAATTAATACCAGCACAACCCCATAACAGCTTCTGGAACACACAACTACAACAGTTCATACACAACAGAAACTCACAAGCACAACAAACTTAACAACACAGGCACAACAACCTTCAAACACACAACATCAACAACAATTCAATAACTATTTCAAAAACACACAAAATAACTGACCATCAATATTATTCAAGACTGCTGCCAAAAAACTGACTCTCCACCACCGGCTCTGATCACAGACTTCCTCACTTCTTCCCACTCTCGTAACAGACGTTTGCCACTGATATACACAGTGATCGCCACAACAGACAATACCCACACGCTCCGCCGCCATCAAACCACTCCCATTTATACCTCTACCAATTTTACTCTCTCTCTCTCTCTCTTTTTACGCAACCCTCGAAGACGTTGTCAAATTCAAACTACCATCTAACTCCTCCATACTTCCTTGGACTTATACTTAATTGAGTATTCCACTATACCTCATATCATACCACTCATTACAGGCATTGTGCGACCAGTCTACTCTAGTCATGCCCTGCCTACTCCTTCACTGGTAGCGTGAAGATATACATTCCTTGACGACGAATTCTCCTAGCTTATCCTACATTTCAGTTCAAGTCCACTAACTCATTACATTTACCGGCAGTCCTTTTATGTCCATCTGTGTGTCAAGCAACAGTTCTTTGAAACATATGCCAAGTGCATCATATTCCCAAGTGATCACAGATACTGTATAAGAGTGGTACAATTACCAGCTGTTCTGTGCCAGACTCGTCGAAGGAAATCCTACTTAATCTTAGAACAAGTTAATCTTCGAGGTTAATTCTAGCTATTTAGTTACATCAGTTCGTACCTGGTGTGGCACTAGTTAGTCTTTGTAACCCTTTTAACGAAGTAGACAGTGCCACGGGATTCTATAGAAACACCTGTAATATTTTTGCTTTTTAAGTGAAATTACACTTTATTTTAGTGGACTCCAAGTGTTTCTCTTGAACCATTGGTAGACTAGTAAATTTTTCCCTGCATTACCTTACTTTTCTATTCGCTGCCCCTTTGTTGGTCCACTGTAGTCACTGATTAATTGTACTGTTGCGAAGGCATTACGTTTGGGCCAAGTCATTGATTTACTTAATTAAATCAACCATAAACTTAGGACCCAACACAATGGCACGCAATATATGTATATATCAAATTGTGATGAAGATTCAGTTTCTATCTCTCTCTTAAAGGTCAAGTGTTAAATATTCTTTATTTGTATCCCAAAACATATTTTCTTCAATAAGTGCCTAAAGTCTTCTCACGGCATTCTTAAAACACTAAGCAACTTCAGTTTCCTTTTCTCGTTCATCTACGCTGATACGCTTTTTCTACCAAGTCAATCCAATCAAATGTAGCCCCCTTCCCCCTTCCCCACACACAGGCACCCTACACAGATTGAATGACCTGGATGGACGAAAGGATTGCTAGCGATTTAGATAGTGAGAGGGGATGGAATTGATTTGGGCAGGGCGAGGAGATGGATGCTAATGTTTCATGGAGGCTGGAGGAAGTGATATAGACGAATGAATGGAGAGGAGGAGGGGAGGAGGAGGAGGATATCGGGATAAGCGAAGGGTGAAAAAGACAAGTTAAAAGCAGGATTTACACAGGAGATTATGTGGCCGTGGACGGCTTTTGGACGGCCGGCTAGGTAGAGATTTATAAGTGGGGAGAATTTTCTTTTCTTTTTTATTTCCATTATTTCCATTGGAGAAGATTTTGCTTTCACCGTATCTTGTTGTAGCTGCATGTGTGAACAATTTTCAGTCTAAAATTCCAGTCCTTCAAGTATTTTGTCCACACACACACACACACAAACACACTCCTAGTAGTATATGTAGTGCGGTAGTGTACTACATGTGAAACACTGCAGGCAGCATCAGGATCCAGAGAATGATCCTGTTAGGCATCAGAGTGCGACCACACTATGGTAAAACATTTTTACAAACGCTCGTCGGCAACTTATCGCGTATTATTTCGAACGGGTTGTAAACATGTCAACGACTGTAAGTGGAGAACGAACCTTTAAGGCAAATGCTAGATAATCGCATGAAGAACTAATCAAAATTACCAATAAATCGTTGACTTGTATTTAACCTGTTTGTGATGTGTGAGCAATGAGTTGGAGACGTGTTTATGAAATGTTTCACTGTAGTAAGGATCCACTTTTACCACAAAGTGTTTGCAGCGTCCCTTCGGCCACTAGCTGACACAATTCTTAACAGTTTAGTTTACATCCGAATCGTCTTCCTTTCTTCCAACTTGCTGTCCAACATCTCCAGTTATTACTGGTGTTTGCTCCCAGTTTACCTGTGAGGCCCTTTTACTTCATCTCATTGATTTTCTGTAGCATTCATCTTGCTGTCCAACCACCCAACTCCCACTTTTCGCCGCCATCAGCACTGAACTGCAGAAAGCGGCCCCCTTGCTAGGCTTTCCAGCCTGAATTTCATTACGTGTAATATTTCAGTTAACTGATTTCCTAAATAGTGCTCTGAGACCAAATTCCCATTCGTGATGAATATGGGATCATTTTCATGACCTCTGTATCAGACTAGTACTTGGGTATTAAAAATGAAAGCTAACTTAAAATTAGCTTCACAGTTTATGCTTTCATTTCCATTCACAGGCAGTAAGTCTTAGAAAACTAAATCTAAGTTTAAACTCTTTACTCATGGAAAAATTATGCATAAACGAATTTTCTATGGGGTTTAGAGGTAGAAGCACATTACTTTTAAAGATAAGTGCTGCTATCACAGAATAACATCTTTATGACGTTACTCATATGTATGTATAATATGTAATATATATCTATATATATATATATATATATATATATATATATATATACATATATATATATATATATATATATACATAATATAGATATCACAAACACATATACATATATAGTTATACAAATATACATATATTATAAAATCAAGTTCGGATCTGTTGTGCTGCATAAGTAAGCAGGCAAGTCTCATTAACATTGCTATGTTCACATAAATACGTAAAAAAAAAAATCCTTAAACACGAGACCTTCAACATTTGCGAGAAATATTCCATAAAACACCAACTGAAATTAAAAAGTTAATTAAAATTCCACCGCTATTTTACTGATCACAAGCTGGTTTCATTATATCTCCACACCTAAACCATTTTATATCAGCACTTTTACTTTTATGTATTTAATTCTTTTGTAATGCAGACATGAGCACGCAATCACTGATGGAAGAGAAGTGTATTTAAATGTAAATTATAACGCACGCGTGCATGAAAATCCATTCCGTTTTTACCGTTTATAAACCTGAAATATTTTATTGGTAAAATGTACTAAGTACATTTGCATGTATCGTAATGGAGAATAATGTAATACCCATTCTTTTATACGGTAGGTCTCGAAATATATTTCAATATTTCAACGAGGATATATTTCAATTGTGTTTTGTTCAGGTTGATTTTATAGATTTTTTTTTGTCTTCTGTGATGCTAATCTAGCAATTTGCATGCTGTCACTTTTACTTCCTTTACTCTAAGCTTGTCAGGTGGGGGTGGAGGGCGGAGTAACCGCTCTTCTTGTTGACATAAGCGGAGTTTCAGCTTTATAATCCCGGCTCAAGTTATGTTTCTAGACGGGCATAAAAGAATAAGGGGATTTCACGTACGTAAAGAGGAATAATGCAAGAGGAAAGGGTCTCTCTCATACTATTCCTGATAAATAGTTTTTAAGGTTCCTCAAATTAAGCAAAACATTTTAAGTCTTTAAGAAAATCAGAATGACGAAAAGAATTCGGATCACTTTTACCTGAAACTAGCGTGATACTAGACAAATCATGTTTTCAAAAAATACTAGTTTTGAAAAAGGCTCTTGCTAAAAAACAAACAAACAAAAAATAAACATCCTTTCTATTTACAATGCATTGGGTTTTTTCCCCGCGATGAAAACATATCAAAGTTTCATCTTGATTGTATAGTAACACAAAAAGTGAATCTCTTGTGAAACCACTTCTTGAAAAACAGATTATGCAAATCCGCGTTGATGACGTCACTCGGAAATGATGATTTGCATTTGAAGGAAGTTCCGTCCCTCCCCCGCCCCCCCAAAAGAAGATTCTGAAAATCTAATATATTACACCTTTTTCGCTATTCCTGTCAAAAAATGTAGATAGTAGCGAGGGAAAATGGTGCCTCAGGATATAAATGAATGAAAGTAATTGCGTAAGCCCCCAATATGCAATCTTATTCGTTTCTGGGTTGGCATATAGTTTATGTTGAAGTCTATTTTAAAAGGAAAAGCATATGTTATTATTATTGTCAACATTTGATGTTAGGATGTTGTTTAGACACTAAAACATAAGAAAGGGGAAACAGTTTATCGACGCCATGTAGATGTTGATCTAACAAACAGAACTCGTCTCTTATTCGTATCTGGGTTGGCATATAGTTTATGTTGAAGTCTATTTTTAAAAGGGAAAAGCATATGTTATTATTATTGTCAGCATTTGATGTTAGGATGTCTATTTAGACACTAAAACACAAGAAAGGGGAAACATTTTATCGACGCCACATAGATGTTGATCTAACAAATAGAACTCGTCTCTGAAAGGGGTTAACCGAATAGTTTAACTCGTCTATGTGGAACGGAAGCGCTTGTAAGCAAGTTCAAGTTTTGCCCTCTTTTAAGAGGTCTCATAAAAATAGAAATCTCCCATTTCTAATTTGTATAATTTTCTTTACAGATTAATGTTTACTAGTTTTGTCCTGAAATATTACATCTGGAAATGTCTTTATGGTTAGCAGCAGTAAGCACTGAAAATCATATCTCAGATACCAAAAGAATGACTAAGAATTTTAGAGAAATGACATTTAACACAAAATATTTTTTTTATGTAATATTGTGTAATTTAGATTAACAAAAGGAAATTTCACTATTGAAAAATGTGAGAAAAATTATATAAGAAACGTTCTTTTTTATAACAAAATGGCTAGAATGGTCCGAAGTAAAAATTTCAGTTTCTTTACTTAAAATTGACCCTGTGTTCTTTGTCTTTCATTTAAGGCTGTGGTTTTCAACAACTTTGAAGTCATGAATCATCAGCCTAGTAATGGAAATATCATGGGCCATTTGTTTTTTGAGTATAGACAGCATAAACAGTAAAAAATTTAAAAATGCTTTTTACACGAGAATTAGAAGCTGAATTTCGAGAAAAAATTAAAGTGAATTCCTCTGTAATCAAACTATTGGAAGCTCCTTTCCCAGACAAGCTTACCTCAGAGCGTTCTAAAAGCAGTGGCAATACTATATCTCTGCAGCAGTGGTTCTTAAACGGGGTGCCTCCCTAAGGAACCACCAGCAATTTCCAGGGGAGGCGAGAGCCCTAGGGAATAATTAAAATTCTCTAATTATAAATTCGCTATTCTCTTAACAAGAGTGAGGAACTAATATTCAGAAGTTTGTGGAAAATTCGAAGGTGTCGCCTTTTAACGTTAGTGTCGTATAGTCTACTGCTCTAGTTAGACTCGTTCGGCTGACCATGTTTTGTAATTATGACGTCCCTCCCTTATCCTTTCGAAACCCATTTTCTTTCTCTTTTTTTCCCATTTTTCATTCAATTCTGGGAGGGAATTTTACACATAGATGCAAGGGGTTGACGTGGAGGGAAGGACCAACTCTTAGAGGGGGCAGGTATTGGAAAATGGTACAAGGATGTGCCAAGCGGTTAGAAACTTCAGCAAGGCCTAGATGCAGATTCTGGATCACGAGTGTGCTACACTATGGTGTGGTATTACAATCTGAAGATTTTTTTAAATAGGAGCAATACAGTAAAATGAATGGTAAGTTATGTACCTGGATGAAATTGTTTTAACTGAATTTCAGTAAATTTTGAAATATATAAGTACCAGACTCCAGATTATTACCTAATAAAATGAATATCCTGTGGGCTACCCAAAATATCACTATGGACCACTGGTCTAAAGGCTGCTTATAGAGTAAATTTTGGTTTTTGAATTTTGCATGAATGTGTTAAATTATTCAAATTTCCATTTTAGACAATATTAGCAAACGATCCAGAAAACACAGTTGTTCTTATCCAATACCCCACCATCCCTGAAGGCCGATTATATTCCAAGGGCTTCATAAGATCTTGTCAGATTTTGTACCCAGTGTTCAGTCCCTCTGACCAAGAAGTGTTCATTTATTTAATGAAGATGAAAATCCCTTTAAGCAACATTGCATAATGTATGAAGAGATTTTGTTCGCAAAGTTTCCTACAGAGGAGGCCGTACTAATGTTTCAAGAAAATCTAGTGTTCAGATCGAATGCCGATCGCTAAACACTTCTCATAAGTGTTTGATGAACTGCTCTCGTCTTGCACCATCGAGGTGGCTTATTATTATTATTATCATAATATATATATATATATATATACATATATATATATATCTATATATATCTATATATAGATATATATATATATATAATATATAGATGGCCACACTAACGGGAGATATTTGTTTGGAGAGAGCAGTGTAACAATATGTGCAACAGGTGTAACAGTGGGACATCTTTTGTTTTTTCCTTATATTTAAAATGTCCAATTTTACATAGGAGCTCTTGTCAGTCTCCTTCTCAAAATAATCTTCACGCTACCTAAGCAAAGGAGGAATAGCTTGCAGGAATAAAAAATGCCAAAAATTCATTTGTGTGTATGTATCTGCATATATATATATATATGCATATACATACGCACACGCATGAATATATATGTATATACTATATATATATAGTATATATATGTATATATATATATATATATATATATATATATATATATATATATATTGTTGTTTGTGTATGTATCTGCATATATATATATATATATATATATATATATAGTATATGTAATATATATACATATACATATATATATATATATATATATATATATATATATATATATATATATATATATATATATATATATATATATATCTTCATATATATTCATGTGTGTGCGTATATGTTTGCTTATAAGTACGCAACCTTATGTATGCATGAGTATGTCTCTTTGTATCTGATTGCAAAATACAACTTTGGATGAATTAAAAATCAATAAAAGGAAACTATCGTGAATAAGATGATAAATGGATCGGCACAAGACTTGTATCTCGTCTAATTAATTAGATGGATATTAGAATGGAAATTCCTTCACTCCGAAATTAATATTCACGCTGCCATTCATTTCACTAATTAGACTGATGTAATTAATAGCAGCGTCGTTCCTAGATATTAATTGGGTATTTGTTGGTTAATTGAGATAGATGTGGCAAACAGGAGTAATTTCTTGCTAAAATCTTAATTTGATTAAACAGTCCAATCACTCATATACACACACCAACGCGCACTCACACTTACACACACACATAACCAAATACTCACGTACACACACACACACACACACACACACACATATATATAATATATATATATATATAATATATATATATAAAAGGTATAAGCCATGAAGGAAAAATAAACAACGGAGTTTCTGCAAGATCTTTCGACTCTAATGTCCTTTACTCAGCAGACAAACTGACTTACATGAGAAATTGAGGGTACAGGAAAGGTCGTATAACTGACAGATAGGGATTATAAGGAGATTAGTACCTTGAATTCAATACACCTGGAGAATGAGTAACCTTTCCTAACAAGCATAAACATGGTTACAATTTAAGAACAAAAAGATTAAGTACAACTGCTCAGACACAGGGACAAGACAATTAAAGGATTATGCAGGGCGACAGCTGGCCACATTCAGATCTTTGGTAAACAAAAACTTATTCATAAAGCATATTAAACATACATATACAAAGAAAATATCTCTAAGGTAACTAATCTGTATTTAAGTCCGTAATTATATCTTTGAGGTCATTCTTAAACATGTTACAAATACAAGGGTCTATATGAAACAGGCCACGACTAATGTTAAAATTACAATGGGAAGTAAGTTGTATTATGGCAGATTCTAAAAGATTTTGTGATAAGACAACTTTTGATCTGGCAATTACTGAACTACCGATCTAATTTATCCAGTGGTTGTTTTCACTTAAATGAATGAATATTGCATTAGATGTTTGCCCAGTTTTGACAGAATATTTATACTGTTTTAATCTTACTTCTAAGCCCTTGCTCGACTGTCCGAGATAAAAGGAGGGGCAGTCCATACATGGAATTCTATATATGTTGTTGCTTTCCCTGGGGCCATTTTTTATTTACATTCCTTTTAGTGTGTTATTATAGGAAAAAACAAGGTTGACCTTGAAGGCTTTTAACAGTGATTTAATGGTTTCAAATCCGTTAAAATAAGGCAAACTGAGAATGTTCTTAGTATTTTCTTTCTCTGTGTTACTTACACTAAAAAACTTTTTGTGGGCTTTAATATAACAAATATCTAATATATGTGAAGGATAACATAAATCTTTCCCTATTTTTCTTATGTATTCAATTTCTTGATCCAAATATTGGGGACTGACAATGCGCAATGCTTGTAAAAACATAGAAGAAAAAATGGATATTTTGATGTTAAGATGGTGGCCTGAATAGAAATGAACATAAGTTAAGTTGTTGGTTGGTTTCCTATAAATACTGAATTTACATTGAAATGGTTCTCTATGTATCAAAACCCTTTATCACCACTCCTCTCAAACTTGTACATGGAATTCATTAAAAAACGCTACTTACCTAATATCATTTATATTCCTGTAAAGTAGGATAGATATGTTGATGATAATTTAGCTGTTTTGCCTGTCGGTATTGATGTAAATGATTTACTCTCTAAATTAAATAACCAGGTACCATCGATTAAGTTTACTCTAGAATTGGAAAAAGACAATTGCCTCCCTTTCTTAGATGTTTTGATACATAGAAAACATTTCCAAGATATATATATATATAGATAATATATATATATATATATATATATATATATACAGAAATGTATCAAAACATCTGAGAAGGAGAGGCAATTGCCTTTTTCCAATTCTAGAGTAAACTTAATCGATGGTACCTGGTTATTTAATTTAGAGAGTAAATCATTTACATCAATACCGATAGGCAAAACAGCTAAAATATCATCAACATATCTATACCACTTTACAGGAATATAAATTATATATATATATATATATATATATATATATATATATATATATATAATATATTAATGATGAACTGGAATAACAGGGTATGAAATAGACCTGTAGAAAAAAAAGGAAGAATTGTTTGGAAGCGACAACAGACTGTCTGGGAATACAACAATAGCCCATGAATTGTTCCTTGTGGAAATTAGCAAGAGTTTGAGAGTGAAAATGTGTTCCTCAAGTAAATAAATATGTGTAGAGAGAGAGAGAGAGAGAGAGAGAGAGAGAGAGAGAAATTGATGACCAAAACGAATCTCAGGACAGAGAATGCAAAAGAGGTATATCTGAAATCAATACAATCTGGGACGGGTTGGTGTGCATTATTACACGAACGGGTATTTATAGTCAATGGCGGAAAAGATAAGTGAACTAAATTATAACTTTAGAGCGCATTCGGGGAGTAAGCCTAAAAATTACTTTGTTGTTGCTGTTGTTGTTCTTGTTGTTGGGTGTGCAAAAGGTGTTGCGTGTTGAGTTAAAAATGCAGGAATCTTAGGATAGCATATTTATGATTTATTTATTAGAATGAAAATGTGAAAAATAAGTACTGTACATGTTAAACAGTACAGAAACATCACTTCGAATAAAATATAGCATATTTATTTTAATTTTCATTGGTGGAAAACGCGCTATTTGACCGTAGATTTTAGCACGCGCCTCGAGTAAGCTGGTGGTCGGATCACGCTTGTAGACAAAATAAATATCTATGAAAATAAAACTGAATATGAATATAAAATCTAATATATGAAAAACTATTGAAATAAAAATCAATATAAAATTACATAAAAATAAAACTACGCTTCTAGTATAGCTTCCGAAATGCCACTATTCCGGCACAGTCTCACCCAGTCTCTTAGAATGAATCTGTTTGAATATTCATGAGGGACTGTGACTCAGAGATTCCTCTGATTAGGTATTCGTTCTTCATCACCATGCTGAGAAAGGTAGAATAAGACTCATTAGCTGATGGGTTCTCTCTCTCTCTCTCTCTCTCTCTCTCTCTCTCTCTCTCTCTCTCTCTCTCTCTCTCTCTCTCGTTTCATTTATTTCATTGGTTTCATACTTTCGGCAATATCCTGTCTTACATTTTTTCTAAAGTGAACAAAAAATATAACTTTAAAGAAATCACTGATATTATGCTGCAACTGAACAGGTAGGTTAGATAGATAAATAGATAGAAAGTAGAAATAAGACTCATTAGCTGATGGGCCTCTCTCTCTCTCTCTCTATGTCTCTCTCTCTCTCTCTCTCTCTCTCTCTCTCTCTCTCTCTCTCTCTCTCGCGCGCGCTTCATTTATTTCATTGGTTTCATACTTTCGGCAGTATCCTGTCTTATTACATTTTTCTGAATGAAAAAATAAAACTTTAAGAACACTGATATTTTGCTGAACTACAGGTAGGTAGATAGATAAATAGATAGAAAGGTAGAATAAGACTCATTAGCTGATGGGCTCGCTCTCTCTCTCTCTCTCGTTTCATTTATTTCATTCATCTCATACTTTCGGCAATATCCTTTCTTATTACATTTTACTGAATGAAAAAAAACTAAACTTTAAGAACACTGACATTTTGCTGAACTAAGGTAGGTAGATATCCAGTGTTCCAGAGCTAGTTAGATAGACGGATAGACAAAGAGATAGATAGATCGATAGATAGATGATGGTTAATTCATTACTGAAACACAATGAAAGAAAGATGGATCTGAATAACAAGAATGGAGCTCCTGAAGAGTAAAGCTGCCTTCGTAGAAAAAGGTTTAAACCGAGAGCAAAGGTTTAGGTGTAAACAAGATTACAGACATGTAGAATGAATAGATCATCTAGTCTTTCCCCAGCAAAAACAAATCAAGGGGAGACAGAGAGAGAGAGAGAGAGAGGATACTAAGTGGCTGTACGAAAAATGGACGTAAAGAGATGATTTGCATCGCATTTGCATACCACACAAGGAAACAGGTATACAGAAGGACGGAACTAGAGGGTAAGAAAAAAGTGGGAGAGAAAAAGAAGTCAAGTAAAGAAACTAATAAGAGAAAGTGGGTGAAAACATTAAGGAGAATAACTTCAAGTAGGACAATGCAGTCCCTGGTGGACGCACTGAGGATTTCGAAGAATTATTGAATATGTAAAGGCCGCCACTAACCCTCAGTTATACCTGAGCAGTTATGCCTGCACAGTTCGACTTTGCAGGCAAAACTGAAACCACTAACGTTAATATGTACCTGCGCAGGCCGACTGTGCAGACATAACTGAACGTTAGTAGCGGCCTTAAGAGACAGGAGATAGAACTGAATAGCAGCAGAGTGGGAGGTGTTGGTTCGCATTTGGAGAATGTTAATGGAAGTGACTCGTGTGGATATAGAAGCGCAATGAAGATCCCGAGGCAGGAAACGACACCATGAGATTCTGCGGGAAGTCGTTGACCAAGGTTTGTAAGGTACATCTGATTGAAGAAAAGGCTTTCAAAGAACGGAGGAGAGAAATAATAAGTCTATTTTTAAACTTTAGGGCGACAAAAGCCACTGGAAGACTTAAGGTATAATATTAGTCAGTATAAGAAGAGAGGTGCCTGTCGGGATTGTAAAAGAGGTAGCAAGAGTGATGACCCATGCACTGAGAGGGGAAGAACAGTGTAACTTCAGTGGAGTGTTTATGTGGATTAAGTATGTGAATCTTATGAGTTAGTGTTGTGAGAGGTCTCTCAATAAAAAGAATAAAAGCTCAATAGAGACAATATTGCAGTCGTCGAAGTTGTAAGTTATGGAACACTGAAATAACATTCTTGTATGATAGAAGTAAAGGGCACGTTTCAATGCATTAGGAGTGATTGTTTTATGAATAAAAGTTTCTACAGAAAATGCATTATGTCTCCGTTTGTGGAATGTCATATTTCATATTCCCAGAATTCATAAGTGCAAAATTATACAGGACTCGGAAAAATTTACATTTACTGACAATGTATACATCCGTTATCTGTAAAAAGATGGGTGGAGGTAACGCC
>NC_087202.1:99723621-99751121 GCF_015104395.2 Macrobrachium nipponense
CTCAAAATTGATGATTTCAGCACCAAATTCGATAGTTTTCTCGAATACTAGGCTTAATTAAACTATGTCCTCTCACCTTCCGCAATGTATCGTTTGTCATGTTATTAGTAGCTTGATGTTAGAATTAACGTAGCAGAAAGTTCCAAGATACCTAGTTAACCCTTTGATGGTTTAACTCGAAGCTTCGCGAATTATCGCCTTTAGGGCACCCTACTGGTTGGTAATTTTCAGATTAGTATTATGAGTTTTTAAAATACTTAAATTTCGCACAAGACGCCTGGTGTGGACCTCTGAACTCCAAACTTCGTCAGTGGAATATATTAGGTCTACTGAGGGAAATTCCGCTGTGGGGGATGATGCCATTAATTAGGATCGAATGGAAATCTCAATTTTTTTATTCTTAATTTTAATAACATCAATAGGACGCATTCTTCTTCGCTAGCATCTTAAGTCACATGTTCTATACGGCCTCAAGCAAAATGTTTCACATAAGGGGCCAGTTTTCTCCAAAAATAAAGTTCGTTTACATTACAGACAATTCAAAGAATTATTTATTTCGTGTCCAGTGGTGAATAACGGAGACCCAAAGTATTCAATTTCTGAAGTAAAAGAACATCTTTCAATTTAAAATGTCGCACATATATCCAAAGGGACAAAACTTTATCACGTTTACTTTTGTTTTCGAAACTGAGATTATATGTGCGTAATTGATACATTTTAACATGTTTTATAAAACGCGGCATAAGTAGACTATTGTTTACTACTTTCATTCATGACAGTTCCACGCATTTAGAAAATAACATGACTGTATTGTGGGTAGAGTTTGCAAAGAAAAATATTTATATGGTTGATTTTATGCATGTTTAAGGTTTATAATATTACCTGTATATGAGGCACTGCACTAACTCATGGTACACATTTAATCACTTTGTTGAAGATGTTCATATTTCGTTTGATTTACCTTCTGATCAAACTGGACGTCCTCGAGGCCCTTGTAAGATTAAAAGAAAGGAGTTGGAGACTGAAAAATCAAATTTACTCGTCACCTGTCTGTGATCCCTCAGAGGGTCCCCTCCCCCCCCCCCAAAAAAATCTCTGTCCTCAAAAGTCAAACTGTCAATATTCCTATTTCAGACCCTAAAAATGGAAGCCGCTCTTAAGATAATCAGGCTTTTTCCGATCCAAAGAAAATGTCCCCAGTGGAATGCATAATGCCTTAGAAGTGCCTTTTAGGGAGACAGACTTTTAATGCAATTTTTTCCCCTGACTACATGTTACTTACCTCCTTCTTAATGTTTTCACCGATTTCTGGTGTGAGGAGTTCTAAGTTCTACCCTTGAAGTCAAGGCTGTACATTAACTGGCAACGCGTTCATCATAATTACCGTGATTTATATTAGTTTCAATCAAAACTATGGTTCAGTAGCTATTTAATTTATAATAATGCTTCGTTGTTTCTGTAATGATTCTATTACCGTATGGAAAACAGCACGTAATAAAAGTATCATATAGGACAATTATTACGTGATCTCTCCCCTACAGAAAAAAAATAATTAAAAACACAGAAACTTTATTATCAATTAAAACCTGCGTTGTAGCCATAGTCTTTAATATAACATTGTTTATATCAAATAACATTTAACAAACAAATATATATATATATATATATATATAATAAAGATAATACATGAAGAGAGAAGACCATCAAATACTATATAATAGTTGTAACCATAATACTGTACTTCGAATTGATCAGGAATACAGAGGTATTCAAAATAGTATACGGTTACAACGTGTATATAGTATTTGTTTATTTGTTTAGGCCGTTTTATCTTTCATAGTGTACAGTTAGATTAGTAGAAGACAATATATACACAACACGAAGAACAATTAAGTATTCTTACCCAGCAGTGTGAATGGCATTATCCCGAGTTCATTCTTCCCATACGAATAGTAAGATTTTTAAGGATATTCTCAATATAAATGTTATCAGACCTTTCGCTAGTTATCCATAGTCCATAATATGAGAGGGTAAAATATTTTTTTTAAACCAAACTATACGCCTCTTCATTTACTATACTGAATGTCTTTCCAATCAAGTTTTTCACCACTAAAAGTTGCAAGGAATACATACTAATTGTTTTCAATACGCCGTCTCTATTACGAGTAAATCCATTTTGTGTTTCGATATTCTCTTTATAGGATATATCAACGCCAAGCCATGAGCGGAATATTTCGAAAATGAACAGGTTTGACAAAATCACGCGCAATATTTCATTCATTAACGAAAACAGTTTCGCTCCAAGTCACAGTAATGTCCGGTATTTCATTTAAAATTGGATTTACTTCAGAGTCTATTTAGAATTATTATATTCTATTAGGCGGATATCAAACAGTTTTAGAAGTGGTTCTGTGGCCACACCATTTACGCAGCGTCTCTCAAATTCGACGATACAACAAAGTTCTGTTCAATTCACGAAACTTGCGTTCCAAACTATTTCTATTAGCGCTGAAAGTTTTGACGAAAAAGACCAATATAACTTTATTAAATAACTGGAATAACCTTCGCCCTTTTTGCATTATTAGCTAGGGGGGAAAAATTGAAATTCTTAGAAATAGTGTATCTCCCATCTGGTCCAGTAAAGCTTCAGATGTTTAAAATTCTCAGCCAAGAGCTAATGTTTAATAACCTCTCAGCCAGGGTCACAATGAAGGACTTTTAACATAAAAATAACTTCAAATTGAATGCTTGCATTACCAAACAACGACCATAAAGTATCACTCTCAATACATCTGTCAATCACAAGATTTTATCTTGGTGAAGGAATGCTTCAATGCTTAATTTCATACTGTTTTTCTGGTTATTTGAAGCTGTCTTGAATTATATTATATCACTTAAATCTCAGCTTCTATCAGTCATTTTTTGTTTGTATGGTGTTTTTACGTTGCATGGAACCAGAGGTTATTGAGCAACGGGACCAACGGCTCTGCGTGACTTCCGAACCACGTCGAGAGTGAACTTCTATCACCAGAAAAACACATCTCTCACCCCTCAGTGGAATGCCAGAGAATCAAACTCACGGCCACCGAGGTGGCAGGCCAAGACCATACCGATCACGCCACTGAGGCGCTGCTTCTATCAGTCATGAACCTTCTCAGTCGTAAATGTTTAGCCTAAGTATGATGCACGTTTTTGCCATCCCTAAGATATTTTCCTTAATTCCTAATCGTAATAGTCACTCAAGTGTCTCTTTGTCCCCCTGCAAGGTAGGCAGTGCTTTTACGCACCTTTCAAAATTGTTACGGTTTGAAAACGAATGGAGGATGAAAGACAAAATCCATGTAACTTCTTTAAGTTCTAAAAGATGCGCACAAACACAAGAAACCGTATTTACAATGAGCACCTGGAACGTGTCGCGGCAGACAACGGTCAAGGTCACGTAAGGGCGGGGCCCAAACAGGAGAAGCAGGGTAATTAAAAGATCAAGAAGCCAGCAAACACAAATACAGCTGGCCTACGTTTTCCGGCACTTCATGGATACTTGGTAATGAGGGCTAGTTGTCCTTGAAAGCTTGTAACTTTTTTGAATAACTCAACTAGATACCATCCGGTTTGAATTATGTCCTTTTAGTTTTGTTTGTTTGTTTGTATGGTGTTTTTACGTTGCATGCAACCAGTGGTTATTCAGCAACGGGACCAATGGCTTTACGTGACTTTCGAACCACGTCGAGCGTGAACTTCTATCACCAGAAATACACATCTCTCACCCCTCAGTGGAATGCCCTAGAATCGAACTCGCGGCCACCGAGGTGGCAGGCCAAGACCATATCGATCACGCCACTGAGGCGCTATGTCCTTTTAGTAATATATATAGTATGTATATATATCATATATATAATATGCATACATGCATACATACACATGAAAAATGGATTGAATGAGGCATCAAAATGCCCATCTGGAAAGCAGGTAACTTCATGTTACAGAACTGACATATAAACGACCAATTTGAATGGAAAACCCAAAAGGCAGCGAATTCTAAATACAGTCAACCAGAGACTTGTTTTTGCAATAAGTTTTGTAAAACTAATATGAAACGAGTTTTACATATCTTTTACAAGTACACTCACTGAATCTAATTTTGTATGTGAATCTAGAAAGTATGGTCTAAATGAAGGCAAGAGAGCTTCCAAAAGCGCGTTACGTAAATAATTTCAGGCTTTTTCTTCTCTACTTGCAAAGCTGTTTTCAGTCTGAGGCAGTGGTGGATTTAGGGGGTGGAGGCCCGCCGAGCAAAAAAAAAAAAAAAAAAAAAAAAAAAAAGAAAAGAAGATACCAATAATATTGAACTAGAGGTGTTCAATTAGAAAAAAATCCCGGAAGCCTAAACCCCACAAGCTAGAGGGGGCCTCTTTGCTTGCCAATAAATGAGAGGGTCCCGCGCACCCTAAATCCGCCCCTGGGCTGAGGCATTCAAAGAGTGACCACGAAGTGAAAAGATGCTGTATTTATAGAATTAATATTATAGAACTTATATTTACCATTGCTGAATAGGATGATTTTGAGTTGCATTTTTTTTACTCTGGGCAAAATGAATAAACATTTATACTTTAGAAGGCAGTATTGCAATAATTTTATTGTGCTTCCATTGTCTTCAGAGAGGATTCATTAGGATGTTACCTTTGGTCGACTGTTTTGCCAGTGGTTTAAATTCTAATGATCAAATATTAGCTTAATATTTCTAATGTATGTTCCAATGTTTTGACCTTATGATTTATTCATTTTGAATATGGCATTAACACGTTTCTTTACCGTCTCGCTGCTTCGTTTATAGTTTTAATTTATCCTTTTTTTTTATCAAAGTTTTATCATTCTACATCTCATAATATCACAATTACCTAAATATCTCGGATAAAATATTCAGTTCGTGCTAATGACTACCATTAATGATGACTACCCTCTTAAAAATTAAGTAACCTACCAGTCGAGCGAAACTTGAAACAGGTCATTCTCTTCTATCTCTTACGAAGTTCGGTTTTCGCTCAATTAATTCTTAGTTAATTTCTTTTTAAAAATTGACATACTGGCTCGATATAATCCAAAGGATGATTTACTCATCATTTTAAGACAATTTTATCTGTGTTTTAAATATTTTTTTGTAATTATGTAACTTTCTTTGACAAATATTAAGTGGAAAAAAGAATTTAAATTGCGATAGTTTCTTACGGTATGGTAAGTGCTGACTTTGTAAGTTCTACTGATAGGACTATATACCCTCATATGATCTTTACTTTGGGCAAGTCATTGCTAATGAATATTTTTTTCTAGTTTTTTTTGTTGCATTGTACTGAACTCCTAGCCGTCTGTACCCACAAACATGCCCTGCTATACCTGTAACCCCGTCATGCTATTTTAAAGAAATGCTCCTCTACTCCTTCCACAGACCCACAGACACAAATCACACACAAAATACAATAGACTGAAAATAAAAATTGAAAATAGCAAAAAAACAGAGACAATAGCATGCATATGAGTAACAAACATAATTGCAATACAGCCAAGTGAAAAATAAAATGTAACACTGGACATCCTTATGTGCATAGTAGTAAAGTTCTACAAGACGGAAATTCATGGGACTACGTAGCTTCAAGAGCCTGGGATGTTTAACAGCATAGGTTAATGATTTCTAATTCTGATCTAAAATATCTAAATACCTATTATTGAACGAACTATCGCCTTTACAAACAGAAACGCTCGCAGGGAAGGTGAAAGGAAAATCCGAAGATACTCAGGTTTCGTCCATTTTCCAGGACATGATCACGGTAAACTTTAAAAACATTGTGAAACCTATCCGTTATATCTTTACAATGACTCTGGCGATATACTTCAAATTTTCTTGAAGCTATTAAATATCAGACGGATTGAATATCCTTTTGACCTCCCTGAAAATATTGATAATATTCAAAAGATTCCTACAGTACCAGGGTGTAATATCACTTACCTCGGGAGACAGGTCTGAAAAAAGACCAAAAATATGAATTAATTTCACAGCCAGGAAAGGTTAAAAGGTCATAAAAATCATGCTTATACAATTCAGCTTAAAAAACATAGGATATTTTTTCCCTAGAGGATATTAATTTTCCATTTCATCAAACTTAGCTTTATTCTTTAGACTATCATAATCATTTGAATCCTTGATCGATGTACTAATTAATGGGGCATTAATCTATTGCATGTGTCACGCCACACTAGCCTAAGCTCTTTCCATACGAGGGTAATGACAGACACAACGAGCACCTGTGTTTTTAGACAATTCTCTCGTTTTTAAACAGTGGTACCAGATCAAACAGTCCAGGGCGGGCAGTAGGCACAGGCAGGCGAACCTATGACTTGGGCCACACTCGCCATCGCCATCCACCCACAAAATTGGTAACAGTGTCTGCCCGTCAGCATATTTCCCAAGTCTGGAAGAGTATAAGGATGGGGAAAATTAGGACCAATCAAAGCACGTGGAGCTGATCCATGACGTCACAAGTCCCGCCTTTTAGCTACACTCGGTCTCATAGCCATTACTGCCAGTCACAATGCCGAAGAAAAACTTCCCCATTTCACAGTTTACGGCTTGTATGACCTATACATTTTAGTCAGATATATCTAAACAGAATGCAACAGTAATTCAACAGCAATATATTCTTCAAATGAACATCGTGAAATATACTAAGCGTTATTGGCTTCTCCCTCTTGGTAATATTGTTCAGTACCTCTTAATTCCTGCTCATAAGGTCGATATTTTCTGCATAAATAATATTTTCATCGCGAGTTGCTAAATTAAATACTTGAAAATACGTGTTTAATGCAATTTATGAAGAGTTGCGATAACTCATGGGATGAATCAAACAATATACAAGATGGTAAAATTGATGGTATGGTAAAAATGATGGTATATGACCTGTAATTAGCACTACAGAATACAGACCGGAGGCCAAGAACTTCGCCTCCCATCAAAATGAATTTAATCTTCGACTTTGAAAGTGACGACTTTAAAAGCATGGAGAATGGATCGTTTTTCAGGTGTTACTGCCTGTTGTTTCAGGATATAAAAATGTATTCTTAAAGTACTGAAATAATAACTGCCTTATGCTTAAATGAAATGTGGAGGATACAGTTTTGATGACAAATTTATGCACCTTGTAGGGGGATAGTGCCGTCAGTACACCTCATTCGGTTCAATGTAGGCATTACTTAAGTTCTTTGCAGCGTCCTTTCGGCGTCTAACTGCAACTATTGTCATTCATTTTACTGTTACCTCCGTTTATATTCTCTTTCTTCCATCTTACTGTCCACCCTCTCCTAACAATTGTTTCATAGTGCAACTACGAGAATTTCCTCCTGTAACACCTTTCAAACCTTTTACTGTCAATTTCCGTTTCAGCGCTGAATGGCCTTAGTTGCCCCAGTGCTTGGCATAATTCCAAAAATCTATATGAAAAAAAAATCTATGAACTTAATTTAAGGCATACATTTTGCCATTCAGTGTGAGCTTGTATGAAAATAGTAGTATACTCATATACTACCGTTATCTCTGGCTTTAATTAATACATGTTGAATATTTGTATAAAGTTTTCTGTAGAGAGAAAGATGGAAAAGAAGTGTCATCCATATTTATTTTAAAGCATATAGCAGTTTTAATAAATTTATGCATCAATTCTGCTTTAATTCAGCTCAGTAAAAAGTCTACTGTAACTCACTGTAATTTTTTTTTGCACACAATGAATGACAAGTACGAAGGGTTTGCTAAAAATATTGAATAAATTAAATAATTAGTGTTTTCTTTGTACACAATGAATTTTAAGCAAACATCACGTAAGGGATTGCTAAAAATATTCAATACTGAATTATGTTATCACTTTTTATTTGTCTGTACACAATGTATGAAAAGTAAGAAGCAAAAGCAAAAAATATTCAATAACAAACTTTTTATATATTTGTCCACAATGAATGGCAAGTACCAATCAGGTAAGGACATCTGGAAGGTTTTATCAAAACGGAATCCACCTCAAAAAGGCAATTTTTTACTACAGTTTATCAAGTACACCTGAAAAACAGCCTTATTCAAATTAGCCATTGACAGGATGAGTTTGTCAAGTAACTATTTGGTTACAGTAGGCTAACTTGGATCACCAATATAACAATACCATAGGTTTCCTTAAGTACACATTAGCTCTTGAAATAATTGAATGAATGATGCTGATACTGTGTCCCTGTAAATAGTAGGGACTATATCAGTCTGATTCCTGTTCATGGCCCAGTAATGACCAGGATATTGCTTTTATACAATGCCCGGTAATGTGCATTACCACGAAACTGCACATGTCCATCCTTAGTGTAAGCTCTACTCCCTCTATCTATTTTCCCCTACAGACAGGTCAGATACCATCATTTTTACCATCTTGTATATTGTTTGATTCATCCCGTGAGTTATCGTCACTCATTGTAAATGGCTTTAAACATGCATTTTCACGTCTATAATTTAGAAATTCGCGATGTGAAAATATTATTTACCAGTAGGGAGGAGCCAATAACGCATAATATCTTTTAGGGTGTATCTCATTTGAACACTATATTGTTGTTAAATTAGTGTTGCATTATGTTTAGATATAGCTGACTAAACTGTATATGTCACACAAGCCGTAAACGGTGAAATTGAGAAGTATTTCTTCGGCATCGTGACAGGTGGCAGTAATGGATATGGGACTGAGGAGGGAGCTAAAAGGCGTGGCTGGTGACGTCTGGATCAGCTCCGCGCACTTTGATTGGTCCTAATTTTCCCTATCCTTATACTCTTCCAGACTTGGGAAATATGCTGCCCGTCATGCATTTACCTCGTGTGGAAGGGCCTTAAGGCTGATAAATCCTATGAGTAAAAAGTCAAAACAATCTACCTTGAATTTAATGACACTGAGCACCTTCAGTACCTTTTACGTTCTGTCTGACTAGGTCTTATACTTTCTACTTTTTGTTTTTTCCATTTTATGTTTTACCTTTAACTCTGATTTTTGCTTTCTTCCTTGTACATATGCTTTTTACCTGCTTTATTTTGCACGATTCCAGGTGGTTTACAGTCTTTAACACTCTGCCTCTTAATTTCTGCATTTTACATATATCTATTCTTACCTGACAAATTTTACCTCGATCCTGATTTTACCTCTCACTGAGGTGCCTGTCTGGCTGACATAAAAATCATATCCCTTATCAATTAGTAACCCAGTTGCTTATTTTTTGTTTAAAAAAGGGAGGGAATTATACAACCTAACAAGTGAAACGAATAGGACAATAATGTGTTAGGCAATGGCAGTAAAAAAAAATAAAAAAAATAAAATGAAAAAGCTACGGAGCTACACTGCTGTAACAATCAATAGCTGCGAGTATTCCTGTTGAGCAAAAGGAATTACCATAACTTCATTATATTTTATTCGACATTGCTTCACAAAACTCATTTGGGAATATACTACACTTAAAATTAGCGAACCCACTATTTTCAATACAATATTATACCCATGATTTATATATACATACATACTATATATTATATATGTATATATATATATATTATATATATATATATATATATATTATATATATATATATATATATATATATATATATATATATATATATATATATATATATATATATATGTATGTATGTATGTAAAGGTATAAGCCACGAAGGAAAAATAAACACTGGAGTTTCTGCAAGATTTTTCGACTCAACGTCTTTTACTCAGCTGACAAACTGACTCACATGAGAAATTGAGGGTACAGGAAAGGTCGTATAACTGACAGATAGGGATTATAAGGAGATTAGTACCTAGAATCCGACACACCGGGAGAATGAGTAACCGTTCCAAACAAGCATAAACATGGGTACAATTTAAGAACAAAAAGATTAAGTCCAACTGCTCAGACACAAGGACGAGACAATTATACAGGGCGACAGCTGACCACATTCAGATCTTTGGTAAATAAAAACTTTTTCACAAAAAATATTAAACATACATATACAAAGAAAATATCTCTAAGGTAACTTATTTGTATTTAAGTCTGTAATGATATCTTTGGGGTTACAAATACAAGGGTCTAAATGAAACGGGAAGCTTTGACAACCGTTTACAAAATAATCGATTTGATGACCACAGATGACGGCAAACCAGACACTGACTGATACAACACGTCATCTTAGCGTACTTTATCTTATCTGGTCTGATCACATTCTTGCAAGCAAACTGGTCACTGGTTTTAATTAATCATAGTTTTAGTTTTTATATATGGAATAACATTCCATATTTTTATATTATGTAAAACTTACATAAATACTCGGTCGGCTACAAAACCAAACACTGAACATTACTCAAGCTTGACTTGCATTTGACTTATAGGAGTGTGATACAGACACTATGGTGAATATATAGATATATAGAAAATACTTATAAGTAAACAAAATTCATGGTGTACACAAATACAGATTCATGTAATAAGATATGAGACATATGCATATGATAATATTCGTAAATAATAATGATCACGTGATATATAATGATACAATTTTATACTTCAACTCATGAAGATACATATGCTACAGAAAATACTAATGTACTCCTGATAATTGCATAACATAAAGATTTACATGACAAAAATCATATTTTAACTGATAAATATCATATATGAAGTGGTAAAAATCATATATTAACTGATGTATTAAGTGATATACTAACTGATATTAACTGATATACTAACTGATATACTAACTGCAGTTATTGGTAAGATACAAGGTAAACAGATTGATTATAGACTACCTGTTTATTTATATTATACATACATACATACATACATACTTACATATATATATATATATATATATATATATATATATATAATAATATATCATATATATTGATTCATATAATTATGATCAATATATGTGCACTTAATACAAATGATTAACATAAATGACTAATCTAAGTGATTAATCTAGGTGCACTCTAAATAGATTCCTAGTATGTACACGCACAGATATATATTGATTCATTGATTAAATTCTATATTCTTCAAATAAGCATGCTTAGATATATAATGATTGTGATATTATACGGATTCTGTTATTTACTGATACTTTAGCTATGATGCTTATATAGATATTGATCCTTTACTGATACTTTACATATGGAATACATAGCCAAGGATATACCCACTGCACATTTAACTAGCGTTTCGGACAACTTTTCGCCCATTACACAGTTCCAGACAACCACCTAGAGCCAAATGAAATGGCCAATTCCAAATGGTTAAAAACAAGGGGAAATTGCCTGGGCAGGGTCCGACGTTCTATTTTGCGCCCATACTTGTTCTCTGCATCATATGCCATACAAATACGTTCATGATGAATATAATCATCCCCAGCACGAGTCCTGCGCCAGCAAACGTAGAGTTGAATACCCTTCTTGGTCGTGATTATTGGAAGTTTGTTCCTTTGTAGTCAATTCCAACAGCCGCTGGACCATTCCACATTAAAAACGAAATTAACGCTGGGATACGGGTGACGGTCCAGGAGGTCCACAAAATAAGCTTGTTCACTTATGATGGTGCTTATTCCCTTCACATTGTAGGCGGTCGTTACTCCACTGCAGTCGTCCGCAGTGACGAACGGGTTTTGAAGTTGTAGATGATCTGTCCGGGCATGCGACGTGAAACTCTCGTACTGCAAAGTGTAACCAGGTTCCGTTAATCAGCCCGTAAGTGAAATTATACCTGTCACAAGGGCAAAGTAAATTCAGACAACGTCCAAATATGGGAGGGAGAAAGCCGTTAAGGACTAGACTTAACCCACACAAATTCGCTGATATTTTATGGAATTCAAAAGAGTCAGCTGTACAAACATTTTTATCCACGGCATTATAACAATGAGTGAACTATCCAGGTCTCTGACGACCATAAAAATATCCATATTAACAGATATCAATACGAACCCCAAAGAAACTTCAGATGAAGCCTGTGCAAGCGGATTATCGGGGTTAAAAGGAACAGTGACGCATGTGTGATTTATACGATGATTCAGCAAAATGCGCTAGGCACCTCATCATCTGGCAGGAGACTGTGCTCGAGCCAGCTTTAAGAGTTACATTACTCGCTGTAATAAATACGACTTTAGTACTTTCAAATGATAGCCATGTATAAATTGGATTTTTTTTGTTTTAATACTCCACCCACACGAGAAGAATGTCTGAAAAAAACATACCAAAATTGAAACAATATAATATTAGTTTCATGTTGGGGAAACCTGCCAGATTGTTAAATATATGTAATTTCTTATGTTAAATTAGATATTCCTTATTCAAAACTAATGAAAAAAGGTTTCCATACAAATTTTATATATATTATTTACCCTGTAAGATCCATACAGGATTATTCCCATAGGTATACATTTTCACTTCTAGACTTCCTTACTTTAAAATCTCTCATTTTTTTTTTTTTTTTTTTTTTTTTTTTTTTTTTTATTGACTACGAATATAAACCATCGGAACAGACAGTATGCCAGTAGGTTTTGATATGTGTTTGAACTTTTAGCTTATTTGTCGTTAATATCCCTAGAATACTGAATGGGCTACTAAACTTAGGCGTTAAGTTAGAGTTCAAACCTTTACGCATATATATTTGGATATTTTATAAACACCTACTGCATATGGTTAGGTTTGTTTATTGATTTTATCTTGATTCCTTTTCATTATAATTTGTAACCCTTCCAACTTCTTACGGAGTATATTATATCGACTCATACTTGTATCCATATTTCTTTATATTTGATAAATTAATGGTTGGCCTGAATATGTGGAAAAGTGTTCTAGCGGGCGTACCGTATAAGGCTACTTGCGGTACCATTTCTATAGATACATGATATGAATGATAAAGGTATTTAAAACCGCGAGAACCGCTATAACCAGTCGGATCCAATATCCCGATGTAACTCGTAGACATTGATACTTTCTTATTTATCCGTTCTACCAAACCGATTGACTCTGGGTGATAAAATATGGTATTGGTTTTCTTAATATAAAGGAATTCACACAACGAGTTAAGGAAATTATTATTGATTTACACCACCCAAGTCAGAGATTATCATGTGTTGAATTCTGTGTTTACTGATGTAGCACTCAAAAACATTCCTAGCGCACTCAATTGTGGTGTTTGTCTTTTAGTGCTATTAATTCTATATAATCGTGTCAAGGCAACTATTAACACTAAGAGGTGTTTATTTCCTCTGTCAGACTCGTAAACTCTGTTAGTAGATCTACGTGTACTCTTTCAAAGGATTGATTTGGCATGGGATAGGCCCCTAAACTGACAGGTGTCTTAGTGTGTCCCTTGTTTTCATGACACATGTGACAATTAGTTATGTGCTTTTTATATCTGTAAGCATTGCAGGCCAGTAAAATAGTGATTTGGCTTTCTGTGACATAATAGAGAACCCTGGATGACCGCGTAATGGATTGGAATGCAACCAGTTTAGGACGATTGGTATAAAAAGATTGGTGCAACTACCTGGTCGTTAGTCACCTGCTGTGTTCCTCGGGTTTTCCTCGTCACGGACCTACATATAATATTACCTTTGATTACATAATTCTGCTCCACACTCTTTAAATATACCTTTGCTTTAGGATTTCCGTTCGAAGTGTTTATTGTTTTGCTTAGCTGCTGACCCTTGCTTTGTTCAGTTTGTAACAGTTCAGCGCTCCAACCCAGGTCTCAATGTTCACGATCTCTTGGGTTAATGAATTTTCTTGTTCAGATACGGTTTTAACAATAGGCATGGATGTTTCTATATCTTTTAGTCCAACTTAATGGTCTCGTTGCAGTAGGTGCGGGATTGCGGGATAATGCGTCAGCTATGATATTTTCTTTCCCAGGTAGATATCTTAACTTGGCTCCAAAGATCTGAATGATCATATGCCGCCGAGTTCCTTTGGGACTGTGATTAAAGCCTTTGAAAAACTCGGTAAGGGACTTATGGTCAATAAGGACCTTAACAGGATAGCCATAGATTAAGAACTTGAAATGTACTAGTGAGTTAACGATACCATAGCCCTTCCTTGTCTATTACTGCATATTTACTTTCAGAGGGCTTTAGTTTACGTGAATAAAAAGCTATAGGAAAGAACTGTTTATCATATTGTTGAAGTGGTACCCCTCCTACCCCTTGGTCTGAGGCGACTGTTACAATAAAAAAAAATTCCTTATTAAAATCAGGGAATTTTAAGATAGGTGAACTGCTTAATTCCACTTTAAAGATATCGAACGCCTGTTGATGCTTTTCAGACCATAATAAATCTACGCCCTTCTTTGTAAGATCTGTTAAAGGAGCTGCTATGATTGAAGAGCTACATATTTACTTACGATACTAATACCCACTACAGCGCAAAAGTGCTGTATTCCCCTTTACGTTAATAGGTACCGGAAAGTTACAAATATCCGACACCTTACCATGGACCACTTTAAGACCTTTACTAGACACAAAACCTAAATAAACATGTTCGGTTTTTAAAACTCACATTTAGATATTTTACTATGAGATTATTTGTCTTAGTCTCTGTAGCACTAGCTCTAGTTTATGCGAATGTACTTCTAAGGTATTAGAAAAGATTACAAGACCAACCACATAGGCATGTAGGGTATCCCCTAAAAAGTCTCCAAGCACTATATTAATCATTCTGGTGAATGTAATTAGGGCGCAACGTAAGCCGGAGGCATACGTAAAAATTGATAATGTCCCCTGAGTGTGCTGAAGGCGGTGTATGAGGTACACTCACATAGCTAATGGTATCTGGTGAAAGCCTTTAAGTAAGTCCAAACTGGTGAAAAATCTATTCTGACCTAACAAAGATAAGATATCATCGGTACATGGCACTGGAAAATGATCGGGAATCGTTTCCTCGTTTAAGCGACAGAAATCTACGCCGATACGCCAAGATCGATCTGTTTTAGGCATGACATGTTAAGGGAAAAATTATATGGTTATTTGATTTCCTAATGACTCCTATTACGTCATTTATCTCATTTTGGAATTTCATTGGGAGTCTATACGAAGGTACGTATATAGCTTTATGTTTGTCCTTTGACCGTATTTTGTGTTCAATGACATCCGTTTTTCCCCAGAGATCACTCGCTAGTGGAGAAACATCCTGGTATTCAGATAAAAGATAAAAAAATTTCTGCTGAATCACCTCTGCTGGAATGACTTTACTGATTTTACTTTAGATAGAGTATAAGAGGGATCCATCTACTACTGGTTGGGCGTGATTAAATTTAGCAACAGTAAAAAATATGATATTTATAACTTCCATATCCACGATATATATATAGGTTTTGTGGATCACTAGATTGGTATTTGGATGGTTACAGAGTTCAATATTAACTTGTTGCTGTGAGTCAACAGTGTATAGTGCTTTGTTCGCGGAAATCCGTTATATTTCAGAGGGTCGGGAAGGGATTAAAATGTTCAGATCCCAGAAAAGTCTTTTTACATGCACTAAGACATTCAAGGGTGCATGCATCTCGAGATTTTGTGTGCAAATTGTGACTGCGTGTGTGGGAGAATTCTGTTGGGTCGCTTGAACAATGTCACGATTTATGAGACAAGTGATTGGTTCCTCTATATAAGTTATTATTTGATTAACTGTCTCTTTTTGTCCAAAACGGATTTTAATGTGTTAGAAGGTTTATAGAATTTTCCTTTGATAAACAAGCCTTATTTGGCAGGAGGTAAGATAATGTTTTGTATACCATAGATGGATATCCTACAATTACACTAGATACAGATCAATGATTTTTATAACTATAAAGGTATCTGTAAGCGTGTGCTTACCTGCCCTGTACTGAAACTAAGTTACTCTACGACAATTAACTCATTATTGCCAATTACTGAAAGCTGTACTCCGGACATCTCAATAGGGAAGTTCGAACAACAACGGTGAGTCCATAAATACAGGATATTACGTGGACTAAAGGAATAAAAACAATGTAAATGACTGATATTCTAATTTCATGACACGTTCAGTCGGGCTTAATCCACCACTACTTATAATAACTTTTTATATTAAAACTACGGGAACCTGCTCTAATTACTTGATACGGTCGTGTGATTCATAGGAAAATTCCTTTTTAATTCTAAAAGGTATTGGCATGAATGATCCGATATCACTCTCCCCCCTCCACTAGAGTCGCTTTTGTGGAATGTACTTTGCTTTCAACATTCGGCAGATTTTGACTGACCCTGACCGCTTGACTAGATGGCACAGTAACCAAGTTTCTTGAAGCATGTTTTGTTTGTTTCTGATATGTAGCATAGTTACTGTTTACCTGTTTCCTATTATAATAATGAGGAAAAAGCAACGAACATAAGAATGACTTGAATTATTATGAATTGACCGATTACTATTAAAATAAGTTATCCCTAATGCGTTATTATTAACTATATGTACTTGCTGTGGTTTACTTTCATTCTTTGCTAAAATTTGAAATAGTGAGGGATCCAGGTCAGCGCATTTAGACATATTTTTGTTAATTTGTTTATATGAATGTTAAGTATGTTAACCTAGTGAAAGTTTTTACAGACATGTTATTCCTTGCAATCCAGCCGTGTTTTTAAAAAAAATTAAGTTGAGTCATAGTGATTTGATTTTCTAGGCATATAACTCAAAAAACTCAAGGCTAAAACTGCCATCGGGACCTTACACAGAAGCCATTATTGTCCTGACCCGAAATAGTGTTACCTCTAATTTATCCAGATTTGTACGGGTGTTCCACTTGTTTTTGTGTTTTCTTATCACAACAGTGCCAACGACCCTATCCATGCATCTGTATAAATACAGACGTCCACTGCGTAAACGCATATTCAATGTTTAATATGATTTGTTACATACAGAATTAATAGTCACCCAAAATGATAAGATTAACACAGTATATGATTATGATATCTCAGGAGAACTTCTGGAAACAGAAACTCAAAGATAAAAACTCGCAGTAGCGAAGTCACAATGATGTAGATAATTTCTGTAAAAAAAGTAAGATCAAGAATGTCTCGTGACTTCAGCCACAGGAATAATGAAATTCGACCTGCTAAGGAAACACTCAAAGTTAATCCAAATGAATAAAAAAAGGATTGTACCTAGCTTGATTTTGTGGGAAGTCACGGCGTTTCGATAATGACACGGCCTTAGTTGCCCTTCTCTGTTTAGCGGATGACCCTTGTTCTTAGCGTTGTTTGTTTGTTGAATGATTCGTGTCCTTGAAGATCCGATGCTGCAGACGCGTCCGGTTTGTTTCTTGAATTGCTGGAACGCTCAATAAACGATGATGCCTTCTTGAATGGTTCTAAATGAGAGACATCTCTTACGGTTAGGACGAAGCTTGCGTTGCCATAGAAAGCAGACACGTCCAGTTAGTTTCTTGAAGATATGCACTGCTGAAGACGCTCATTGAACGATGATACGGTTTCTTGAATGATTCTTGATGTAAGACATATCTTACGTTGCCATAAGAGACACTAAGTTGCCAGAAGAATCTCTTGCTTTCGCCATCATTGACTTCTGATATGATACATTATTCGTTATTCTTCGGAAGACGTTGAAGAGTTATCGCTGGAGGCTGCCACCAAATATGTAGGGCTGATGCCTTTGTTTAATAAGGCGCCCTGTGAGGTTATTTAGAATTTAGACCTGCGATAATTTACGCTAAGGTCGGTTTGTTATGACTCTCCATCCTCATTGGAGTGTCTTGGATTTCGATGATAATTTCTAAGTCAGTATATTCTTTGGGTATGAAGGCGGAGATGTTTCAAACTCAAGATGATAATTTCTAAGTTCATTCAGTATCTTCTTTCTGATGCGAGGTTCTATTGTGAAACACAGAGTGCAAAAATATCTGTATTCTCGAAGTCTACATGATGAAGATCAGATAAAATTGTACAGGTCTGCCAATGATGCTGGCTAATTCAAGTCTCACTACAATCTGGTTTACAAATCATAAAGTGAGCAGACAGTAGCTCGAACATAGATTACAAGTCGTGTAGGCCGTTTGGGTTATAGGTCACTGTGGTGGTCTTAAGCAGGAAGCTTTGACAACCGTTTACAAAACAATCGATTTGATGACCACAGATGACGTCAAACCAGACACTGACTGATACAACACGTCATCTTAGCGTACTTTATCTTATCTGGTCTGATCACATTCCTGCAAGCAAACTGGTTAACCTATTGGGTCACTGGTTTTGATTAATCATAGTTTTAGTTTATATATATGGAATAACATACCATATTTTTATATTATGTAACACTTAGTTATACGACCTTTCCTGTACCCTCAATTTCTCATGTGAGTCAGTTTGTCTGCTGAGTAAAGGACGTTGAGTCGAAATATCTTGCAGAAACTCCATTGTTTATTTTTCCTTCGTGGCTTATACCTTTACTTATGGATTTATCACGTTCCAAACTTTCGTGATTCAGTTATACACATACACACACACACACACACCACACACACACACACACACACACACACACATATATATATATATATATATATATATATATATATATATATAGTGTATATATATAAATCAAAGTGGTTTAATATTGTCTTGAAAAATAGTGGGTTCGCTAATTTTGACATGATCCAATTCACTATACAAAAAGGAAAAAAAATTATAGAAGGGGCAGTCCCTTTACCTAACCCAGGCCTGACTGAAAGAAAGAAATTGAAGAAAGGACTCCAAATTCACTAGAAAATCTCCCAGAATTTAAAATTGACAAATAACACACACACACACACAACACACACACATAATATATATTATATATATCTATATATATTATATTACATATTATATATATGTTATTATACATAATATGATATATATATATATATATATATATATATATCATTATAATATATATAATATATATATTATAATATATATATATATACAACAAACACACACACCACCACACACACACACCCACCTATATCTATATATATATATATATATATATACTATATATATATATATATATATATTGTATATAGTTTATTACTGGACAAACCTCCAAATGCTCACCATGACGGATCGCTAATAAAGGCGACCACGAGGCGACCTTCTATAATAAACACCTGCGAAATCACGGTGATTAACACATAATAACTCTTCGCAACAAGACAACTCGAGCCGTCTCAGCCTTAGCTTCTCCGGTTTAAATTAAAAAGTAGGACTAATGCTGGCCTTCACGTAACACCACCAAAAAGCCGTAGGTCGAAATAAGAATCCTCTCACCCAACCACTACTACCAACACCATTATGGTGACACCCAACCGTTCATTTCTACGTAAGACAATTTCTGCTGCCTCTAACTCACGTGCCTATTTAGGAAATCTTAAAAAGGAATTTCGTTTTTATTGAATAAGCAGTACATTCATGAACGTGTTCAGCTGTCATGTACTAAAACAATTGCTGTTATTACCACCACACTATGTAGCATTACTATTACTACTTTGTTTAATTAGTTATGTTATCTTGTAATTAAAAGTCACTAGAAAGGTAGAATGAATGAAAGTAAGGAAAATATTAGCAATGATTCACGGTTATTAAGAATTTACCCTTATTTCAAGAGCTCGACACACACACACATTATATATTATATATATATATATATATATATATATATATATATATATATATATAAAGTAGTTATACCTAAAAATTGTTTTTTGGATTACAAAGCTTCAAGGATATAAGAGTCAGATGGCAGGATAGATTTAAAAATGATACCATAAGAAAAATTTTCGAAGTTTCATATGTAGCCTGTGGCAGGGGTGCATGTATACTACCACCGTAGGTCCTACGTGTCTTAAAAGGCAACCAAAAGGACAGCTGCTGCCTTGCAGTCTTACTTTTAGTAAAAGGCTAGGCCCACCGCCAATAACTGTGGAAACTGCTGCCTTGCAGTCGTACTTTTTAGTAAAAGGCTAGGCCCACTGCCAATAACTGTGGTTGATGAGAGAAAGGGCATGCGGTCGTAAAAAATCCCCTTTGCCAAACAATAAGCCATGCCTGATGATGCCTTTGGCAGAGGCAGTGGAGAAGGAGCATCAGGCAACCGACCCCTTAAGGGCTAAACAGATGATCAATATTACTGACAATATTTCCTGTACTGTCATTATTACTGTCGGTGTGTCCATCATACGGACTTGTGTCAGTACCTGAAAATGGTGGTCCTTGAAATCCAGTTTCATAATCAGTATGTGGGTGGGGCTTGAATTAATGATGAGAAGTTAATGGAGGTATATAAATCAATCAAAGCTGACACAACTGTAAAGGATGTGTCTTTCGTTTGCTGAGATGCTCTCTCTCATAAAAATGTCTTTTTTAGTTATGTATAGCCTTACCATCTCCAAAAGTTTATTGTAGGTCTTTTCATCCATCCGGAAATAACTTTGAAAATCATTCATATCGGTTGTCTTGATTTCATTCAAAAGGTTTAAATGCGTAAAAATGTTACGCTTACCAATCCAGTCTTTGACCTTCTCTCTACGTTTGCGTCTTTTCTTTAGCCAAAGAGCCATAATAATTGCAATGGATGCTTTTCTCTTGTTTCTCATGTCCCTTGAAAGCCAAGGGCACAACCATTCGACGCTGGTACACTGAATTACTGACGGCCCAATCAGTATTCAATAATGAACGTGTGTTCGGTGTACTGACAGTAGTTCACACCAGTAGAATATTGTTAGTATATTCACTGACAGTAATAATGATCGTCTGTACCCTCTTTAAGGTAGGGATAATGGTTGGAAAGAAGAAAATATGTAGATGAAGATAATGATGAAAGGAAGATGGAGATGACTTGGACATCTCCATCTCCCAACAACAGGGAGAACAGTAAGTGATAATGTAAGCTGGGCTCCTGTGGGATTGAGAACAGTAGGAAGACCTAGGCCTAACTGGCTGAGATCTATGGAAAAAGAGGGAATATAATATTTTAATTAAAATATTAATATTCCATATTATACCAACGTTCATAAAGCAATTACAATTCCCATATATCTTATTAGAAAATACTTCATTATTTTGGTAAAATAGCATATCTTAAAATTCTGGATGGCCTCGCTTTGCTAGTTAGACCTAGTTTTCATTGTCCAAAGCATATTTCACCCAATTCCAAGGGGGGGGGGGGGCCATACACCCACACACACACACATAGTATATATATTATATAATACTTGATATATTATAGATTAAATTAAATTGTTTTTTTTTTAGATTAGTAATATATCAATGCAGTGGAGTTGCGATTACAATAATTTAAGTGAAGCGAGAGGTCGATAAACAAAAAAAATACACATAATAATCAGGTGGGGGACCAGATTTTGAAAATTGAAATAAAGGACATCTAAAACTGGAAGATGTAGTTATATACTTAGATAATATATATTATATATTATATAGATACTTCTATAATTACAACATACATAACACTAATATATATATATAATTAAGATATAATATATAATGTATCATAAACAAGCCAGCGTTCCAGCTGGAGCAGTGGGTTAGGAATAAAGAAATCATTTTTTCCCAGGCAAAATATTGTACTCTACAAGAGGGCAGAAAAGGTACGGTTAGATATAATATATATATATTATTATATTATAATAATTATAT
Organism: Macrobrachium nipponense; assembly: GCF_015104395.2. Classification (NCBI taxonomy): domain Eukaryota; kingdom Metazoa; phylum Arthropoda; class Malacostraca; order Decapoda; family Palaemonidae; genus Macrobrachium; species Macrobrachium nipponense. The sequence continues at coordinate 99,745,384 of NC_087202.1, forward strand.
ATATATAATATATATATATATCATATATATATATACATAGTATATATACCATATATATATATACATACATATAATATATATATATATATAGATACGATATATATAATATTATATTATATATATATTATATATATATATATACTACCGTAACCTTGTTTCTGCCTCTGTAGAGTAGAATATTTTGCTGGGAAAAATGATCTTATTCCTAACACTGCTCCAGCTGAAGCTGCTTGTTTATTTGATTTGTGCTGCTGTGTTGATCCATTGCCTGTCGCAAACAGCACTCAAGTCCACCGTGTGTAATGCTAAAAATTCTTCGAACATATTTTTGCAGTATGCTTCGCTTTTTGTTGTTGTTTTTTGGGAGGACGAGCCATTACTTTAATCGCCTGTCATTTTGGCCACTCCTGGTCTATAAGTACATTCTCGCTTCAACTTTTTTCTTTGCAATTTTTTTTTATCGGCAAATGCTGCCTTTATATTTAGAATTACCAAGTAACTGCACGGTGCCAATTTTTGGGACAGGCCCGCCTTTACCCGATTTGATTAGCAAAATTTCACTAGCATATTGTATTTTTTGTATATATATATATATGTATGTATTTATATATTTTTACCAGAATTTCAGGAGGGTGGGGGAGGCCGGTGGTGGCATGTGGCCTCCATTGCCCCTAAGTGCGGGCGCCCATGCTAGTTTTTATGATGATAGCCTATAATACCTCATCTTACATTTGAAATAATTAACATAGTTTTCTCCCTTCATTTTCGCCGCCAGGAAAAACTTTCTTCATATAATTCGAAATCTTTTTATTCGTATATAAAAAAGAATATATTTATGGTCTGTTGAGAGCTTCTAACCCACTGTAACTAAGTCTTTACGTTGTACCTGTGGTCTCCCTCTCTCGTTTACTCCGTGTAGATACTTCACCTCGCGTCCTAAGGAATTATTTTATTCTGGTTCAGTGTTTCTCTGTACATCCATTGCACACACACACACTGTTATCCGGTTCAACATTTATACTCTTCTCGTTTTATGCTGTATACCAACTGCAATACATTTCTCTCTATCCCTTGTTGTCGCACGTAAGGGTTCCATTTTACAATCTTTCAACCAGTTATTTTTCTATGCCTATGTTTTTGTTAACCATTGGGAAGGTGGTTGCATTTCTGTGTGCTTCCCATCTTTTTATTTTTTATACATACAAACATTAAAAACATGTTGGACAGTATGTTTTCCTTTTGTAAATAAGAGAGAGAGAGAGAGAGAGAGAGAGAGAGAGAGAGAGACTGGCTTTGGCCAAACATTACTCGTACCTTAAATCTTGTGAAATATGGTTCCTTCTAGTTGGGAGCTCTTGTTATTTTATCAGGCAGTATTTCTTTGTAAGATTTAGAGTGCATTTTAATAAGGATGTCTGGGGACTGCAAACTTCTGCACAAGTTGAATAACCTACTTCATAAAGTGGCCCTTCACCCAGAAAGTTACATTTCTGTCTCTCCGACATCCATTGCCTATAGCTAGCAGCTACTTCCACGTTTGAAGTCGCACAGAATACACATATCTTGATAACGAAAACGGAAAACAGGAATATGACAACACTTAACATGGTGCTACTAGGAAAGCGATAACTTACGGTAGTACTACTAAGTAGATTCACATCAACCGTGCATTTGATGTCTAGGCCAGTCCCTTACGACGCTCCTGATTGGCTGTTCATAAGCAATCACCAGGGCTGGAAACTCTCCAGTCTCTCCGAGAGAGTTCACACAAAAAGGGACAATGTGGTCCCAGCCCTATCCCTGAGGGATACTTTTGAAAGACTTATATCCCTCAGAAGTGGAAGATTGACCCTACCCATGGTGAATTCTCTCTCGAGACAGAGTTTCCGGCACTGTGATTGGCTTATCAACAGCCAATCAGGAGTGTCGTAAGGGACTGGCCTAAACATCTACGTACTTAAGCCCACCACTAACATTCAGTACTATGCCTGCGCAGTTACGGAGGACTGAGGAAACGGCATGTATCGTTAGTGGCGAAGATTTGCCTGCACAGTTGGACTGCGCAGTTATAACTGTGCAGGCATAACTGAACGTTAGTGGCGGACTTTAGTATGCATATCCTGTCTGATGGGATTCTTGTGAGAAAAAAAAAAGTCTTAAGGTTATGCGAGAGAGGGATTTCTTTAAAAGTGAACGAACAAAGGAAACTGACTGTCTCTTTATAGGTCCCCAAAAGCTTTTCCAAAAGACATTTTACATAGGCAATGTTCCTCGAAAGGTTTTCTGAAGTTGGCCTATAAGCATTCCACACCTGAACATCTAGTTTGAAAACCACAGAGCATCTTCCTTATTTTCATTCATACTGCTCCTAACTAGTTTTCATTTTACGTATTAATGATAATATAAAACTATAATTACGATTTAAATTACAATATTATTATATTAATACCAATGATAGTAACAATATAACTTTTATACGCGTCCATGAGTGTCCTGTTTGGTCAAAAGAACGTATAACTTAAGACGGTACTTCATAATTAACCTAAATGATGACTATAACAACTAGTTGTACTGTAGAGGCAATGTCAAGACTTCCTTGCCTGGGACTGTAAGAGGGGGGATCGAGGGGGTAATTGGCGTGAAGGAGGGACGGTTCACCTCCGTAGTCGTACGTCGTAGCTCATTCAGGCCACTAAAGCCGTGCGAACGTCACGTGACTCGTTTGTCACTGATCATTGCGTACTTTTTCAATTAGAATAATTCAGCGAGTGCTTATTTTTCATAGTGATTATTCAAGGTAGCCTATATTATTCAATATCAAGATCGTTTTAAGTTGGACCTTCTTGGTGAGTGCTATCTATGTTTGTTAGTGTATTTTTATTCAACCAGTAACACGTATTTTACCTAACTCTTTGGCAAGGTCAATAGACCTTGCTCTTTAAACCGCTTATCAGCCCTTCCAAATATCTTCGCCTAAGGCTGCTCATCTCTAACTCGTCGATCCCTTTAACATATTAGCTCACTCGGACACGTCACTTCGGAAACCTTGTAAAACCTGCAAGATACCATCCTGTGAAGCTCTCGTAAACGCATGTAGCCATTGACTACTTTGTTGTTGAGGAATTTCTCGCCTCATCCATTTTCAAACGTATTTTTCGTTTTACTTTGATATTGTAGCAAGTTTGATAGATTAAAAGGGCGTCAGCATTATACTTTCAAAGCTATCAGCCTTGTGAAGAGTGACTACTATTTTCTTGGTGGAATTTGCAACCATAGGTCTAAGAAAGTAAATGCATATAGGCTAGCCTTTGTGACAATGGCTTCACGTCACATCATAAATTCTATACAAAATGTTGTGAATAAGACTTTTCTTGAAGGGCTTGAAGGGTATTGATATGAATCATGTATCCACATGCACTACTACCCCGTAGGTGTACCCATTGCGGTACACTGTAGGCATTGCTTAAGGTTCTTTGCAGCGTGCCTTCGGCCCCTAGCTGCAACCCCTTTTGTTCCTTTTACTGTACCTCTATTCATATTCTCTGTCTTCCATCATACTTTCTCCTAACAATGAATTCATAATGCAACTGCGAGGTTTTCCTCCTGTTACAGCTATCAAACTTTTTACTGTTTATTTCGTTTCAGCGCTGAATGACCTTATAGGTCCCAGTGTTTGGCCTTTGGCCTAAATTCCATATTTAATTCAATTCACATGCCTACCTATTCGGATCTCTACGGTAAGCGAACTCTATATTCAAGATTAATATATATTTTCAGAGTAATATATCGAAAGATATCCAACAGTAGGTCTAGGGCTAGCATCCATTTTCTTACCACACATACGTGATTATTGAAGCGATTTTTCTCATATTTATCTAGAGCAGTGGTTTTTAACCCTTTTTTGTCCCATGCACCCTTTCACCATGTGTCAGAATATCATAGGCAACACCCCCCCCCCACCTTTCCAAAATTATCTGCTTCAAAAGGTGCATTCCAAATAATAACACACAGATACACTGCGATGCACACTGCGTTATGTGTGGTCCTACTAAGCCTGCCAATCTGTGGTCACAATAATAGATATAGGGTGGAGAGATTGTACAGCCTATATTGACCAATGTGCCGACGTTATGTGTTTTTCTTACCACTATAAACTAGTGTTACTCTCGAGAGGCAGAAATAATTATTATAGTTCTTTTTTTCTTGGGTCAAACTCAAGGGCATCATCTGGTCTCTAAAAGTTGTAGGGGGATTTGGGGTGGTGAGAGATGCTCGCTGTAAGATTTTTTTTTTTTTTTTGAAGAAATGAACATGTTTTGATGTATTGTAATGCCATATAAATATGAATATATGGATGATATTAAGGGAGAAGGATGACTGATTTATCGATGTTAGTCACTCAAGTTTATAAGTTCACAATTTACAGATTGGCTAATAATACGGTGCAAGTCGTCTTCTGTGACGTAATCAATATGCATTTCCACTCAACTATGTACGGACTTTGATCTGTATTTAATATTACAAACATTTACAGTGAAGTAATATAGATAGAAATAGTTATTATTTTTGTGGTGCAGTATTTTATAGGATTTATAATAAGACTCCATTGAGAGTCTAAAACAATAATATTGTAACAATGAAAGCCTTTCACTCCAGTGTGGGTTTTGATATCTAAGGTTAGGGGTGGTAGCAAAAGAGGTAGTAAATAAGTGAATGACAAGAATGAGAATGTACTACTTGTGACAGTACTAGTGGGAAAGAAAGAAATTATGATGAATATTTGTTGGAAGAAGCCTGTCCAGCAATATAACGCTTATGGCCTATAACCTAGCGATAGTGGAGCTTCGAAACTGAGCCAGTCCATTTCCACGTCTATCATTTTTCTAGTTTTAACTGTAAAATTTAATGTATTCGGATAAAAATATGTCAAATAGGAAAGCCAAAAGCTTGGCTGCAGGTAAAATAATAATAAACTCACAGGCAGCCGCTGTAAGCTTAGGCGTTTGCTAACTAAACAATGGGATACGTGAGTCAAAATTTAAATGAAAAGTTTATTGATCTGGCCAAGAACCTAAAGAAAATTACTTAATCTATTTCTTTAAAATTTTAAACTTGAATGTGTTGAGTACGTATGTACTTCATAATGTTATTAATAGCCTCATTTCCAGCATTTGTTATATAAAACTTTGAGGAAAAGAAGTGGGGGTGGGGGATAATTGATATGTTGTCCCCCCTGAATAAAATGTGGGGCTGGGGGGGATATGTCCCCCAACGCAGATGACATCCATGGTCAAACTGACAGGCAGTAAAGTTGATAACAGTATTTCTAAAATAATTGCCATCTCCAATGCTGTCATCCCATTTAAGCTTCATCCACAGGCATAACATACCATAGGATATATATAATACATATAATATATATATATATATATATATATATATATATATATATATCTTTATTAACAAAATAGCCTAGGTTTAATTGCCTGATACCTAACTGCCAATATTCAAGACTGCACAATCATTTTATTGAATTTTAGAATTTATTGCCGTTGCCAATACCGATGAATTGGCAATGGCCCGTTCTGGTTACTTCTTGTTAAACTAAATCTGCTTTGATAGCCACATTGTTGCCTCTTAACATATTCTGGACTTCAAAGTCTGTTGCACAAACTTAGGTACATTTTCAAACCTTCTGGTGTCCATGAACTTTGTTCTTGTCAGGAAATCTTAACACA
>NC_087202.1:99758621-99791121 GCF_015104395.2 Macrobrachium nipponense
AATTTCGAAGACAGATTATTTTTTAGTAGTGACGTTTAAATTTTGGATCCAAACTCTAGTTTCATCCGTAATTCCATTGCCTAAACATACTGAAACGAACGCGGCCAATCCTAGTCTGTCAAACCTGTAACTTGTAAATGTGCTGCTTGTTCTCGGGGCAACTGACGCATCGTAGCCTATACTAATCTTTTCTGCTTCATAAAAAAACTGCAATTTACATCAAAATGCCAAGGTTTTGTCGGTATACAACAGATCCAACCTTCCGAAGCTTTAAGTCTGTCTCTTGTCTATTGGTGTGCTATGCTCAGACTGGTACCACTTTGTTACTTTTTATTGTCTGTATATGTCTGTGATCAGGCTATTGCCAAATTTTTGTTTAATAATGAATATAATGCTCTAGGCATCACTCTTGTGTCTTTAGACATTATTTTTTGTATTCTTAGGCATTAAATGAAGTTCGTGTTCAAAGATATGTGTTAGTGCAAATTCGTTGACCATCGTATCCGTGTTCTTAGATATCAGGGGTTTGCATGTACTACACCATTCATGATAGACTTTGGACTTAAGCTTAATATTTTCTGTTTTATTGTTAAGGGAGCTTCATGTATTAATGTTAATTAATTGTTTACAAAACATATTCAGTAATAAAACGTGCTATTTATAATAATTGTTTGTTTATGACAACCAAACTAGATAAAAAACATTCTTTGATTTCTCATCGACGTTATCGAACAGCGCTACTTTTGGGCAATATTCAATATTCGAATATTCTTTGGATATTGCTCTTGGTCGTCTTGGTTGCAACCGACCACCGAGAGAGGCGTTTGCTTCTGCCAGACGTACGGTGAAACTCAAAAGTATTTTTTTTTTTTTTTTTTTTTTTTTTAATTTTTTTTTTTTTTTTACAATTTTCTTAATGGAGAATTATTGTGAAGCGAGATATCAACTACATTATGAACAGTAGTTGGGCAAAATTTGTACCATATGTCCTTTTGAAGGTTACGATTGTTGGGAGAAATAGGTAAACATAAGCTGTCTGACATTTTGTTGACATAGAGGACTCTTATGGCAATTGCTGTACTTGTATAAGTGGCAGTTTTTGAAGAGGATCTTGCAAACTGTTGAACACCATAATAAATGCAACAATACAAACGAGCATGAAAAAAAAAACGACCGTTTATAATGTGGCAGGATCACAAGCTAGAAAAAAAACAAGTGCAAAATCCCCCCCCACATTAACCTAAACGATCCACCTGCCAAAATCCACCCTCAGTCACACTTTCTTCTTTACACAACAAATACACGCAGGACAATTGACCTACACCTATACAAAAACAAAACAAAACAAAAACAACACAAAACACACGTACTTACCAACACTCCAGATACTCCGGGGCTATCCTGTGCTGTCCACTGGTCGAGGTCACAAGAGATACCAACAACAACACAAAAAATCACAACCCACAACCCAATAACAGAACAACACAACGACCAAGGACCACAACCCAACAGCAACACAACCACCAAGGACCACAACAACACAACAATAACAACAATACCAACAACAACAAGGAACACAACCACAACCTCACACATAACAACAAAAACTCCGCAACACAACAAAAGACCAATGCACAAACAATTACCAACAACACAAAAAGGCAACACAAACACCCACTAACAACTTCAAGAAATCACAACAGCCCCCAGCAACAACAACTCTAAAGCAAAAAAAACATTAACTCAACAACAAGCAAACAACAAATCAATAACACACAAAAACTTAACCGACTTTAAATCCGTCCAATAACTGCTGTCAACACTACTGTCACCAGCTCTCACCAAAGACTCACTCAAAAACACTCAAAACACAGAACTCTAACAATCAACAGGACCAGCAGACAGCCCAGAACCTACCAACAACCAATTCAGCCATTAACCATCCATACAGCAATTACACAATCTCTCTCTCTCTCTCTCTCTCTCTCTCTCTCTCTCTCTCTCTCTCACACACAGACGTTGTCAAATGGAACTTCATAACTCCTCCATATTTCCTCCCCTGTTACATTTGACAACGTCTCCTTTCACTCACAACACCCACACTAAATAGCCTTCCGCAACACCAACGGATGCTCAGATGCAGGTCCCCTGGATCTCGTTTGAGGGCCCTCATACACACAATCAGTTACACCGCCATCAACTTCTCCCAGATCACTTCCAGTCAGACTACCATTATTATCTCCCTCACTACCATCACCCCAAATCCCATTCACTATCTCATCTACCCCCTCTAACTCTTGACCGAACATCTCTCGTAACTCTGCCACCAAATCACTTACCTCATTTACACTCCTGCCAAACTCCCGAAGAGACTCATTCATACTGTCAACTACATCTTTACTACCTGATTCCCTTCCTGGTGAAACTTCACTAAACCCTGACAATTCAAACCCACACACGCTATACGTATCATTCCTCCCCTCAAGATCATCTGTATTACAGTGTAGCCTTATCCACCATTTTTACCCTAACACTAACCCCTCTATCATGCAGCTCCCGTTTCTCCCTTTCATTCCCTTTCCTTACCTTTTTCCGCTTCCTTCCATACTCAACCAACACCAACTGCCGATCTTCCAGACCCATTTGCTCACTGACACTCGGCTCACATTTATTCATCCTCAACCACTCACTCATCGCATTCTCCCAAACATACTGTCGCATACTAGAGGACCCACCCAACTGAATCCCCTTAACACTTAGTTTCCCGAATTCCCAACCTGACTCATCCTCTTTCGCCTACACACACTTGCTACATGACCTTCCATTCCACATTCAACACATTTCACACGCTGTTCTTTACACATCTTAGCATAATGGCCATTCGTCCCACAGTTGCCGCAAACTATGTTCATACGGGTACCCCGAAATCCACTAGCGATGTGCCCTGCCTTTCCACACCTATAACATTTAATATCCCTATCTTTCTTACACTCACTCACCAAATGCCCTATTTGCCCACACCCGAAGCACGCTCCTAACGCCCATCGACATTCATTCTTCCTGTGTCCTGGCTTACCACATCTATAACACTGCTGCTGCTCTCGCTCACAACTAACTGACCCTACTCGTCCAACACTCGCACTCTTATCTCTTTTTGGGCTAACTACACTCGTGTTACTTGCTCTAACGCTCCTATCTACCACTCGCTCTGCCACTTGCCTCGGCCCTTCCAAAACTGCCTCCCTATAGCTTTTAAACTCTGGTACAACCTCAGCTACTTCAGTCCTAACACTAACTCTTCTACTCTCTTTCATACACCTATCTAACTCGTAATCCTCTACTATTTCTAAAATGTCGTTCCATGTTAACCTTTCATTCGTCCATCGCATTTTCTCCTTACGTTTCAGATTTATAAACTCATATACACTCTCTGGTACAGCAACTTTTGCGCTAACTCCTTACACTCATTTATCCCTTCGTCCCCAAACTTTTTCCTAGCTAATATTTCTAACCTACAGACATACATCGACAACAACTCACCAACATTCATTCTTGCCTCCTCAAAATCTTGCTTCCTCCTATATCTAACGCTACTCTTTATCCTCTTTGCCTGTTCTACAATCCTAGCTTTTACACTCATACGGCACATTCCCTACACTCATAATTACCCTATACATATTCAACAAAAATCCCGTCAAAAAGTTAACTAACTCTCTTGCCCAGACTCTCTTGTTATCCCCATACTTTGCCTCACAATACCTCTCATATTCCTGAAAAAAGTCCCTTATGTCCCTACTACTATATTCCTCGTATTGTGTACATCGGGGTACCTCTCTCATATACACAGCCCTTTGTACTTCCCGCTCACTCTCACTCTCACTTTCGCTACTTCCATTCTGACCCATCTTTCCCCCTTCCGAATACAGCGAATCCACTTCCATACTCACGTCCATACCCCTGACTACGCTCTTCTTACCCTTCTTCTTTCTACTTACCTGTTTCCACTCACCGATATCCAAATCACTCTCAGCCCTTTCCCCAATGTATTCTGACCTAGTCTCATCTTGTCCATCACCTTTACTAACCTTCTTTCCCTTAGTCTTCTTCTTTTCCTCAGCCACTTTCTTATTCTTGTTCTCAGGTTTATCCTTATCCTGTGTCTTCCCCTTCTTTCCCTTACCTATCACAACCGAATCCCCTTCTTCACTTGTACACTCATCAACTCGCTCTTTTGCTTCCTTTACCACTCCTGGCCCGTCACAAGACCCAGTAGGCCTACCTCCTACAGCTCCTTCTCCCACGAATCCCTTCATCATTTCCTGCATCATCTCTTGCACTGCATTCATCATTACCCCCAATTTTTCATCCATTTTCTCAACCATTCTCTCTTCCGCTCCTTTCACTTCTTCTTTCATTTCCACTTTCGCACTCCTTAGCATTCCTCTCATTTCCTCTAACTCCCTCTTCTGCTCCTCGCACTCTACCCTCAACCTCTCATTCTCCACTTCCAACCTTCCCTTAGCTTCCCTCGCCAACCTCAGCTCCTCCTTCAGCCTCTCTATATCCTTCAACCCTTCCATCCTCACTTTCTCCACCAATCACACAATTCAGTACCCCAATTGCCCTGCAGCTGCCGAACCAACAGTCCCTGTTCGGGCGCCAAAAAATAATGTGGCGGGATCACAAGCTAGAAAAAAAACAAGTGCAAAATCCCCCCCCCCCACATTAACCTAAACGATCCACCTGCCAAATCCACCCTCAGTCACACTTTTTTCTTTACACAACAAATACACGCAGGACAATTGACCTACACCTATACAAAAACAAAACAAAAACAACACAAAACACACGTACTTACCAACACTCCAGATACTCCGGGGCTATCCTGTGCTGTCCACTGGTCGAGGTCACAAGAGATACCAAACAACAACACAAAAAATCACAACCCAACAACCCAATAACAGAAACAACACACAACGACAAGGACCACAACCCAACAGCAACACAACCACCAAGGCCACACAACAACAACAATAACAACAATACCAACAACAACAAGGAACACAACCACAACCTCACACATAACAACAAAAACTCCGCAACACAACAAAAGACCAATGCACAAACAATTACCAACAACACAAAAAGGCAACACAAACACCCACTAACAACTTCAAGAAATCACAACAGCCCCCAGCAACAACAACTCTAAAGCAAAAAAAACATTAACTCAACAACAAGCAAACAACAAATCAATAACACACAAAAACTTAACCGACTTTAAATCCGTCCAATAACTGGTGACACTACTGTCACCAGCACTCACCAAAGACTCACTTAAGACTGACTCAAAAACACTCAAAACACAGAACTACAGAACTCTAACAATTAACAGGACCAGCAGACAGCCCAGAACCTACCAACAACCAATTCAGCCATTAACCATCCATACAGCAATTACACCTCTCTCTCTCTCTCTCTCTCTATCTCTCCTCTCTCTCTCTCTCTCTCTCTCTCTCTCTCTCTCTCACACACACACAGACGTTGTCAAATGGAACTTCATAACTCCTCCATAGTACTACACATGTTTCTTGAATGTGAAACGGGAAAGGTCAAACTGAACAGCTTTTCACTTGGAGTTTTTCTAAGTTTTTCTCTGATTATTCCCTTTAATAATGACATTCGGTATCTACGATTAAAAGAGCAGTAAAGACATTCATATCTTCATTATTTGAAAGATGTTGGACTTGTATTATCTTCATAAAGACTTGAATTTTTTCTTTTTTCCCCAGGTTCGCTTTCGAGTCACGTGACTTCACTCCTGGCTTCGCTTCATCTGCCAGGCATGGTGAGTGGTAGGATTAAACTACGGCTTATTTGTAATGGAGATTGTGCATGGTTTGTGGGGTTTTCTTTTCCGCCACTGCCGATCTGCGGAGTTTTCCTTCCTATTATGTTTTCCCTAGGACTTGTAGGCTTGATTCACACTACTACTCTCGCTCTGCTCTTGGGCCTAGTTAGTTCAGACCACGGTTCAGACGTCCGTCCGTTCTGCTCTCGCTTTGCTCTCGGTCCCATCATCTCCTCTCCCTCAACACCACGTGGGGTCGTCTCACCACCGGCTACGGAAGATGTGTGACTTTTCTCAAGCCGATTTTGGTAATAATCGCTATCCATTGTACTTGGTGAAGATGACGAAGAAAGAAAGTAAAGTCGAAAAATATGTGGGTTTATCCGGTGTCACAAGATAGGAGGAGTGAAGGAGTATTTCATACTCTGTATCCTCGTCTTACCTACTTTTTGCATGATCCCATTGTGGTGTTTTCTTTTGATTTTCCGTTTTCATGGGACAAAAGGTAAAACTACTTGCTTATACGAAGACTGAATCTCAACTAGTGGAGCAAGAGTTGCAGGACCACTGCAACTGCGTTCACACTGCCACTCAGTCCCTTCTCGCTCCAGTCAAAATATCTTTTGAGGGAACCGTGACTGGAGCGGGAGAGGACCGTGAGCGCCAGTTTGAATGCTTCCATTGAAATTCTTGTAACATTATTGGACCGGACTGGGACTGGAGCGATAGCGGAGCGCGACTGGACCTGTAGTGCAAATTAAGCTGTACACTCATCCTCTGAAGTTCATTCCAAATGCTTATTGTATCCACTTCTACTTTCCGTACGGGTTAGTTCCATCAATGTATTTCACGTTGTACACTGTAGACTGCAAGCAAATGCTAGCCACACTCACTTTGTCTTTTACTTTACCTCCATTCTGGCTTCCTTTTTCAGTCTTACTGTCCAACCTCTCTAACTATTACGTCTTAGTAATAAACCAAAGGATTGTTAGCTAATAGTCAATTTGCATATAAGAAGCAGTTAGTTATCAGCGATGTTCTTTTAGACTAGACATGCCACTTGCAAGAGAGCCTTGATATGGGTTTAGAGAGTAGGTAGAGTCATTCAGTTTGATTATAGTGCTTCTTTTGATGTAGTAGATCACAAATCACTTATATAAATTGAGGAATCTTGGAATGGGTGGATATGTTATAGGATTGCTTCAAGATTTCTTTACAGTTAGGCTGCAGCGAATTGCTGTTGATGAGATTTTGTTGATCCACTGTTATTTTTAGTATACAAGAATGATATTATTATTGGCCAGAAAAACAACATTGTTCAGTATGCTGATTATGCAACACTTGTGGGCATAGTAAAATCGCCACTTAGGAGAAATGAAGCTGCCCTTTGCCTCAATTGTAACATGAAGCAGATTAGTGAATGGTGTAGTTGGTTGGGCATGAGGCTGATCTCCAGTAAAGCGAAAGCAATATTGATACATAGATCTCGTGCTGATTTTCCACTCTATCCTACCCTTTAGGTCGATGGGACTCTGCTAAATGAGTCACTGTCTTAAACGCCGAATGGCCAAAAATGTCTCTGTGTTTGGGGCTGACAGCCTAAATTTGATTAAATCAAGTCGAATCAATATTATGATTCAATATTTGTCCAGTGAATATTTTGCTTTAAGTTCTTAATCCTTTGCGGTAATACTTGGTAATTTCTCATATTTTAGTATGGTTCTTAGAAGGGTAACGTAACTTACAAGAGTTTGGTTTCAAGAAATAAAGATTGTAGCTGTGTACATTACCCGAAGCAAATATTGAAGTTTTTGTTTCTTAATATTAACAATACAGTTGCTGTTTCTTGTAAATTACTGTCAATCTCAAGCAGTAGGTTAGGTTAGGTAGGGTACGAGGAGGCTTTCTAGTTTTATATTTTGTATAGTTCGTGTTAAACCAGAGTTTGTTTTAACAAACAGTGCAATTAGTACCGCTTCTTGGTTGCTAAACAAATAACAGTTAAAAACAAAGTTGATTAGTTTAATTAGAATTCCAAATAAGGTTACCTGACTGATATATTTAGCACTGCCTGTATCTAAGCCATTGTCAGCCCCATTCATTAGGGTAGGTACTTGACGATTTAAGAAGTTCATGTTCAGTGTACGTCATGATATTATTTTGTTTCAAGAGATAAAACCGACTATGATAAAGTAAATCAATGTTTAACTAAAAAGGCTATACATAAGTTGAAAAACAAGATGGAAGTGGGTATTCAATATGAGAAAAGGTACCCCTTGTTTATGCTGATTTGAGCATGTATACTTTTGATGACCTTTTGACCATTCCCAGTCATGGAATTATTCATTTGTTTTTATGTATTTCAGGCCTGTGTTGAAAGGTAAGGGATATTATACCACGTTGCTGCTGGAGTCTTACATATTAATATTAAAATTCTTACAATGAGGTAAGAAAGATATTAAATTTAACTGAGATTTAACAGTCTATATTAACGAGGGATAAACATTGAGTTACAGATTAGATATAAATAGTAGGTTTTGTAATAGGTGTACAAATGATTATTGATCCACCAAATACATTAGTGATTGGTGATACGTAGACTTATGAAGTTTTATCTTTTGAAGCTTTACCAAACACGAAAGAGGTTCTTTGTATGGTTATATTGTTTTATGTACCTGCGTTACTATTAGTTTGGTTACTAATGTGTATGCCTACTAATTCTTTTTTTGTCATTACCTATCATCGTTATTGCAATATATTATATTTTGTGTATAATTTGTGACTTATGTATTATCGTTGTTGCAATGTGTTATGTTTTATGTATAATTTGTGTCTCCATGAAATTTACTGGGGATATAAAATATTGTTAGCATATTTTTTATGCTCCTTTTGTCGTTATTTATATTTTGGTATATACGTATATGTTTTCTATTGTTTATTTATTTCTTTGTGATATTGCTAAGTGATAGACTCCAAAAGCACATGGTATAATATATAGGCTATCCAGAATAATTTTTTTTAACTTACTACGTCACAACTTTGGTTTTTTATTTGTAAATAGTGTAATGAAGGCTTCGTAAAACTGGGTAGACGAGTACTTGGTGCTTCGAGGTATTTTTTATTTTCATTTGGTACTCATATCAAATGATATTTCAAGAACTGCCTTGTAAATAACAATCAGGCTTTTGAGAAAATGATTAAAGCAGCAACGAGAAAGAATTAACATTACTGAACGAAAAAAACTATGAAATAATCGAAATCAAATAGACGGGTAATTCTAAATTTTAATATGCGGTTTTCATTCTGGATAGCCTTTCAGTCTACGATATCATCGCTAAGGGAAACAAAGGTATGGACATTTCAGTAGTTTTTTTATTTTTTATTTTTTTATATTTGTTTATTTTTTTTTCATTTAATGGTCACTTGAAGTTTTTATTTCCAGGTAGTCGTTCTCAGCCGTTGAGTCGTATTTTTTTTTTTTTTCAATATTTCATCAACTAAGATACCGACTGTTAACAATTAAATAAAACGATTTCACACTATCCGTAAGTAGGTTTAAGAGATCCTTCGGCTGACTCATTGTCGATCAGTTTTTTTTACTTAATTTTTTTTTTTCATTCGTCTGAATATGAAGCGGCGACTCTTGGCATCATTAAACCAAAGCGGTTAACGTAATTGTCGTCACAGAACTTGAGAGAAATGGATTCAGTTGGTCCAATATGCTGAAATGTTTCTCGTGACCTGAATCATGTCAATTGAACTTCATGCGTTCAAATTCAATCGAATTCATTCCTTCATGGTTAGGTTGCCTTGTTTATTGTTCGGTCCGTTCGTAATTTGGTAATTGACTTCAGTTGTAACTGAAGTAGATTTAAGTTCAATTTAATTGATATCCATTCTCATTCCTCTATTGCAGTTCGATTCGCTTGAGTTTCTAAGTAAAGATTTTTTGCAAAGCGTTTGGCGTTAAATTCAAAATGAAGGTAATGGCGATGAAGAATCGCCTTTTATTAGTTTTAATGATTATAATAATGCCGGTGAGAATAAATTAAATATAAAATATAATGGCGTTAAGTCACTTTAACATTTTGCGGGAAACAATATTTTTGTTATGGAAATGTAAAAGTCCCATTTCAGTTCTTGTCAAGAAATGAAAGCGTTCCTGAGGAGCTCAAGGCTCTGAGACGTTGCTGCTCCAAAGGGAGGTTTTCTGGTAAGCACCATCTCTTTTTCGTCTCTTGTTTATAATGGAATACTTCAAATATTGTGTGTAGACAAGTTTACAAGAAAAACTTCATAAAAACCGTAACTACAGTAGCAAAGAAACCATCCACTAAGGGGTTTTTTCCCCTTCCAATCAGTTTTTTTGTTGCACTGGTTCCTTAATGAAAGCTAGTGTTATGCCTTGTAATGGGATTCTGATTTTTTAAACTTTAGTAATTTTCTAATTTGTTTAAACGTTAACATCGTTATGTTTTTGGCTCAGGGTCATTTGATTTGAAATTAGTTTAACGCAAAACCCTTCATTTTTGTCTCAGATTTTTTAGTGGAGTTTTGTAAAATTATTACACTTTCATGAAT
This sequence comes from Macrobrachium nipponense, assembly GCF_015104395.2. Taxonomy (NCBI): domain Eukaryota; kingdom Metazoa; phylum Arthropoda; class Malacostraca; order Decapoda; family Palaemonidae; genus Macrobrachium; species Macrobrachium nipponense. The sequence continues at coordinate 99,769,054 of NC_087202.1, forward strand.
AACTTTATTTTATTACATTTACAAAAAAGTAAAATGATAATGAGTGCTTCAGGGCAAATGTTTAATATAGGAATTTTAAGTACACAAAAGTACTATAATTTAACTTTTGTATAGCCAAACTTTGTGCTTTAATATAAGAATAATCTTGCGGATAATTGGAGCGTGATTTTTATGATAATTTTACCTGAAATTTTCATTGCTGCATGGCCATCAATATTTTAGTAGTGATGAATAAACTCGAAACTGATTTGTATACACATTGAATACGATTTATTGCTAAAGTAATATTATTTTAGCTCATTTGAATTTGATATTTTCTAGCATAAAAGTATACGCAATCACTCGTATTAACACGGAACATTAAAATTTCAATATTTCCTCTGCATTTACGTATAATTTACATAGCATTTGGATAGACTTGATGAGGGTATATGAATTAATAGAAGGAATAAGACTGGCTTAAACACTGTTCCATTCAGAACTACCAGCAAATAGTTTTTAGTTTAAGACTCTGATGAAAACTCATTGAGTTAATAGCAGTGTATTTTTGTCGTGGTCTATTTCCAGATTCTGATCAACAGCGGTCACATAGCGCTCTAAATGTTTCTGAGTGCTGGCTTCAACTCTCTTGGCTTTTGAATTGTGTAACTGTTGTTTTACATTTAATGAAGCATAGCACCTTCATTTAATGGTTTGGGCATATCCACAATATTAATGTTTTATATTTATAATAATCTTTCATTATTGTCAACATTATCACATATCTTCTTTCCATAAATAAAGTATTATTGCCGACCTTAGTCGCCGTGTTGTTTATCAACTTGGAAGGACTACCATTGATTCTGCTTAACCGAGTTTATTCAATTACAATGCTCCACCTGTGGATAATTATCACAAACATTATTCCAAGCAAAATATCTTTTGCCATTATTGTATTATTTTGGTATGGTCGTTCCTTTCTTAGAATAGGCTAAATTTGCCGTGAATATAAAGGTTAAATACTATTCTTATATAAGAAATTTAAAATTATTGTTGTTCTAATTAAATGTTATAGTTCATTTCATGCAATAACCTCAAATATCACAATCATAAACTATAAAAGGTTAAATAGCTTTCAACATGTATTTATTATTAAGTAGAAAATGCTGCCAGGTAATATTCTTCAATACATTTCAGTATGTGTCAGCATCATATTTGCTCCTGAAAAATAAAATGTCCATTATTACAAAGAAATACCACGGGATCTTCCGAGAGCTTTTTGATAAACGATAATTCAAGTTGTTAGCTCTGCTCATCGTGCTCATTTCGGCCACGAAAATGATTTATGTATCCATTGCAATTCGTTGCTCTCTCATTGATTTCATTTGGAATCTCGGATGCTACTGATTGTTTACATTTATGTGTCTAATTTTGAATTATGGATGTTCATTTGGTCTCGAAAAATATTCATACATTTTGACGATTTTTCAGAGTCGTGAACATTACTCGACTTCCAATATACAAATTAATAGTTGTGTATATTGTTGTATTTTGGTCAGGAAAATAACCCATAGTAGTTTATCATTCAGATTACTCACGTAGGGGGCATTACTTCAGGTTCTTTGCTGCGTGCTTGAAGCGTGCCTTCAGTCCCTATCTGCAACCCCTTTCGTTCCTTTTACTGTACCTCCGTTCATATGCTCTTTCTTTCATCTTACTTTCCACCCTTTCCTAACTAATATTTCATGGTGCAACAGCGAGGTTTTCCTCCTGTTACACATTTCAAACCTACCTACTCTCAATTTCCATTCCAGCGCGGCCTTTGGCCTAAATCCTATAATAAATTCAATTCATTATTCTGATCTTATGCTCCACTTATTCATTTCTATTCGGTCATGAAATTGTTCATGGCATACTATAATTATTCATTGCAACTGCCTTATTCATTGTTGTGTCTTCTGCGGAGTCATAAAAGTTATTAGGCTTTTGTTCAGCTCATTGTTTGCATCGCTTCAGGTTATGGACTTGAGACCGTCTAGGAAGCGTGGGTTTTAAGCATGCAGTCTCTTTTTTGAGTAAGTACTGGTATTACTTTTTCCTTTCACTCTTGAGTAAGTTGTTGTCCTGTTAGAAATGCGAACCAAGGTGATAGGCTACTTGCTGTTGAAATGCACACTGTTTTTTTAATGATAAATCGTTGAGTAAGTCTTTATAAGATTTTACGTTGGGTAGGAATACGTAAATGTGAAATGCCGAATAGCGTTTGCTGACGGGAGCGACATAGCCGAAAACCTAATGTTCAGATCTTGCCCAGGTCAGATGAAAGCAAATATATAGAGCAGTAGTTGTTGCTGTAATCGTAGGCATCATGACACTCGCGTGAGTAAGTCGGGACATGGTGCAGTTTCACTGTCCCGATACTCTGGAATATGCTGACGTTTGTCTGTATTATGTTTGGTGGACTCAAGTCGAAAGCCTCACGAAGTGCATTGTAGGCATTACGAGAGGTTCTTTGCAGCTTCCTTGCGGTCCCTAGTCTCAACCCCTTTCATTCCTTTTTCTGTACCTTTATTCATATTCTCTTCCTTCCATCTTACTTTCCACCCTCTCCTGACCATTGTTTCATATTGCAGCTGGGACGTTTCCCTCCGGTTACACCTGTAAAACCTTATTGCTCTCAATTTCCTATTCAGCACTGAATGACCTCATAGGTCCCAGTGTTTGGTCTTTATCCTAGATTTTATATTCCAATTCCGGTTCCTCTGTCGAATTGGTTTGCTTTTCCTTGTTATATCTGGAGGTGCTCCATTGTTTCAAAGCCTTCGAGAGCTGTGCGAGTTGTAGTTGGTTTAATTGAAGAGTTGTGCACATTTAAATGGATGTGACATACCTTTGGAGTCGCTCCTGTGAATTTCTGAAGTTTTCAGAGCCACTTATTTAACGTTTAACTTGAAGCACGTTTATTTGTTTCGTTAACGTTTATTGACAGTTATATTCTTACGCCGAGTTCAAATGTCATTGAGGTCATTAGAAAACATGACAAATTCACAAATGCTGAGCCACAAATATAATTTAATGTCGAATTCACTACGCCTTGGGAATAACCTAACTGCATCCACAGGATTGGCGGAAATAATAATTTTTTTATTTTCCTTGGGTGGAAATTATTCGCATAGTACACCGAATTGAAATTTGTGGTTTAATATTCATATGCATATAAAAAAGTGACGCGTCGGTAAGTAAAAAAATAGAAGGTTAGATTTGAGCGCGAATTTTGTACTCCTGTGCATATCTATTAGTGCTAAGTTTCTCCTGTTTCTAGTTTTATTTATTAAAAACAAATAGGATATTGACATTTAATAACAAATTCGTTATACCTAAGGAATAATTTACACCCAAGAGAACTCATAAGAGTTTGTGTGTGTGTGTGTTACCTCCAGCAACTAAATTTCAATATCCTATTCGTTTTCTTTAATAACTGCCACATTTCCCGTTACGGATTCCAAACTCTACGGCTAAGCCATCAGACTAACTACAGCTGAGAATTTTATATTCTTACATCGAAACTTTTCATGCTCGTCAAATCATCATTGTTTCTATGGCCGAAGTAGACACTAAAACTAAAGCCCGAAATAATGATGAGTTGCACGAATATCAAGAGGCAGAAATAAAAAAATATTTATATAATGAATAAATAAATAAAACTAGAAACAGGAGAAACTTAGCACTAACAGAGATGCACAGGAGTACAAAATTCACGCTCAAATCTATCCTTCTATTTGTTGACTTACCGACGCGTCCCTTTTTTAAATGCATATGAATATTAAAGCATAATTTGAATTCATTGTACTAAGGGAATAATTTCCACCGAAGGAAAATGAAAAAAATAATTAATATTCCCAAGGCGTAGTGAATTCGATATTAAATGATATTTGTGGCTCAGCATTTGTGAATTTGTCATGTTTTCTAATGACCTCAATGACATTTGAACTCGGCGTAAGAATATAACTGTCAATAAACGTTAACGAAACAAATAAACATGCTTTAAGTTAAACGTTTAATAAGTGACTCTGAAAGCTACAGAAATTCACAGAGGCGACTCCAAAGGTATGTCCCATCCATTTAAATGTACCAACTACAACTCGCACAGCTCTCGAAGGCTTTGAAACAATGGAGCACCTCCAGAAATAACAAGGAAAAGCAAACCAATTCGACAGAGGAACCGGAATTGGAATATGAAATCTAGGATAAAGACCAAACGCTGGGACCTATGAGGTCATTCAGTGCTGAATGGGAAATTGAGAGCAATAAGGTTTTACAGATGTAGCCGGAGGTAAACGTCGCAGCTGCCATATGAAATAATGGTCAGGAGAGGGCGGAAAGTAAGATGGATGTAGGTTAGGTTATTCCGAAGGTGTAGTGAATTCGATATTAAACGATATTGTTGGCTCAGTATTTGTGAATACATAAGTCATATTTTCTAATGACCTGAATGGCATTCGAACTCAGCGTAAGATGAGTTCTCAACCGTTTCCATTGAATAATCCCATAACTAGATTCAGTTCCAGGATTAATTCATTTATACAAAGTTTGACATTAATCATCACTGAACAATTATTATTATTATTTTCAGGTGAACCTTATTCATATGGAACAAGCCAAAATAGGCCATTGACTTCAAACTTTCAAAGAATATGGTGTTCATTAAGAAACAGTGAGAGGAGGTAAAGGGAAATACATTATTCATCTCAGCGACCTCAAAAATTATGGATTAGACACTAGTATCTGTCGTTTTCAGTTACTTTTACATGTCACCTCCTTTCCACCCTCTTCTCAAGCCACTCCCTATCGGGGATGAACTTGGACTTATATTTAGGGCATCTCGAGTGTCTTCTTAGCGACCTCGAAAACTACGGATTGGTCACTAATATCTGTCGTTTTCCCTTATTTTTTCATGCCAACCCCTTCCCACCCCCGCCACTCCTTTAGTTCCAGTGATGTCCTACCCTGACAGTATTCTTTTCCAGATGATAAGACATATGTGTTTGGTTGAAACTGCTCATACACTTCAAAGTGTATGTAGCACATTCACACACACATATATCCATTTGTATAATATAGATATATATATATATATATATATATATATATATTACATTATATACAGTATATATGTAAATATATACTGTAACATATATGCGTAATATATATTATATAATATAATATATATATCTATCTATATACTATCTACTAATATATATGAATATATCAAATATTGTATAAACCATATACGATATATATATGATATAAATCCAAAAATGTCCTGTATAAACATATATACGTACATATACTATATATATATATGTAATATGTATATATATATATATATATATATATATATATATATATATATATATATGTATGTATGTATATACATATATATATATATATATATATATATATATATATATATATTATTATATATATATTTGCAGACCTTGAGCTGCCTGGAAAATTCTGAAGACAATTGATAAAACTCTCTCTAATCTCTCTCTTCTTCTCTCTCCTCTTCTCTCTCTCTCTCGTCTCTCTCTCTCTCTCTCATCTCTCTCTCCTCTCTCTCTCTCTCATTCCTGTTGAGATAGTTGCTTCAGTTACATTGGCCAGCAATTTTGACATTATATATTTCACTACTTCTGACCCCCCCATTCCTATCAGACATGTCTCTAATCATCCCAGTGACCTCGAAAAACTATGTCTTACACACTAATATTTGTTGTTTTCAGTTATTTTTACATTTCACCACCTTCCCACCTTCCCCTGCCCTTCGTATTGGGGCTGAACTTGGACTTAAAGGTTCAGGAGTGTCACTATTCATCTCACCGACCTTGAAACTATGGATCAAACAAAATCTCTGTTGTGGTTAATTTTACATTTCACCTCCTTCATCACCTCTTCTCATCCACCCCAACCCATCCTTCCTATTTGGGGACAAAAACTTGAAGTTAAAGGGCATTCAAGAAGAGTCACTGTATGTATATATGTATGTATGTATATATATATATATATATATATATATATATATATATATATATATATATATATATATATATATCCACTGTAGCACAAAGGAACATGCTCTTAGGAATATCCTTAAATCCACGATAGAAAGGTGAGTGAAAAACTGGGGACTTGAAATGAGTACTTTTGAAGTATATTCTACAAATTTTCAAGTTTACACTGAATATAATAGAGGTTGACCGACCTTTATATACAATAACAGGAAGGGGCGGGGAAAGAAGATCAAGGGACAGTCCGGGATGGAGATTTAAATTCCTTGTTAGCATGGCTTCAATAAAAATGGATTCCAGTGGATTCCTTTTGCGGTGAGCTTTGACCCTACAGATTATCGAGGAATTATCCCAGTTAATAGCATGGCCTTTATAAAGGCAATAATCCGTAATGCCATTATTCGGTAAGCCTCTTGATATGGCATATTTGTGCTGCGAGCATCTCCCTTTTAGGTCTTTGGATGATTGGCCTATATAAATTTTATTACATTCTTCACAAGGAATACTGTATACAATATCGTTTGAATGTGACGGGCTTTTTTTAATTAGTTTATTTCTCAAATTTTCATTATATTTAGATACTAAGGGAATATCAATAACTTTTAAAAATGGGTATAGCAGGAATGAAATTAGGATGAAAGGGTACACAGAGAATATTCTTATGTTCTTTGTTAACACTGGTTAGATTGTAATGTCTTTTCTGCCTTATTTTTACAAAGTTCCAAAAATATGGAGGGTAACATAATGAATCTCCTATTTTATCAATATTTATAAACGCTTCTTCCAAAAATTCAGGATTACAAATTCAAAGAGCTCTAAGATACATATTGGAAAATGTTGACATCTTAATTTGTTTAGCATGGTTAGAATAAAAATGGATTTATGACAAATTATTCGTGGCTTTCCTGTATACTCTGAAACATAAATTGGCGTTATTTCTAATAACTAAGACATCCAAAAATGGTATACAATTATTTTCTGTGAATTTTATGGATAGTACAAGATTATTAAATTGTATGCAAGAAATCAGGAATATTTACATTTTCTTTTACAATACAAAGACAGTCGTTTACATATCTAACTCGGAACACCTTAGAGAATAGATTTCTTGGAATAAGTCCAGACTCAAAGAACTTCATGTGAATATTAAACAAAAATGGCGAAAGAGGGTTATCCAGTGCCATACCAAATATTTGATCATAAAAATTACCATTGAAAGTGAATTTACAATATTTTTTATACGAAGGGATACAAAATTAATAATGACGTTGGTAGGTAATTCTGTACTATACAAGTCCAAATGTTGTGATAAATATTGAAGTCAGTCATCAATCAGAACTTTAGTAAATAAGGATGTTACATCAAAACTGGTTAATTTGTCAGTATCGGATAATTCAATATGGGAGAGTCTAGTGCAGAAATCAACAGAGTACCATCCATAAAATTCACAACAGAACATGAAGAAAATAGTTGTATACCATTTTTGGATCTCTTAGTTAGTAGAAATAACACCAGTTTTTGTTTTAGAGTATATAGGAAACCCACGAATAATTTGTCATATATCCATTTTTACTCTAACCATGCTTAACAATATTCTCTGTGTACCATTTCACCATAGTTTCATTCCCGCTGTACCCATTTTAAAAACTATTGATATTAGCTTAGTATTTGAATACAATAATAATTTGAGAAATAAACTAATTGAGAAAAGTCCGTCAAATTCAAACAATATTGTATACAGTATTCCTTGTAAAGAATGTAGTAATATTTATTGATGGCAAACATACGTAGATCTAAAGGGGAGATGCTCTCAGCACAAATATGCCATATCAAGAGGCTTCACAAATAATGGCATTGTGGATCATTGGTTTAAAACAGGCCATGCTATTAACTGGGATAATTCCTCATCACCGCAAAAGGAATCCGCTGTAATCCGTTTTTATTGAAGCACATTAACAATGGATTTAAATCTCCATCCTGGATTGTCCCTTAATCCTCTTTCCTTGTCTCTTTTGCTTAAAGAACACGCTGCCCTTAACAAACTGTAACCCTGCCCCCCTCATGTTTCTTTATATAAAAGGTCTGTCAACTTCTATTATATTTAGAGTGAACTTGAAAATGTAGAATATAGTACGAAAGTAGATATTCCAAGTCATCAGTTTTTCACTCACCTTTCTACCGTGGATTTAAGGATATATATATAGATACTATATATATATATTATATATATATATATATATATATTATATATACATACACACACACACACAGCCTTCTTAACTGGTTAAAGGGTTGAGGTAGAATAAGAATTTATGACACATGACATCACATTTTATAAAAAGCACTTGATTGAGAAAATAAGAAAGGTGACAGTGTGGATTTAGACAAGATCAGAAAAAAGTGCGTGTTGATCAAGCGTTCGTTAATAAAGTTATATGTTATATGACAAGTAGATACGTGAGAGAATAAACAAATTGGAACTTTAGAAACTCAAGCTATTCTCCTTGCATTTTAACACAGTTTTAGCTTTTTGTTAATTTATCAATTTATTTTTCGCTTTTAATATGTGAGATCTCTTCTTACTGTATTTCCCTTTACCTCCTCTCACTTTTTCTTAATAAACACCATATTCTTCGAAAGCTTGAAGTCAATGGCCCATTTTGGCTTGTTGCCTATGAATAGGCATCATCTTCTGATAATAATAATAATTGTTCATTGATGTTTAATGTCAGCCTTTGTTTATTCCCTGGAAACTGTTTAGTACTCATCAAAATTCAAAATCTGTTTAGCGGGCTTCATTTAAAATACGCATTGTAACTAGAAATCATAACATCCATTATGATTAATTTTTTTTATTTATTTATTTTTGTAATGATGAAAGAGTTGTTATTGAATGTGGGCATGGTAAATCATTGCCATACCTTCAAAACGCCCACATGGATACGAACTCGGTTGATCCAGATATTTCGTCTCGAAAAATGTCATTAGTGATTTACTATTTGATACTAGATTCAAATTATTCTACATAAAAGCTGGATATTAGTTGAGTAATTCACAAATATAATCATTATGAAAAACCTTATTATCTTGGGATGGCAACAAAGATTGTATGCTGTTTAACAGTTCTTTGCTTCAGAATCTGATTTCATTTGTCTGAAGTATCAGTAATAGAAAACTGGAAAATCCTGATCTTGTTGGTCATTCCCTTCCATAAAACGAAGTGCTTATAGCAAGTGGAGGAATGCAAGGTGATAACTTTAGTGCAAAATTTTGTGTGGGTGTATGTAATAAGCATACACAGCTGTAAATGAATGTTTTTAAAGCGAAGTGTTTGTTGGAGATATATATATATATATATATATATATATATATATATATATATATATATAGTATATATAGTATATATAGATATATATATATATATGTATATATATATATATATATATAATATATATATATATATATATTCGGGCTACAAATGTCCTTTAATATCTAATTCACTCTACCTCGGAATTAATATATTTTCATATATGTTTAACTGAAGGGGAATTTTCTAGGCGATAATAGAATTGCCGGCCGACGGGCACGAACCATCGACATCTTCAATTCCAGGACTGGCAGTGAAGCCTTAGCCCACCACCGCAAGAGGATATAAGTTTATGCCACCTCCCACCTCAAATATCTGTCGCACTCAGTATTTGTAGTTTTGGTGACTGCATCAAACCCCACCTCGTCCTCCGTAGCGTTGTAGTGCTTTTGCCTGCATGTAGCCATTATATAAGTCATATCACATTACTGTAATTCTATACATATATCGAGCTACAAATGTCCTTTAATATCTAATTTGCTCTACCTCGGAATTAATATATTTTCATATATGTTTAACCGAAGGGGAATTTTCTAGGTGATAATAGAATTGCCGGCCGACGGGCACGAACCATCGACATTTTCAATTCCAGGACTGGCAGTGAAGCTTAGCCCACCCCGCCACTGCAAGAGGATATAAGTTTATGCCGCCTCCAACCTCAAATACCTGTTGCACTCAGGTATTTGTAGTTTTGGAGACTGCATCAAACCCACCTCGTCCTCGGTAGCGTTGTAGTGCTTTTGCCCGCACTTAGCCATTATATAAGTCATATCACATTACCATGATTCATAGTCGTATATCGAGCTACAAATGTCCTTTAATATCTAATTTGCTCTACCTCGGTATTAATATATTTTCATATATGTTTAACCAAAGGGGAATTTTCTAGGCGATAATAGAATTGCCAGCCAACGGGCACGAACCATCGACATTTTCAATTTCAGGACTGGCAGTGAAGCCTTAGCCCATCCCGCCACTGTAAGAGGATATAAGTTTATGCCGCCTCCCACCTCAAATACCTGTCGTACTCAGGTATTTGTATTTTGGAGACTGCATCAAACCCACCTTGTCCTCGGTAGCGTTGTATTGCTTATGCCCGCATGTAGTATTTATATAAGTCATATCACATTACCGTGATTCATATACATACATTGAGCTACAAATCTCCTTTAATATCTAATTCGCTCTGCCTCGGAATTAATATATTTTCATATATGTTTAACCGAAGGGGAATTTTCTAGGCGATAATAGAATTGCCGACCGACGGGCACGAACCATCGACATCTTCAATTCCAGGACTGGCAGTGAAGCCTTAGCTCACCCCGCCACTGCAAGAGGATATAAGTTTATGCCGCCTCCCACCTCAAATACCTGTCTCACTCAGGTATTTGTAGTTATGGAGACTGCATCAAACCCACCTCGTACTCGGTAGCATTGTAGATCTTTTGCCCACACGTAGCCATTATATCAGTCATATCACATTACCTGGGTGGGCTAAGGCTTCACTGCCAGTCCTGGAATTAAAGATGTCAATGGTTCGTGCCTGTCGGCCGGCAATTCTATTATCACCTAGAAAATTCCCCTTCGGTTAAACATATATGAAAATATATTAATTCCGAGGTAGAGTGAATTAGGTATTAAAGGAGATTTGTAGCTCGATATATGTATATGAATCAGGTAATGTGATATGACATATATATATATATATATATATATATATATATATATATATATATATATATATATAATCTTTATATAATCTTTTCGTGGAGCAGAGAGTGAGAGAGAGAGTGTGTGTGTGTAAAGCGTGTAGCCAGAAAAACCCTATATATAATATATGTATATATATATATATATAATATATAATATATACTATATATATATATATATATATATATATATATATATAGATAGGGTTTTTCTGGCTACACGCTTTACACACACACTCTCTCTCACTCTCTGCTCCACGAAAAGATTATATATTAATATATATATATATAGTATATATATATAATATATATATATATATATATATATATATATATATATATATATATAAAAGTCATATCACATTACCGTGATTCATATAAATACATATATATATATATATATATAGTATATATATATATATAGTTTACAAACACTACGCTTTTAAAACATTCAATTACAGCTTAGTATGCTTATTACGTACACCCACACAAAATTTTAAAATTTTATATAGTTATCACCTTGCAATCCTCCACCTGCTATAAGCACTTCCTTTTATGGAATGAAATGACCAACAAGATCAGGATTTTCTAGTTTCTATTACTGATACTTTAGGTCAATGAAGTAAGATTCTTAAGGAACGAACTGTTAAAAATGCATACAATCTATGTTGCTATCCCAAGATAATATGATTTTTCATAATTATTGTATTTGTGAGTTACTCAACTAATATCCAGCTTTTATGTAAAATAACGAAAATCTAGTTTCAAAACATAAATCACTAATGACATTTTTCGAGACGAAATATCCGGATGAACCGAGTTCGTATCCATGTGGGGGTTAGGTATATATATATATATATATATATATATATATATATATATATATATATATATATATATATATATATATATATATATATATATATATATATCACCTTTTCGTGGGGCAGAGAGAGAGAGAGAGAGAGAGAGAGAGTGTAAAACTTTCGGCCAGAAATTACACCTGCACTAAATAAAAGAATCATATTAAATGTGGAACATTTGACTCATGTTCATGAAACCATTCCTATTTAGCAAATGTACGTATTTCACTTAGATGATGCATTCTATTTGTCGTTATAGTTTTGACCATCGATATTAAATCTCTTATTAGTGTTTTTTTGCGTCGAAAACTTTACCCACTTTATGCTATATTATATTTATGTATATATTTATGTATATATATCACATTACCACAGGTGAGAAAGAAGAGACCGGTTGTAAGTCCAGACTGGTCTCAACTCTATTTCCAAGACATTGAAGAACTTCGTCAATGGCTTGGAATTAAGACCAAACCAGTCAGGACCTACACCCTGTCTCTTATTTTTCACCTGTGGTAATGTGTGATATATGAATCACGTGCTAAGCTGATTATAATCATACATACATACATATATATAGTTACTCCCCAGCCGTGGCCATATAACTAAGTGCTATAAAATAGCTGACAGTAATAAAAAAACAGAATAATGAAGACTGGGAATACTAACCTGAATTAATTCTCTTCGTTAAGTTACTGTAAGGCGTAATTATACTCTGTTAACGTTCAACTACATTTACTTAACAAATGATAGCAATAGTTCACACATTAATTACAACCTTGGGCATATCTGTGTAATAATAGATATTATTATGTTATTATTTAACGGTGAAGTAAAAGATGATATTCCTTTGTACTGTAACACGGGGATGGATCTAGGTGACGAATGAGAGTACGAGCTGAGATTTGTCCTACATCTCACATGATAAGGGCATCCTCTGAAAGACTGAGAGAAAGAGAGTTGGTGAATTAACTAAAGGAATAGCATGCATTAAGGTCCCAGCAATATGTCATTGATCTATCCAAACTCGCTACAGTATAATGCCTGAATGCTTAGAGACTTACTTAACCATTCGAGTTGGCACGTGGATGGCACAGCTGGGGTGTCAGTGGCTTGGAAAAGGTCGACTAGGGAAAGGGAATTGACAAAGATGACGGAAGAGAGAAGTACACGTGGTGAATCACAGGAGTTACTCGGAAGGGTTTCGTTAACAAAAGTCAAGAAACTCTTCAGTAGGAGGAAAAACAGTCCGCCATAATACTCAAGTTTGTGTCCAAAGAGTCCAAATAAACAATCCAGTAGGGTTATCCTGAACTGAGGCTCATGGCTGGAGCCAAGATAGCGGTCCCGTGGAGTTATGTGATGGGGAATTTGAGCATCTTCTCTTGACAGAGAAGCAGGGCACTACCAGTTGACCCACACAGTTTATAGAAGAAATTCGAACCTAAGTACTTCTGTGCATGAAGTTTTTCCTGGACAGGCTGCCGCATAGCATAACAGTGAGTTTTTCCCCAGCTTCCCGACCCACCAGTGAGTCAGTTTGTAGCATTTCATACGAATTACTCCTTCAACCTCCCAAGGAAAAGCCTCTTTTATACCTGTTTGGGTCAGCTGGTAGCGCCCTTGCTTTTCATTTTCGAGACCTGGGTTCGATCCATTTGCGAATCAGATTTATATATCTTCTTCTTCCCAGCTGGTTCCCATTTTCATATGGGGTCGCCGTTTCGGATGAGCCGTTTCCATCAATCAGATTTATATATTACGTATATATAGATATGTATGGATAGATATAGATATAGACATATTAGTATATATGTATGTGTGTGTGGAGGGGGTGGGGGGCTTATAGCCTGCTCTTCAAAGGATTTGCATTAATGAAGATCGGTATGTTCATATCAGAAATGCGTCTAAACCCAACATCAATGAAAGGAACATCAAACGAGTCACTATAACGACCCCGTAACGCTTGCATACATTCAGGAATTTCGAATTGTATGCGGATGATATTAATTTGTTCGCCTCTGCTCAAAAGCTGCTGCTGATTTTTTCCCGGTACGATTTGAAGTCATTCTTGGAAACCGTGGAATATTATTTTATGACGTCACTTCGATATCTATCGTGGTTCTTTGGTGTTGTCTGCAGACTGACGTTTCCTGCGGTGCTAAATAGAAAATGGAATCCTCATAATTCACGTAGTTTATTAAATTCACCTCGAATATTAATTCTGTAGGGTGGAATGGATATAGAATTGAGGCCAAAGGCCAGTCGCTGTGACCCATGAGGTCATTCAGCGCTGAGAGGGGGAAATACGAGCAATGAAAATGTTTTAAAGGTGTAACGGGAGCTAAACATCGCAGTAGACCTTGCACTATTCAACGATTGTTAGGAGAGGGCAAAACTTCATACGTAAGAAATAGAATGTGAACGGAGGTACAGTAAAAGTAATGAATGGGGTTGCAGTTTTGGGTTGAAGGGACGCTGTAAAAAACCACAAGTTGTGCTTACGCGGTGGACTGATGGGACTGCTCTCTTACAAGTATTTTGTTGGGTACTACGTAAACACTATGAGGGAGCGCCTATAAAATACAACGCTTGTCGGAAACATATCGCATATATGTCAATAAACAGGTTAAAAACAAGTCAGCAATTTGTTGGAGAGGGAATCTTTGGCAAAAGCTAGATAACAGCTTGAAGCATTGGTCGCTGACGTGTATTTAATCAGTTTGTGATGATGTGTGCGACGAGTTGCCGATGTGTGTTTGCTTGTTTAATTCTTCGAGTTGTAATTAGTTTCCGCCGTTGATTTCGTTTTGGATGTAATTACAAGGTGTAAGAATATTTGTAGCGTAATAATATTAAATTCTCAGACTTTCACTTGTCATTAAATTCTCCCGGGGGAACAACATGTATTGGCAGATTAATTTGGTCATGAGAACAGTTTGTCAACCGAATGATCATCAAAGTATTTTCAGCATTTTCAGGCGATACTCATTCCGTGTTTTACCTATGAATTATTTTCGTCAAATAACCTGACGTAAAGTAGAGTTACCAGTTGCTAATGAAAAGGCCATTTAATTAATATGCGCTTGACATTTTGTACATTCGTTTATAACTGCATCTGGAAAAGAATGAGAATTATGAAATATATAGTGAGGGTATCCTAGTGTAATTTAGCCATATTCCCCATTCAGACGACCATACCTAAAGACATGTTTGGCTTTGCGTATTAATGAGCTTCACAAAGAATTCAGTCATATGCCTTGTATCATTCGACATTTTTAGTGCCTCACGTATCAGAATACTAACTGCGAGTCTCCTTTCATGAAAGAACGCATCTCCATTATTGGAATAAGATGATTCGACGCTGGTGCGCCAGCTTCATAAACTGTCCCCCTTATCAGTGGGCATATTCTCCAACATTTATGATGCTTGAAGGACAACAAAATGACATGTATGAGAACCTTCTCGTTGCCTCTAAAATCAAGTAATATTTCACTGGTCTGGAAATTCAGCTTAGATAACGCAATCAGGTTTGACAATAACGCCTGCTCTGCTCTTGGGTCCAAACCCACATCTATTCCCCTTTCATTATGATTATCCATCATTACAGGAAATTACGCTAAATTCATATAGAACAGTGTTACACTCTAATATGAAAGATTCGGAAAGGAATATAAAATGTAGGCCAAAGGCAAAGCACTAAGACCTAGAGTTCACTCAACGCTGAGAGGGAATTTATGAGAAAGAAATGTATACATTCTTTTATTAAAATGCACTAAAAGAATGTTAACGTCCTTTTAATAAAATGCACTAAAAAGTAAAAACAATTTTTTTGAGACCAGGATTTTCCTACAATTAATCATGTCTACTAAAGTAAAAGCCTGGGCACCAAATATGGAAGGAATTGCTACAGGAAATAAAAAAAAATATGTATCTTTTCTTGTAGCAATAAAGCAAGTGTACAAAATACATTGTTTGGCAAAGGGAATGCGTTTACATAAGCTTATTGCATATCCTGTTTAAAGACTACATTACAAATAATCCCATGACCAATGACACCATGATGCAATATTACTAAAGTAACAACAGAAGAACAGATGCATTAAGGCCTTTGACAAGAAATGCACTGCCGACGGCATGCGTTCCTTAACCACCACTGGGCCATTTATCAGATTTGGGCGCAGCAAGCAATGCAACAAGACTGAATATCATTAGGTGTTTTATCTTCCCTTATTTCATCAATGTCGCATGGCCACGAGATTCCAGGTTCATGATGAAATACTGCATGTGATAGTTGAGTTGCAATATGTATCAAATGGATAGTTTGTATACCCCAGTTATTGAGGGCCCTTTCTACATACGCACCACCATGCTTTGAAAAATATACTATTGGAGGCTCATTTCAGTAGTCTGAAGTGAAACCCTATACTCTCCTCCCTGAAATGCTTTTGAAGTGAGTTGCTAAGGAGCGTAATGCTTGTCTATCGTCGCTGACATGTTCCTCTCATTTCCTCATTAGTAAGCAGCATATCCCTTTGTATGTGTTCATATTCATGAAGTATGTCTCTCATTGTGTACACCTCTTTGTGTGTTTCAAGACTCAGTTATATGTCAAGACAATTTACCGGATGCTTCCTGCTTTCTGTCTTGCAGCCATTGTTCCCTTTGACGACGTTGAACTGTGCTTTTAGTATTTGAGTAAGAGTCATACATTGGCCTGCAGTGCGACTTCCAACATTCTTCGTGATAGAAAATGTCAAGAGCAGCTTCTTTTAGTATACCTCCATTACTGTTGCAAAATGTTGCTAAAGCTTCCAGACGACTTTTTCTCAGGTCATCTTTAACATAAGAATAGCCTCTACAAATGTCATCCAAGCAGCCTCTGTTTAGTGAAACTTAATATTTATTTTCCCCCAAGAATATTTCTGGGAGGCTTTCCTTACAATTCCTTTTCACAGATAACACAAGAAAACTTTGAAACTTTACAAGATGCACGATTGCTCCTTACATTTGAAGATAAAATATCTTCCGTGCTTCCAGTATCCTTTAGCTCAGTGCTTTCAGTATCCTTTGGCTCATCAGCTAGATAAATATTTGCTTTGGAGTTTCTGAGCTCCTCTTAACTTCATTCCAATGACATTTAGCCTGCAAATTTTGTGAACTTTCCTCTGTTTTCCTTACCAGTATGCAATCATAAAGGCTGCTGAAATCAATGTTTAATTACTTCCATTCTTCACTTTTGTGGGCCAAGAAATGCCGCAAATGACGCAAGCTTCACCATTGTCTGTCTTTGCATATTTACTAAATGATTTCGGTGGTTCTGCTACGAAAATGGCAGTTCTCCTCTTATGTGAAGAGGGTCCAGGAACAGCGTCACACATTTATTCTGAAATAGAAGTTAGAATTCTTTCTTTATATATTTATTTTCTGACCAAAAAATCACAGAAAAAAATGTTTTTTGCAGTGATTTTCATGCTATATGAAAATATTAACGCGATTGAAAAAGAAAAAAATGAAGGTTTCATTCAGTTTCGGCCGTTTTGATTCTTATTTTTCATTAAGGCGTCCAAAGGACGGGATTAAAAGATAGACTCCCAACCTAAAATTCATCAGTGATGTCATAAATGAATCCAAGCATAAAAAAAGCTCCCTCACATTGCGCACAACCTCACCTATGATCGTAACTGGACTATGTAGCGACACAGTTTTAACAAATATCATTGGATCTTATTTCATCACATCAAATAGTTTAAGTGTCTTAAATTTAAGTCTTGGTTTGTTTAAAGTCGATGCCAAAGTTCCTCGTTGGACGAGTGGTTCACGTGCTCGCCTACCGATTCGGTAGTCGCGTGTTCGATTTCCCACTCAGTCAACATGGAAACAGAGGAATTTACTTCTGGTGATAGGAAATTCATTTCTCGATATAATGTGGTTCGGATTCCACAATAACCTGTAGGTGCCGTTGCTAGGTAAACAATTGGTTCCCAGCCACGTAAAAATATCTAATCCTTCGGTCCAGCCGTAGGAGAGCTGTTAATCAACTCAGTGGCCAGGTTATACTCTATATAAGGTAGATATACTTAATTTTTGGATTTTGTATGGCAAAGCTCCCATATCTCATATGGTTAAGTCTGTGACCGCATGATCCCGGATTATCCTGGATTATCCTTGATTTTTTACCCTTTTGACAATGAACCATCTAGTATTCTTGATCTTTTTGTATACCTTGTAACCTTCTTTCCAACTAAATCTCATTTGTGCCCCGACGATGCGTGAATAAACACGAGGAAGCGCTTGGAAAGTGACATTCTGCCAATTATTTTCCTGTGGTATTCGCTTTTATAATGAAGTCTCTCTGGCTATTTGTTTCTGAAGTACGATACATTGTTATCACCTTGTCAAGAAGGGCCGTGGCAAAGTCATTCTCTCGAACCCATATCCTTTTTTCAAACATCTGTCGCCTTATGCCCTTATGTTTTGGTCACCCTTTACATGGAGGTCCAATCCCTGGATTAAATCTGTATTCGAGGACACCTCGTTAGAAATAGATAACCCTTGTCACCTGAGCTTTTCTGTACGAATTAAAAAGGGATGTTTTTATGTCCTTTGGTTTTTCAAATTCATTGATATTTTTAAGCGTTGCGGTGAAGTATTAGCTATTCAGATCAAATAAAAAGATTCGTGAATATCTAGATTTATACCATACTATATTGCTTTTACCTATTTTGGATTTATCAGTCATTGTTTCTAATGAGTATTCCAATCTGTTTAAAGTAGGGAGCCATTTACTCTACTACTTTTCTTTTTCAGGCCATACAGTATTCCCATCACGAACAGGGGTTAATCGGCCCCCCCCACCCCCACCCCCCCATATATAATTCCTTTAATCATTGTCCTGTCAGTATTCATTTGATTCCGTATTCTGAATTTTTACGTAAATTTCTCCCTTCCTGTAAGAATACGTGACAGTCGTGAAAATTAGTGACACTGCTTTCGAAAAATGATAGATGCAATTAAGGCCATAAAATTTGCTTACCTCTCTATAAATAATTTTTTCTAATTTGATTCCTAGTTTTTAGAGAGCGATTTTTTCAATGATTATTTCAACATTATTCCTGCGTTAGCAGGCTTACCATCCACCTCTCTTGGAATCCTCTCTTACCTGGATAACATACCAAGCACTCATACACCCCATTGTGAAAATGAAAAAACTTTGGAAAATCATACATTCTATATTTCTATTATTTGCAAGCGAACGTCTCACTCGTTAGCCGAATGCATTCAATCCGTCTAAACTTGAAAACATAATGTTGTTATTTGAAGTTTCAACTTTCTTGTACTCGAATAAAGAGGGAATCGTTTGTGTCTTTTGTAGTGCATGGTAGAATAGTACGTAAATAAAATCGCACGAAGAGGGGGAAGAATGTGATTGTCCAGCGAAACAGGAAAAAGGGGAAATGTTTCAATAATTCAGACTGAAAATAGGGATGGAGTACAAAAATCTGTTTTTTTTTCTAAATTGTAAGGTCACTAGGTTATTTAATTTCAAAATTCTTGCTTTCATATAATTTTGAGATTCCATTTTGTTCTTAATTTTGCCTGGGTTTTTCCCCTGTGGTTTTCTTCAAATATATTTTGTAAATTCTATTATGTGAAATCACTAATATTCTGAAATGAATTGTCACCAGACCTAGGTGTAGGATTGAAAGAAAGTTTAGAGCAAAATTTTATGGAATATAAAGCACTTGGTAAAAATTCTCTCTCTCTCTCTCTCTCTCTCTCTCTCTCTCTCTCTCTCTCTCTCTCTCTCTCTCTCTCTCTCAGACTGGTGTCAGAACAGGTTTGAGCCAAGGCTGTTGTGTCTTTCTGTGGTTATTCAAGACACCAGTATAGATTGAAGGATACGAAAATTTAGGGAAAGGATCTAAGATGTAGGTACAACGTTGGGGGTATGATGAAATGTTTTGTCAGTAGAATGTGGAATGATTGGTGTGCTTAAAAGATACAGAACTTGTCGGGGCGATTGAAGAGTTGTAGAAACTGATGAAAGTCTGACAGCAGGAGGAAAGTTATGAGTGTAAATGTAAACCGGGAGTCATGTTCCTGAACTGTAACCGAGTAACGAATCTTTCGTGAGAAAGCGGTACGTCATATATTAAAAACTAACTATATAATCTACTTGAAAATGATAGCATTATGTTTCCCATACAAATTATCCATATGATAAATTATGGACTAACCTAACCTAATCCAACCTAACCTAGGGGTATGATACAAAAACCGGGGCTGGTGCAATACCAATATACATTTCGGGAATTTGCAACCGGGAGAAAGAGGCCAATGAATATTAATGAATGGCGTAGGACGGGAGTACTTGGATGATAATACATTTATTTTTCATTGAAACCAAGATGGGGGATCTATTAAGGAATTGTTGAGCTGGCTATCCTTTATGAAAAAATGTGTGGTTTGAATGCATTGAAAAAAAAAGGTTGAAGCTGCTTGGTAAACGGTTTGTAGATGTGACGAAGTGGTCAAAGTGGAAGCAAGCATGGGTGAAGGGTGAAATAAATTTTATTGAGGTGGTTTGGTCCTGTCGAAATAATGTAGGCGACCGGATGGGGTAGAAAGGTGTATGATTCTTTAAATGTAGTGTCGAAAAATGTATAGGATAGGAAGGATATTCAAATAGCTTATGAGTATGTGAAAGGTAGGGATGAAAGGCACTGTGTGTGTGTGTGTGTGTGTATGTTTGTGTGTACGTGCACGCATCTGTCTGTAATGGAGTGATAGATATGCTGCTGATGAGCCTTGAGTGTTGTTGTATGTTGCAGCTAATGTTGTTAAAGCTTTTTGGAAGAGTTCAACAACAGTCAACAGATATATTAATTTCTGTCTAATAGTTACATTCCACCTAGAGCCAACCGTTGTTTTAGGGAAATTTATATATAGATATATGTACATGGAGCTGCAAATGTCCTTTAATATCTAATTCGCTCTACCTCGGAATTAATATATTTTCATGTATGTTAACCGAAGGGGAATTTTTTAGTCGGTAAGAAATTCGTCGGCTCACAGGCGCGAAACATGGAAATATATTAATTCCGAGGTAGAGCGAATTGGATATTAAAGGACATTTGTAGCTCGATGTATGTATATGAATCACGATATTATGATATGACTTATATATATATATATTAGTATATATATATAATATATATATATATATATATATATATATATATATATAATCCCCATATATATATATATAATATATATATATATATATATATATAATATATATATATATATATATATATATATATATTATATATATATATAACTGAATCATGAAAATATGGAATGTGATGAATCTATATATATAAAATTCAATGTATATGGTGTGTGTGTGTTTATGCCACATACATTTTTACATGTATTGAACAATTTCAACCAAACTTGGAATACACGTAACTTAGCATCAGGGAAAGAATACTGTGGTGGTAATGCATCGGCACAAAAGGGGCAGTTACGGGGAAGGGAGTCGGAAAGGGGTGAAAATAGAAATAACTGAAATACAGATATTAGTGTATTCCATAATTTTTGAGGTTGCTGAGATTAATAATGACACTCCCAATGCCCTTGAAGTCCAAGCTCAACCCCGATATTGGCTGGGAAGGGAGTGACAGAAAACAACAGAAATTAGTGTCTAATACATAGTTTTTCAGGTTGCTGAGATGATTAGTGACAGTTCCAAGGCCCTTCAAGTCCAAGATAAGCTCTCTGATAGGGAGGGGGTGAAAAGGGGAGGAATGGGGTGACGTAAAAATGACCGTAAATGACAGAAATTAGTGTCTAATCCATAGTTTTTGAGGTTAGTGAGATGAATGGGGATGCTTCAGATGCCCTTTAATTCCTTGTTCAGCCTAGATAGGAAGGGTGGGGGGATGAGAGGGGGTATGAAGGGCTACATGTAAAAAAAACAAAAAATTACAGAAATTAGTGTCTTATCCAAAGTTTTTGAGGTCACTGAGATCAATAGTGACACTTCTGATGCCCTTCAAGTCCAGGTTTAGCCCATA
>NC_087202.1:99796121-99823621 GCF_015104395.2 Macrobrachium nipponense
ATGGGTACTAGTGTATACCTTGGGAAGGGGTCCTCAGACATGTTCAAGGGAGATGGGGGTACTACTGTGTATGCCTCGGGCTGTTCTGTCGCTTGACTGAGGGGTTGTTCTCAGGGGGGGAGAAACCTTTTTTTTTTTCTCAGTGTGGGTGAACTCCCCCTTTTCCTTTTTTTTTCTTTGTGTTGGGGTATGGGTTTTTGCCTTGACCATGGATGCTAAGACATCAGCTGATTGATTAGTTGATGAAGTGAAATGCCCGCAGAGTCTTTTTTTTTAGAAAAGAGATTTTTTTTTCTCCCTTGGATGAAGAGAAAAGGAAATAAAGAGAGAATTGAAATGCATTGTATGGGTGTATGTTTTACTTGTGCCTTCGAAGACACAAATATATTGGGGAGACACAGATTATTTTTTTTATTGTGTTGGAGAAATTACTTTGAAATGCCGATGATTGGTGTTGTATCTGTGTTGTGTGGCAATGGGTGTTATGTCATGGTGTATGCTGGAGAAATTGTATGTCATAGGATTCAGCAATACTGTGTATGCTATTTGAATTTCACCCTTACTTGAGATCTTTGCAAGAGAATTGTTGCTATGGAGAATTATTGTTATTATTAATAATTATTATACTTGAGATGTGTCACGGGAGGGTTGCTTAAGTATAATTATCATTACGGGAGACTTGTTTTACGAGAGATTTGAGATATTTCATGGGAGATTATTCTATAATTATTACAGATAATTATTCATGGATAATTATTACAATGAATTAATGGGAGAAGTCTTGTGTTAATTAATTGTTGAGTTTTGTAACTTGGAGAATATTTCAGTGATTCATGGGGATGAGTTTTGCTGAATCTTGATGAATCTGGCTGAATCTTGGTGAATTGTGTGGAATCTTGCTGAATTTTTGCTGAGTTTTTTGCTGAATTTTTGGAGAATGGACAAGCATTAACATTGGTGATATTTTTTGTACTGATACTGATGATTTTGATGATAGCAATTTTTTTTTGTGATTTTGTGATAGTGATATTTCTGATACTGATTTTTTATATACTAATAGGTGGGCGTTGTAATGCTATCAAGGGAGGTGAAATCTTTTTTTGAATATGGGAGGAACTAACAACACATTTTAGTTTTTTTTTCTTTTTTTATGTGTTCAGCAGATAATTGCTTGACATCTAGTGAGTTACGGGAGATAGTGAACAAGGCCGTTGATTTTTCTTTTCTCCTTTTTTGGAAATTAGCCATCGCTGACACAAGTTTTTTTTACCAAGGGTGAATTTGAATTTGTTTTTTCTCTCCAGTTGGTGTGAATATTTTTTCAATATCTCAGTTCGTGACTTAGAGTCATTGTTTGGGAACGTGTTTGTGTTTTAGCTATTTGATGCTATAGAGAAATATATGGGAGAATTTTTTGCATGTTTGAATGCATACGTAATGGCACTACAATTTTTTCTCTGGATATTTGTGTTCCAGAAATTGTGAGTTTTCTTGCACAATACATTTGTTGTATTTGTGACAACTTTGTGAGAGATAGGAAACTTGGTTAAGTTTTCTAGTGGCCTATGTCGTAGTGCATATGGAGAAGTTTTGGCTAAGACACTGTGAGTTGGGAATTCTGTTATAATGACTTGTGGCATATTAGTGATTTTTTCTAGAATTTTCTAGACAGTTTTATTTGCCGAGTTTTGCCCCTTTTTTTTAGCAGTTATGCTAAATGGAGAGAGTTTTTATAGTTTTTGACTATAACATTCAGTTATTCTCTGGAGAATTGGAGTTAGAATTGAGTTATAATTGAGATATATTTGGAGTTATAATTGGAGGTATATATTATTTTGGAGTTATATTTTGAGATATAATATATGGGAGATATATTTTTTGGCCATTTTTGATATTTGCCAATGTGATGAGAACTATGTTTAGTTCAATTATTTTGCAGCCATCCTTGTTGCAAATGGAGACGCATATTTGGAGATTATGGGGCAATATTTGTGAGTATGTGAGTTAGTTGCCTTGAGTGCACATTTTTTTGGAGGTGGGATTTCATTTTTTGATATTCCTTTTTGGAGATATATTTTTTTGGAGCCTTGTTTTGTTCCACATGGAGTTATTGGGGAAATAGAGGTAAATATTTTGTATTTGCTGAAATAGAGGTGATTATTCTCTATTCCTGGAGTGGTGTTTTTTTTATTGACATATGGCTATTGGAGAAATAAGAGTGAATAATATGGGGTTGGTTATTAACCAAATGGAGGAAATATTTTTATATCCGGAGTGGTGTTATTATTAATATGGTGTCTCATAATGGAGTTGGAATTAATCTTTGGTGGGTGACCTTTTTTTTGTGGTTATGGAGTTTTTTTTCGAGACAAGAGAAGATTTCTGTGGTTCTCTTTTTTGATTTCGTGACTATTTAGAGGCGAATGGCATTACTGCATTACGAGTCATTTGGAGATGTGTGCATTTTTTATGTTCACAAGTGTGTTATTCATGGAGAAATATAAATTTTTTTTTTTGGGGCAAAGTTATGTTGAGAGAATAAGTCTTCGAGACAAATTTTTGAACACATTAGTCATATCCTGGAGTTAATTCTGTGAAATGTGTCAGTTAGACCTTTTTTCTAGAGAATCATGAGTTTCCAAACTTATGTGTCTGACTAGACAATTTTTATGCTACTGTTAGAGCATGCGTCCGCAGGCGATTTTTCTGCTGACAAGCGATGTGATGAGCCGTGTGCTGACTTTTTTCCTCTGATGATGATAGATCAGAATTTTCGCAATATCTGGAAATGTTGACAATAGCATTTCACGAAAGCGCATGTGTAAGAGTTTTGCTTTCTGTGGCAAATTCCATAATTTTACATGGAGTATTTCTTGGGAAAAACGCGGGAGTTATGCATATTATACATGTATTATGTATTTTGTGATTGGGGAAATCTTCTTGTGATTATCCTTTTTTTTTATTATTTTTCTTCCTTTTCCTTGAGAGATGTAATTGGGGGATTGAGCTTAAGTAGCATTTCTTTTTTGGACGGGAGATTTGATTTTACCGGGAGATGTAATTTTTCGGGGGTTGCTGCTTACGTAAATGGGAGTTTGACATTAAGTCTCATTGTGATTAATTATTGAGCAGTAAAGGGGTTTTTGCTGTTAAAAGTTGGAGATTTTTACTGATTTTGTGGGTTGTTTAGATATCAGAGCTTGAGAGAACATTTTTTGGGTCTGGGTGTGTTACGAGATTCTTTTTTTTTTTCCTTGGGTTCATTACGATTTTTCTTTTTTTTTTTCTTGTGAGAACATTCGAGTTTGAAATGTGAGTGCAAAGAGGGATATTCAAGAATTCGAAACGCAGAAAATATGAGAGATAATGCGTCTAGTGCTATTTGGAGATTAAAGCGTGATAAGACTTTATATTATAATGCCAGAGACGTGCAGTTTTACTTATATTTTATTTTAAGCCGGCCAGTGTTTTGTGTTATAAGCAATTTTGCTAGGCGGGGGCTAGCATATTAGGTGGCCGAGCATCTGTAAGGCCTAGGGTTTTTTGATTAATAATATATTGTCCAGTGTTCCCTTTGACCTATGGAATGTGAGAACATGCAGAGGTAACGACCTGAGAGTAGCTGATGAATGAGTTTCTGGGGATGGCGTGAGATAAAAATGCTTAGTTCGACAAGTCAATGTACTGAGTTTATTAACTCTTCTCAAAGTGCCTTTGTGAAAACTATATGCAGCTAGTGTTGCGAGGCGCTATCGAACTGTGTGTTCGTATGTGCATGTGTGCCTCTTCCCTTTAAGAGTGTCATACCCAAGCCTATGGGAGGATTTTGACAGAGGGCTTCAAGTCACAGGCAAAGATGCTGTGGCGTTCGCCGGGGAAGTTTTTTGTGACAGTGTTTAGTGTCCGGTTTTTGTTGTGGGTAAGTGTTTTTGAAGTGCTTTAGCCAAAGAGTGGCTTGTTACTGTTTGACATTTTTGTGATGATATCCAATATTTAAACCTATGTCTGTCAATCTTGTGTGTGACTTACTGGGATGTGTTCTGTATCTTTGAAAACAGACGGTTCTGGTACTCCTGGAATGCCGGGGGACAAAGAATTCCCAGAGGGGTGTAGACTTTTTGGTGACAGACATGTTACATTTACGGGTTTTTTTGAGTTAGTCTGTAAGACTGGATTACTTGATTGATTGATTCATTTATTCGTTGTTAATAAACGTTAATGTTATGATGCAACTCTCTCATTACATTACCTGTTAGAATGGAGAGAAAGAGGTGGAGAGAGAGAGAGAGAGAGACGAGAGAGAGAGAGAGAGAGAGAGAGAGAGGCTGTGTGAGTAATGCTGTGTGTGGGTTTGCCTTCGCTCGTCTCACGCTTACTTATGAATAATGGCGGGGAAAATCCCCCCATTAACATATATATATATATAATATATATATATATATATATATATATATATATATATATATATATATGTAAGACATAGGGTTTTGATTAATAATATATTGTTCGTGCATCTCTGTAACCTGTGGAATGGGAGGACCAGAGCAGAGTAACGACCTGAGAGTAGCTGATGAATGAGTTTCTAGGGGATGGCGTGAGATAAAAAATGCTTAGTTTGTCGAGTCAATGTACGACAGTTTATGAACTCTTCCCAAAGTGCCTTTGTGAAACTAGATGCAGCTAGAACCGCGAGGCGCTAGCGAACTGTGTGTTCGTATGTGCGTGTGCGCCTCTTTCTGTTAAAAGCGTTCATACCCAAACCTATGGGAGGGATTTTGACAGAGGCTTCGAGTCATAGGCAAAGATGCCGTGGCATTCGCCGGGGGAGTTTTTTGACATAGTGTTTAGTGTCCGGTTGGGAATGATGGTTCTGGATTTCGGTGGGACAGAGTTCCCAGGGAAAGGTGTGACCTTTTGGGTGACTTGACAATGAGTTGTTTTAAGTTAGTCTGTAAGACTAGATTACTTAGTTAATCGACTGATTTAGTTATTGTAAATAAACGTTATGTTATGATGCAACTCTCTCATTTTCATTACCTGTTAGAATGGAGAAAGAGGTGGAGAGAGAGAGAGAGAGAGAGAGAGAAAGAGGTGGAGAGAGAGAGAGAGAGAGAGAGAGAGAGAGAGAGAGATGGGGTGATTGCCGGGAGAGAGAGAGAGCCTGTCTGTGTAGTGGGTGGGTGTCTGCCTTCCGTTTCGTGTCCACGCTTACCGTATGAAATACATGGCGGTTTCCCACGTAATAGTGGTGTCAGCGGTTAAAAAGGGGATATAGAAAGTTTTCTTGCTTTTCTATGCTAGAACGCCAATGAAGAGATATGAGTGGCCAGTTAGAAAAATAAAAAGGGGCCGTGACTTAGCGATAGTTTTCGAACGGACAAAGCTTGTGGGATTGTGGAAAATCGTTAAACTGTTAGTTTTCAGTTACTTAGTGGAAAAATGAGTAAATGTCTGTCTGATTAATGTGCTAAGGGAGGGAAGGATTTTTATGGGACTCAGCATTTTTCCCAGGGGAGTCAGCCTGAAGCAGTGAGCGCACCCACTGTGACTTTTGCTTGTGCAATGACAGTGTTCCGAGATACCTGTGCGGCGGTCGTTGTTATATCCACTACCGCGTTTTTTACGAAGAATTTCGAGTTCTTTTTTCCCATTATGGAGTGGTGAGTGTTAAAGAACTATTGTTTATCAAAAAGGAGTGGGTTTTTGTTTAAATATTTCAGGGTTATGGGATTGGTTCAAGAGGTCAAAACAATTTTTTCTTTCCCCATAGTGACGTGTTTTCTTTATTTGCACGTGTTTATAATAGACGTATGCATTCGTCTTTGTTTAAAACATAGGAGTGTATTTTTCTATGCATGGGAACTGTGCTTATATAGCATATTTGGCTTAGTGACACAGAGCGGCCACAATTTTAAGGGCTCAGCATATTTCTGCAGAGAGGAGGCGCCTTGCATTGCGAGGGTGTACGGGCATCCCTTGGGAGGGTAGTTGCATGGGTACCACTAGCCTCACTCGAGAGATAGTGCAGGGGAGGGTATTGCGAGATGGGGATACTACTGGTATGCCTCGGGCTGTTCTGCTGCTCGACTGAGGGGTTGTTCTCAGGGGGGAGAAATTTTTTTGTCTCAGTGTGGGTGAATTCCCCCTTTTCCTTTTTTTTTCTTAGTGTTGGAGATGGGTCTGGCCTTGACATTGAATGCTAAGATATCAGCTGATTGATTAGTTGATGAAGTGAAATGCCGTAGAGTCTTTTTTTAAGAAAAGAGATTTTTTTTTTCTCTCCCTTGGATGAAGAGAAAAGGAAATAAAGAGATTTTTCTTTTACGAAAATGAGGGGAAAAGTAGTTAACATGCACGGGATGTGTTATATGTTTCTTTGTGCCTTGAAAGACACAAATATAAGGGGGATACACAGATTATTTTTTTTTTTTATTGGTGTGGAGAAATTATTTTGAAATGCCGATGATTGGTGTTGTATCTGTGTTGTGTGGCAATGGTGTTATGTCATGGTGTTGCATGCTGGAGAAATTGTATGTCATAGGATTCAGCAATACTGTTGTATGCTATTTGAATTTCACCCTTTGCGAGAGAATTATTGCTTTGGAGAGTTATTATTATTATTATTATTAATAATTATTATACTTGAGATGTGTCACGGGAGGTTTGCCTAAGTATAATTATCATTACGGGAGAATTGTTTTGCGAGAGATTTGAGATATTTCATGGGAGATTATTCAATAATTATTACAGATAATTATTCAAGGAGAATTATTACGATGAATTAATGGGAGAAGTCTTGTGTTAATTATTTGTTGAGTTTTTTGTAACTTTGGAGAATATTTCAGTGATTCACTGGGGATGGGTTTTGCTGAATCTTGATGAATCTGGCTGAATCATGGTGAATTGTGTGAGTTTTGCTGAATTTTGTGCTGAATTTTTGGAGAATGGACAAGCATTAACTTTGGTGATAATTTTTGTACTGATACTGATGATTTGATGATAGCAATTTTTTTTTGGTGATTTTGTGATAATGATATTTCTGATACTGTTTTTTTTATGTACTAATACGTGGGTGTTTTTAATGCTGTCAAGGGAGGTGAAACTTTTGTGATTATGGGAAGAACTAACAACACATTGTTTTAGTTTTTTTTCCTTTTTTTTTATGAGTTCAGCAGATAATTGCTTGACATCTAGTGAGTTACGGGAGATAGTTAATGGTGCCGTTGATTTCTTTTCTTTTCTCCCCTTTTTTTTGAAGTTAGCCATCGCTGACACAAGTTTTTTTTTACCACCCGGGTGGGTGAATTTGAATTTGTTTTTTTCTCTCCAGTTAGTGTGAATATTATCTCAGTTCATGACTTAGAGTCATTGTTCGGGAACGTGTTCGTGTTTTAGCTATTTGATGCTATAGAGTAATATAGGGGAGAATTTCTTGCATGTTTTGAATGCATACGTAATGGCACTACATTTTTTTCTCTGGATATTTGTGTTCCAGAAATGAGGTTTTCTTTGCATAATACCCTTGGTTGTATTTGTGACAACTTTGTGAGAGATAGGAAACTTGGTTAAGTTTTCTAATGGCTTATGTCGTAGTGCATATGGGGAAGTCTTTGCTTAGACACTGTGAATTTGGAGTTCTGTTATAATGACTTGTGGCACATTGGTGGTTTTTTCTAGAACTTTCTAGACAGTTTTATATGCCGAGTTTTTGCCCTTTTTTAGCAGTTATGCTAAACGGAGAGAGTTTTTATAGTTTTTGACTATAACATTGAGTTATTCTCTGGAGAATTGGAGTTATAATTGAGATATATTATTTTGGAGAGATAATTGGAGGTATATATTATTTTGGAGTTATATTTGAGATATAATATATGGAGATATATTTTTGGCCATTTTGATATTTGCCAATAGTGGTATGAGCTATGTTTAGTTCAATTATTTTTGCAGCCATCTTTGTTGCAAATGGAGACACATATTTGGAGATTATGGGGCAATATTTGTGAGTATGTGAGTTAGTTGCCTTGAGTGCATATTTTTTGGAGATATATATTTTTGGAGCCTTGTTTTGTTCCACATGGAGTTGTTGTGGAAATAGAGGTAAATATTTTGTATTGCCGAAATAGAGGTGATTATTCTCTATTCCTGGAGTGGTGTTTTTTTTTTCTACTGACATGTGGCTTTGGAGAAATAAGAGAATAATATAAGGGGGTTGGTTATTAACCAAATGGAGGAAATATTTCTATAACCGGAGGGTGTTATTATTGATATGGTGTCTCATAATGGAGTTGGAATTAATCTTGGGCGGGTGACCCTTTTTTTTGTGGTTATGGGAGTTTTTTTTGAGTCGAGAAGATTTCTGTGGTTCTTTTTTTTGATTTCGTGACTATTTGGAGGCGAATGGCATTACTGCATTACGAGTCATTTGGAGATGTGTGTGCATTTTTCATGTTCACAAGTGTCGTCATTCTTGGAGAAATATAATTTGGGGAAAAGAAAAGTCATGTTGAGAGAATAAGTCTTCCGAGACAAATTTTGTGACATAGTCATATCCCTGGAGTTAATTCTGTGAAATGTGGCAGTTAGACCTTTTTTCTTGAGAATCATGAGTTTCCAAACTTATGTGTCTTACTAGACAATTTTTGTGCTGTTGTTTGAGCATGCGTCCGCAGGTGATTTTTCTGCTGACAAGCGATGTGATGAGCCGTGTGCTGATTCTTTTCTTCTGATGGTGACAGATCAGAATTTTTTGCAATATCTGGAAATGTTAGCTATAGCATTTCACGAAAGCGCATGTATGAGAGTTTGCTTTCTGGCAAATTCCGTGGTTTTACATGGAGCATTTCTTGGGGAAAACGCGGGAGTTATGCATATTATACATGTATTATGTATTTTTGTGATTGGGGAAATCTACTTGTGATTATTCCTTTTTTTTTATTGTTTTTCTTCCTTTTTCCTATGAAAGAGATGATTTGGGATTGAGCTTAATTAGCATTTCTTTCTTTTTTGGACGGGAGATTTGATTTTACCGGGAGGTGTAATTTTTCGAGGGTTGCTATTTACGAAATGGAGTTTGACATTAAGTCTCATTGTGATTAATTATTGAGCAGTAGAGGGGTTTTTGCTGTTAAAAGTTGGAGATTTTTACTGATTTTGTGGGTTGTCAGAACTTGAGAGAACATTTTTGGGTCTGGGTGTTACGTGATTCTTTTCTTTCTTGAGCTCGTTACGAATTTTTTCTTTTTTTTTTTTTCTTGTGAGCACATTCGAGTTCGAAATGTGAGTGCAGAATTCCGTGGAGTTGCTGTGATTTCTGAGTTGTGTGTGTGTGCTGATGTGCGAGTTTGGAGAATTGAATTGGAGAACTTGATGTTTCTTTTTCTTAGAGAGTTGCGATAATGACTTATCATTTTAGTAGTCATATTTAAGGGAGTTAATTGGGAGACGTTCAGTTAGTATTTCTGACCTTTTGAGATCATTGTTTGATAGAAGTAGTATGTTTGGGTTAATTTTCTTAGATTGACCAAAGACTTGACTGACATACTAACGCCCAAAAGTCGTCCCCGACACCAGCAAGACGTCCACCAGACCTGAGGTTGCTGCCATGTTGCCCAGGGTGATTACAAGTATTTCCATGATGGGTGTTCGAGAGAATTCTACAGCGTGTTTTTTGGGGATCTACAAGAAGCCGTGAGAGTCTTCTACGATGAGGGAGGCATTCCGTCTTCCTACAGTTGCTACAGCCTGCTATAGCCTGTTGCTGTCTGTTCAGCTACTTGCAGACAAGCGAAGAGGGATGTTCAAGAATCCTAATGCCGAAAATATGAGAGAAAATGCGTTTTGTGTTATTGGGAGATAAAGCGTGATAAGACTTTATTTTATAATGCCAGAGACGTGACAGTTTTACTTGTTTTGTTTTAAGCCGGCCAATGTTGTTTTATATTATATAAGCAATTTTGCTAGGCGCTAGCTTGGGATAGCGTAGGTGCTAGGCCGAGCAATATGGTGCGAGGCCGAAGATCTATAAGACTAGGGTTTTGATTAATAATATATTGTTCGTGCATTCTCTGTAACCTGTGGAATGTGGAGGACAGAGCAGAGTAACGACCTGAGAGTAGCTGATGAATGAGTTTCTAGGGGATGGCGTGAGATAAAAATGCTTAGTTTGTCGAGTCAATGTACGACAGTTTATGAACTCTTCCCAAAGTGCCTTTGTGAAACTAGATGCAGCTAGAACCGCGAGGCGCTAGCGAACTGTGTGTTCGTATGTGCGTGTGAGCCTCTTTCTGTTAAAGCGTTCATACCCAAAACCTATGGGAGGGATTTTGACAGAGGGCTTCGAGTCATAGGCAAAGATGCCAGTGGCATTCGCCGGGGGAGGTTTTTGACATAGTGTTTAGTGTTTCCGGTTGGGAATGGATGGTTCTGGATTCGGTGGGACAGAGTTCCCAGGGGAAAGGTGTGACCTTTTGGGTGACTTGACAATGAGTTGTTTTAAGTTAGTCTGTAAGACTAGATTACTTAGTTAATCGACTGATTTAGTTATTGTAAATAAACGTTATGTTATGATGCAACTCTCCTCATTTTCATTACCTGTTAGAATGGAGAAAGAGGTGGAGGAGAGAGAGAGAGAGAGAGAGAGAAAGAGGTGGAAGGAGGAGAGAGAGAGAGAGAGAGAGAGAGAGATGGGGTGATTGCCGGGAGAGAGAGAGAGAGCCTGTCTGTGTAGTGGGTGTGGGGGTCTGCCTTCCGTTTCGTGTCCACGCTTACCGTATGAAATACATGGCGGTTTTCCCACGTAATATATATATATGTATATATACATCGATCTACAAATGTCCTTTAATATCTAATTCGCTATATATATATATATATATATATATATATATATATATATATATATATATATATATATATATATATATATATATATATTATGTTATTGAAGAGGAGGGGTAAATGTAATGGGGAATTTATCCTTGGACGTTGCATAACCACTTGCCGTGAGTAAAGGTTTCTTAGCAGAATCACTCGAATGACATAATTTACTACTGGGAAAACGGTCGCCACTGGAAATGATTAATTAAAAAAATATACTTTATTGCACACAGTTGCAGCATGGCAAATGAGGAGTGAAACACTCGTACAATTATTAATAAAACAACTGTGACAAGATTAACAGCAAAAGTAACTATGCTAGGTTTCCAGAATAAAGATTGAATTATTTACAATTAGGGCACAATCGGAGAGCCATTGGCTCGAGAATTACACTTTGAGATTTAATTAGAAATCAGCTACTGGAGATTAGAGCTTAAAAATGTTGCTGTGTTGAATCTGTTGCCATCCATAGGCAGATTTCACTTGGCAAAGACGGTGGTGAAGGAGATGAGGTTATCGAGATAACATGTATCTGGAAATAGAATGATCCAGTTAAAGCTTCATGGATAAGGGCTTCGTTCCACACCTTTCAAGGCACATGTGAAAACAAATAGATTAAGTCACTATGAACAAGGGTCCATTATGTCACTAAAATTTTATCACAATGGAACACTTTAACACTGGGAAACAGGATGTCAAGAAGTAAGTTATTGGGAGTGGAATAAGGAAACTTGAAATAGGAGATTCAGTATAAGGAACAGAAACTGGTAACACTTGTATGTCTTTACACTTACTTTGGGTTACTTTTGCAATGCACTTTTGCAATGATGGCTGGATGATCTACAATGTCTTCCTTTGCACCTCATGCAAGTGCTTGTGGCTGATTATGGTTCCAGTTCACAGGAAAGATTGCTGTGAAGAGCAGTGGGCCGGTCAGGCATGTGGCACAACTGCTAATCAACGACAGGGTAACAGACTGAGATCAGGCGTCTGTTGTGACTTCCTCATATGACCCTGATTCTGCGTAAGGGATGGACCGTCTTCTTACACCATCCGGGCATCAGCTGATGTCTGTAAAGAACATTCTAAAAGAGTACCAGGTCTCAAACAGCTGGGAGGTAGATGGAAAACAGAGATTAAAATCTGGGATGTTCAGTTTCTCTATGCTAAGTGTTCCCTATGGGCCAATTAAATTCGCTACCTGAACCCTTGGATACCAGAACTCCCAAAAAGTGCTTGCTCGCTTCTACTATGGTTAGGTCTGTCTGTCCCCCCCTCTAAACATAGGATTCAAAACCTTATTATACGTCAGCAAAGAGATATGGCGAATATCTGATATAGCTCCCCCTTTAAGCAGGCATTCCACTCCCTGTCGGGCATGAAAGTCTGAACTAGAACAAGCTACCATTCTCGAGTACATTATTTCCCTCCCTTAATGGGTCTTGCCCCATACAATGAGGATGCATAAAAGTGATATACCTAACTTGCTAGTATGGGATGTGGATTTACTAGCTAACTTAGATTAATCTATAACACTAACTTAAAGCTGTCCGCAGGTGTTTAACTAGTGGTCTCTGACGACAGTTAAAATGCATTCCTAGGCAAGGTTTAGATTTACAGTTACACATTATCAATAACATAACATATGGTCACGCTGCCACAGCACCAACTTAAGTGACAATGATTTAACTATATGCATTATTCATTAATATAAAAAATCACAAAGTTTTTCATGGTAGGTTATACACAGACATCTTAAAGAACAGGCAACCTGAAGCGTTAATGAATGTAACTCAGCATAAGAGGTGCTAGGATGTGTCCTCTAGCTTGCAAGGATAGAGGGAACTTCTAAGTCAATACATATACATCTTACTGACTTTTGGCAGTAGAACCCATGAGAGAGGTACCCAAGGCTCCTCTGAATTTTGATGTTTGGTATACTCTACTAAAATGAGGTACTGTGCCAATACTAAAATGAGGCACTGTGCCAATAGTGCCCTGAGCTCAATAGCTATAATATATGGGACAATACTTCATCATTACAATATTAACAAATTATTTTGGTTACAATTACAAGATTACTACTGCTTCTTCACACGATCTTTTATAGGATGTTTATGGATACACTTAATCAGGGATCACCAAGGCCACCCTCTCTGGGTAGGCACCAGGATCACACTGTGATGGTAGGCACTGTGCCCCAGTGGACAATGAATGCCTAGGAGAGCTTGTGGATCTAATAGGCTAATTGGATAATTTTCCTCCCTTTCTTTCCTCTTTTGGGCTCTTCAAAATTCAATCTGTGAATGTCTTAGGAGGTGATGAAGGCACTGTAGGGTCCCTTTAGATGGGTTTGACTGGCTGTGGTGTCAGTGGGTGATGAGGTTTGCTTGGAAATGGATGGAAAGGGGTCACTTTGGTTCTTGAACTGCTTAAGAGGGTGGTTATTGATAGCTCCCCCTTTAAAGTAGCACTCAGATTCTGAGTGTCCCTTTTTATGGCAGTAGTTACATGCTGGAAGATTGGAGGGTAGTCTTGTGTTTGGGCAAGCTGGCCCTCAGAGGTGACCAGGTGGCACTATTCGTCAGTGAGACATGCTGGAAGAAGGGTGGAAAGACTCCCATTTGTTGGCTATATGGCAGCCTTCCATGAATGTCTTGGGCTTCTTATCATTGAGGTACACTGGAAGAGATTCTCCAGCATCTTCTAGTTGAACAAGTCCTCGAGCTCCGTACACTCCAAGGTGTGGAGCCATCGCTGACCTGGCCTGGTTTTATTATAGGCCCATTCAGCCCAGGTCTGACCAATTTCTTTCGAGAAAGTCCGCCTCTGTTGTCTCCATTTCTCCAGTGTAATGTCATGCGCCTTGGTTATAGCCCTACGAACTTCATCCATGTCTCCCCTTTTCTTACTATTCAGCTTGCGGAGGGCGGCCTTAGCTTTACCTTCCCTATGCTTAGAGAGAAGTAAGGCCCTCTCCATTTCTGTGGTAGTGTAGTTTACAAAAAGTGCTTCTACTTCCTTCAACCACAGCTCGGGCTCCTCGTCAGTCCACATTGGTATCGGTGAGTTGATACTGGATATAGGAGGATTAGGCATGGCAGGTGTGGGGTTAGTGGCTTGTTGTTGGGCTACAGGTGTGGCACTCTCTTGCCAGGCTTTCTCAAGCACATTCTTTTCTTTTTGAGCTAGCTTGTACTTCCTTTGTTCTTCTCTTTCTGCTCTTTCTCTTTTTCCCCTTTCTTTTCTCTCCTTCCTTTCTCTTCTTTTGCCTCTTCGTACTTCCTTTGCTCTTTTCTCTCCTTCCTTTGTTCTCTCTCTCTCTGCCCTTTCTCTTTCTTCATTTGCTTCTCTCTCCTTCTTTCTCTTTCTTCTTTTGCCAGTTCTTACTGCCTTTGCTCTTTTCTTTCCTGTTTCTTCCTTTGGAGTAAGGCATCTAGCTGCGTCTGTACCCACTTGGTGAACTCTCTCCCTGTGAAACCAGCTTCCTTCCACAGCTTCATGAAGGTTTTCTTCTCACATGATTCTGGTAAGTTAGGGTGTATTAAAATGCCCTGGAAATGAAAGCAATTTGGGGACAGGTCACCTAACTGGGTAACATTATTGGAATGGCACCTTTTGATAAGGTGGCACCATGACTAAGTGTGCGGTTAAAAGGTCACACTAAATGAAGCGGTCCTCGGTGAGTGAAAATTCCTTGCAACTCATGGACACCATAGTGACTCGTAGTATTTTTTGGTAGACACGCTTATGTGCCTAAATGCAAAGGTACAATTGTCTTTCTTGGTGGCACTGAGGTGCTAGGAATTTCCGAAGAATGACACTCGATACCCACACCATAACTAGCATGAAAGGAAATGGGACTCCGCACAATGAGTAGTAAAAAAAGAAAGAAAGAAAAAAACTTCAGGTGGGTTTTTTGATTAGCAATGCATCGGATCTGTGGCACTGTGAAGGGGAAATCCCTTGGTTAGCACTTGCGGGCGACTAGTTCCTAGGTTCTAGTGAGGCTGCTTTCATTATCTTTGTGAAAGGAAGACTGATTTGCATGCAATGTGCAGTTGCAATTTGCATTTCATATGCAAGGCTTGAGAATTTCCTACAGCACGGTACAGTTCAATTAACTGCCGTTCATTTAACTTGCATCCAGATTTGTTCTGTAATGCAGAGCATTTGTGGTTGGGATTGCTGTTCTTTTCTTTTAAGAGACTGCCCAAGCACCCACTCATCTACCTAAAAGAGTTTAATGAATAAGCTTGCAAGATATTTCCCACAAGTAATGGTGACACAAGTGCGTAAAATGTGCTTAAGTGTAGGATGCAGCAAGGGCAATGTGGATAGGATGGCTGTCTGTAGTGATAGTGATAGCTTAGTCAAAATGGCTGCCCTTCTGATTACAAACAGTCTAGTAAAGCTGGTATCACACTAGTCATTTCTTGCTCACGGTTTTGGCCAGTATCCAGCCGATGCTCACGAGCAAAAGTGTTGTATCGTCACACTAGGAACACGTGGTTTCGAGGAGCCGTAGGAAAAAGTAAACAAAATTGATCAGTGATCAGCTGATATCATCATGGCCCCCAGAAATTATCGGACAGTTGCAAGATGTGCTGCAGTGGTGTATTTCTCGGAAACTTACGTGAATGCAAGAGTAACAAAAAATGTTTGTGGGTTCGAGAGTGGCTCAGGAGAAGAGAAGCTGTGGCTCGTGGCTCGTTCTGGCTGCTTCCCATTCTGTCGGGAAGCTAAAATCTCGAGGTAAAAGCTCCCGATTTTTCATTTTCGCCAGCAAAGGCTCGAAGCTGGAGAAAAAAAAACCTAGTGTGAGGCCACCTTTATGTGTTATTGTTTACCAAGATGGCGGCCCAAATTCCATGCGAGTAATGGGCACACGAACACATGCATGCTATGGAATAATGCATGCATATGCGTAGACTTAAATTGCTTGCTTAAAACACCGATAATAATTTTACGTTACTTATGAAATTGGAAACAAAAATCGTGGTGGACGAGAGCAGGCAAGATGAGCTAATCTTTGGTAGCAGCAGTCTATTTCCAGCGAGCCTGGATAGAAAATTACACATGAACTATTAATACGTAAAGAGTCACTAATATACCATAAAAATGTTGTCCAAAATTAAAACATTTTTACAAATACCATAGATAAAAAACAAATGGAAAACTCCAACACCACCAACTCATTGTCCATACTGGCTGATCCAATAATGTTACAACCATTAATGTCCAAGCAAATAGGTACCCCAAATTTAGGAATGGTTACGAATATTGGACAATTCAGGGGAGGACAATCTGTAACCTGTCCTGAAGCTGACACCTTGATGAGAACAGAAGAGAACCTTCTTAAGGAGAAGGTTCGCTTCTGTTTTCATCAAGTTGCATCCAACATTGGTTCCTGAAATACATCTGGGAAGGTATATAATTATTCATTTATTTTTTATAAATAATCTTGGATATCAGGGAAGGGCCTTCACTCTGAGAAAATGAATGTATAGTCAAGATGATTCCGTGGATCAACTTCAGATTCAAGGCTGGTAACTCATTATTAATTAAACTAAAACATTGTTTTGAAAGTATTATCATGCAGGAAAGGGAACTTTGCATAAATACATAATTTGGGAGCAGTATATATGATAATATTCTTCTCACCCACCAGTTTCCCTACATTAAGGGGTCGATTTCCTAATGCGCTTTCTCCACTGCCTTTTATCAAAGTCAACATCAGGCATGGTTATTGTGTGGCATAGTGGGTTTTTCTGACTGCATGCCCTTGGTGTCATTAACCACAGTTATTGGCAGTGGGTCTCGCCTTTTACTAAAAAGTAAGACTGGAAGGCAGCAGCTGTCCTTTTATTTGCTTTTTACGACATGCAGAAGCTGCGGTGATAGTATTCTTACGCCCCTACCACAAGATCGTGTGGTATATATGGTAATAGGTGGTTTCACCGGTAAGAAATACGGAGATGGGAATCAATTGTTACTGGAAAAGTTTGCCAAGAATTCTTTTCTTTGGTAAAGGCTGCTCAGCTGGAATTTAAAGTATAAGCCCTGTCGAGGAGGGTACAGGGAGAATTTAGCTTGAACTTAATCTTAAAGGTAAAATCACCCTTTTCCATATATACACATTGTATTACAGATCAGATATGATTACAATAGGAAAGGGTAAAATAAAATTGAAATTTGCTAGAAAATTTCTATATATTATTGTAATTATTTTTATAGGACCCAATGCAGCTCCCAAGGGATGAATTTTTTTATTATCTTTGAAATTTCCAAAGAACTAATGTTACAGTCACCTAAAAATCTGTTGACTGAACTCTCCCTTTCATACGTGTGACCTTAGGTGTGGAACTTTTAACTCGAAAGAATTAATGAGATGTTTTGAAGCTCATTTGACTCTTTGTTGGGAAAAATAAAACTAAAAGGAATATCCTGGTTTTAAGTATATTACTGAAATTATAATTAATAGTGAGACTGGTAACTGTCATGCTGGTAAGCCACACAGGGAAGTAATGCCGCCAGTACACTTCAGGTTCTTTGCATCGCGCGTCCTTTCGGCCAGTAGCTGCAATATCTGACAATGGTTACACAGTGCAACTGCGAGGTTTTCCTCCTGTTACACCCCTCAAACCTTTTTACTGTCAATTTCCGTTTCAGCGCTGAATGTCCATATAGGCCCCAGCTCTTGGCCTTTGGCCTTAATTCTATATTCTGTTCTATGCAGACTAGTAACAAATAAAGTACTTTACAATGGAGACAGGAATATAATCAGATTAGAACAGAAGAGATTATCAGAAGACTACGATTTCCCTTAACACAATAAATGCTAAGACATTCTCGGTAGATTTGGAATTGTGCTCGTGTTTTGAAGGATGCAATGAATCCCATTGCCATTGTAAGGGAAATTACGGTTTTCGGACGTCAGACCTTATCCTCTATATCAGTAGTTCTTAACTAGGGCCGTGCTCCCCTAGGGGGGCCTCAGCAATCTCCAGGGGAGGCCCGAACCCTAGGGAAAAATTAAAAATACTTTAATTATATTCATTATTCTTTTAACAGGAGTGAGTAAGTAATATTCAAAAGTTTATGAAAAATGCAAAAGTATCCCCTTATAACGTTGGAGCTTACCAAGATTTGTAATTATTTACCTCCCTCATATCCCTCGAAACTCTCTCTCTCTCTCTCTCTCTCTCTCTCTCTCTCTCTCTCTCTCTCTCTCTCTCTCTCTCTCTCTCTTTCTTTTTTCTTTAAATCTGGGAAGGAATTTTACTCATAGATGCATGGGAGGCGTGGAGGGAAGGACCAATTCTTAGAGGCGGCGTGGTAATAAAAAAGTTAAGAACAACTACTCTATATGTTATAATGAAATGATCTTCAGAGGACAGTGAGCTATCTCTCTCTCTCTCTCTCTCTCTCTCTCTCTCTCTCTCTCTCTCTCTCTCTCAGGCTACACTGCAGGCTATGGTAGGTTGTGGTAAAGTAACGCTTTATTATGCTTAAAGGCAATATCCCTTCGTTTTCTTTCTCTCAGCTCTGAGAAAAGGGAAAAGGCTATTACCTCGGTCTCCACCATTGATAATGTTAGCTCTCTCTCTCTCTCTCTCTCTCTCTCTCTCTCTCTCTCTCTCTCTCTCTCTCATACATGTTAATTGTTACCCCCCAAAACGGTAATCAAAATCATTTCAATCGGCGGCAAATTTTGTATCGCTAAATCCCCATTTTCTCGTCTTGCATAGTATTACCGGGAATTGATGCACTAGTTATCGGTTATCATGAAGATTTATCGCAGAATGAGATGTCATTTCCTTACTATTCGCTCAGCAAATAAGTATCTCTGGTTTTGGTTTTGTCAAGTATAGTCAGCTACTTGGCAGTCGTAAAATGCTATATGATTAGTTGAATTTAACAGTGCAGGTCTTATCGTTTGTTGCAATTAATTTTCTTCTTAAGCACATATTTAGTACTAGATTTTGATATTGATCATGATATTGATACCAAGCGAAAGAAGTAAAATAAATGGACATCAATTATCTTCTTTTCTTTTTGAGGGTAAGGGGTTGGGGTTGTGAGGGGTTTAGATGGGGGTGTGAGGGAGTTGGCTTTCATCAAAATATGATTGTGGTTTCTATACCTCGACTTAATGATGGCGGTACGGCCCAGTGAACAAAGAAAGCAAACACAGTACAGGTAATAATTTACTCTTGACCTTGTCAGTTATATTTAACTTGAATCATGTAAGCTTCCTTAGTGTAATTCTCTCTCTCTTATTAAAGATTAAAGTGCAAACTAAGACATACAACATGTAAACAACAAAGGAAAGTATGGAAATTAGTTATCAGCTGTGTCGAAAAACTTAAGCGAAAACTTGTGTAGTATCTGGAATGAGATCTGACTGCTCGAAGACAAGTCTTGCATATTGATGGATTATGATTAAAGGTACTCACTCGCCGCAATAGTTCTTCTTAAGAACTCTATTATCATAAAAATGTTCGATCAATCTCCCTGTGTAGGTTGCCACATCTTCCTCGCTCTTCTTTCGTTATGAATAATGCATTTTTAGTTTTCTGTTAAAGAAAAATATTGTGCTTTGCCCGTCCGTCCGCACGTTTTCCTGTCCGCCCTCAGACCTAGGAAACTACAGAGGCTAGAGGGCTGCAAATTGGTATGCTGATAATAACCCCCAATCATCAAACACGCCAAGTTGCAACCCTCTAGCCTCAGTAGTTTTGATCTTATTCAAGGTTGAAGTTAGCCATGGATCGTGCATCAGGCAGTGCTTTCCGAAGGCGTGGGACGCAACTCCTCTGCCGCATTTGGGAAGCAACTGTCATGCTACAGGTCGTAGCTGATGGTTTTATACAGCATTATACGTTGTACAGAAAACTCTATTGCGCAGAAGAAACCTCGGCACATTTTTTACTTGCTTGTTTCTTGTTTCCATTATGTAGAAGAACCATTTATAAATGCTTCAAGATTTTATTTTTATAACAGAAATCACGAAGCCACTTCGAAGTCCTTGTATATTTTGAAATTTAAAAAATGCTATGATCTGTTCATAAAAAACCAGATCTGAAAGTAATTTTATTCAAGAGATGGTTGATGGAATGGTTCTTTTATATTTAGGATGTCGTTGTGATGTCGCGCATTGAAAAAAAAAAAAATAAAACGAAATCTGAAAGTAGTTTTTATTCAAGAGAGGGTTGAGCGAATGTTTTTTTTTATTTAGAAAACTTAAAATTGTTATGAATTCGCTCATAGGAAAGAACTAAAATTGAAATTAGTTTTTATTGAAGATAATGGTTGATTGAATGTTTTTTTTTTTATATTTTTGAAGATTAGAAAACTGTATGAATTCTTTCATGGGAAAAAAGAAAACAGGTTGTATTCAAGAGATGTCTAACTGAAAATCCTAAAAAAAATATAAAAATAAAAAAGCGGAACTTTGCTTGCCTCTAGTCATCAATAGACTTTTCCCCACGTGAACCTACAAGAGGAGGCGGAAGTTTTACCAGCTCCATTATCACTTCGATGTCAGACAATAAATTGCTAACAAGAAGCCTTTCCCTTTAGGCTTGTGAAGACAATCCAGGTCAACACCATTATTTTCTGGGAGTCGGGAGCGGAAAGACTTTTAGAAAGTGTGATAAAATCGATTGGAATGGCATATAAGATATAAGCCAAAGGCCAAGCGCCTGGACCCATGAGGTCATTCGGTCCTGGAAGGGAAATTCAGGGTAAAAAGGTTTGAAAGGTGTAACAGGAGCAAAACTTCCCAGTTGCACTATGAAACGATTGTTAGAAGAGGGTAGAAAGTAAGATGAAAAAGTGAGAATAGGAACGGAGGTACAGTAAAAGTAAAGAAAGGTGCTGTAGCTACATGACTAAGAAACGCTGCAAAGAACCCGTTTGCTATATATTACAGACGTATGGCATTGAACTTTACAAATGTTATTTTCCACAAG
Organism: Macrobrachium nipponense; assembly: GCF_015104395.2. Classification (NCBI taxonomy): domain Eukaryota; kingdom Metazoa; phylum Arthropoda; class Malacostraca; order Decapoda; family Palaemonidae; genus Macrobrachium; species Macrobrachium nipponense. Next base: position 99,816,974 of record NC_087202.1, read on the forward strand.
AGATTTTATAAACTCAAAACTCCTTGAGCAAATTGGATGTTAAACGACTTTCGTAGCTTAATGCTTCTGTAGAAATCATGGTGATGTGATGAAAATTCATTCATAAAAATAGCTAAGTCTCCCAAACACACCAATCAGCTTTCATGGTGGAGGTGGGTTGATGCCATAGACCCCTTAAATAGAAGGACTGGTATCCTCTATGCTCGGTATCTGGAACTTGGGTCCCAAGTTGGAACTTGGGTCCCACCCACAATTTGTGTCAAATACATGATAGAAAACCTTCATTCTGGTGTCTTAAGGGGTTTTGAAGGGCGAAGAGTTCATTTGTCATACTTTTAACCTCCTACGATGTCATCTGAAGGTCATTTAAAGGTCAAATCTAGGTCATTTAAAGGTCAAATCTCATAAAAAAACACAAAATCATACAGAATATTGTATATTCTCTCAATTAAAGCAATGGAAAACACACCTTAAGTTACCCTGTCACTGAATTAAAATCCATATATAAACAGTTAAGCCTGGAGAAACAACAGGAACATGTCTAAGGCAAACAATATAGTTATTCTAGAAACAAAAAATCATTGAAAAAACATTCCATATATAAAATAACATTAGGTACATGTTTAGTTTTTTAGCAGATAGTTTTTCTTTTCTTCTCAAACAGCCAAGGTGTCTTTCTTTATCACTGTTGTCTAGCACAAAAAATGCTTTCAAAAAATGTTTGACAGAGTAAGGCATGCTCCTTGAATTGCAACCATTGGACTATCGATACAAGATAAAGTTTGGCTGAGATGAGCTCGGCAGCAATGCAAATTGCACTCATCAAAAAGTTTATAGGCTGAGTGTACAAAATGCACTGTTGAGGGTAGTAGAGGGTACAGTAGTCCACCTCTGCTTAAGTTTGTGAGAAACTCTGAATTAATATGATGGTCGTCGTTATCTTCAATTTCGACACTCAAAATATTACCTCGAAATTTGTGTTCCAGATATCCAGCTAGAAAAATAATTTTATGTTTGATACTGTCATTAGATTGAACTAGGTCTTCAGTGTCAGCAATAGTGATGTCAAAGTGATAATCATCAATGCAAATGTTAGAGGTACAAAGGCACATCATTAGACTGGTGCGGCGTAGACTCGTATTTCAAAAGTGCATGGAGGTTCTTGGTTGCTGCAGCTGCCTTGATATCTACAATGTCAATGTAGAAATTACCCCCATTGCGTTGTCTGGCTTGGCCAAAGAACTTTTCAAGGGCCACATCAGCAAACACACCAGGTAGCACATAGGTGAACTTGTACTGAGTCAATAGCCACTCTGCAGCCTCAATGTTGGCTCTTGTAGACAGCACCAATGCCTCTGCAGTTTGCTTTGTGAGCTTTTGCGTCCGACCTCGACCACCTGACCATGCACAAGAGGATAAAAACATTCACAAGTTTCATTAAGTCTTCTGAAAGTAGTGCAATTATGGTCCATGGTTGACGACAATCATCACGCATGTTAATACCGGAATACCGATCTTTCACATTCATCATGTGGAACCAATCAGTGATCAGCTTAACAAAAATGATGGTGCCCTCGCTAATGCCAAGTTTATCCTTTAGAGTTGAAAGGGCAGCAACAGTTTTTGTCATTGAAGATTTGACAAACAAAAGGCCACGCTTTGTCTCTGCAAAGGCTTTGGGTACACAGCTGTGTATGTGATCTTGGTTAGACGGATGCTGTTTCTCCTGTCTTCATCGTACAGCTTCTATGTCCTTCCATCGTGCAACATATGTTTTTCCATCTTTTATGAAAGAAAGTTCCTTATCCTGAACGGTTATCCAGTTATTTCTTGACATTTTTGAAAGAAAGAATGAACATAGTCAAAACAAGGAAAGCATGAGAATTTATATAGCATTTATTGAAAGCTTTACCAGGACCACCTAATTTACCATTAAACTGCAACGTTTGTGTTGCAATTATCACCTACACAAGAAATTATAGTACCACCAGCATCGCTAACCGCTACTAGAGCTTCTACCAGAATTTCCTTGAGTTGATCTGAATTAAGTTTTGCAACAGGGTAAATGCGTAGTATATATTTAGGGCCACCAAAATGGCAGACAACTTCAATTACTAAAGCATGTGTTGCGAGAACTTCGGTATCACAAGAACCATTTTGAGCGTAACCAACAACACGACCACCTGAGTACCTAAGTGTTTCTGTGAGCTTCACTTCATCAAAAAGAATGTTGACAAGACGCTGCTGAGGTTTAAGTTTTTGAAAAAGTTGCTCCAAGTTTTTATCATGTAGACTACAGGAGAGAAGTTTTTTCAACAGTTCCACTCTAGGTAAAACAACTGAACCAGACTTTCGTAGCATTTTATATGCAGCTGTGAAATGTTATGGAGTTCGGCACCAAGAACATAAAGATTTCTGTCAAAGCGACGGCCTTCTGGATGAGTGAGTAATAACTGTAACTGAGAATGAAGAAACTGAAAATGAGGCGAATCAGAACAACTCGTATGGCTCAATCCTGTACTGCACTTTTCAGACAGTCTGCATCTTTGAACTCATACTCTGTTATGCATAGACATAATTTTATCAAACTGGGACCATTTACTGAGAAGGCTATTCTTTTGCAGACAACAGCTTTAGAAAAATATGTCTTAGGTATTTCCTTTCCATTTTTCTCAACGCATTTAAGATACAAAAACCCAAATGACGATTTCACATGTTGCAAATGGAGAAATTGGATAACGGAACGGCCCTTTGCATCAGTTTTAGAAATGTAAATATCATCACTATCACAAACAATACGATAATCCTTTGAGATATGCCCCTGGATGTCATTACAAAAATGAATAAAAGTCGCCGATCTTATCCACAACTTCATTTCGGAGTCTTTCGTTTTCAGCTCGGGTCTCTGCTGAAGCAGTTGTAACTCTGGGTGCTGAGGGACCTGCTTTAAGCATGACTTTGAAACTCCAGGGAAAAGATGGATGGTGGATTACTTGGTCTTTTCCCTCCTTTAACTGTAATCATTCACAGTCAAAAATGATGAGGCACAATGGCATAGATCTGCTTCAGCTGTAAGCAAAAACTGGAACGCTCATTTGGCATAGCATCGATCCAACGGTTTCGCTCCACTTCATCAGTTGGAAATGATACTACTTTGGTGTATGGTTCATCCCTGTAATTTCCTCGACATCCGTAGACATTACACTTCTTAGGCATGTGCGTTGTTAGTAGAAACCCCTGAAACAAAATTAAATAAATTATATCAATTATGGTCTAAGACAGTTTTGGCAATTAGTTTATCAATATGTTGCTAGATTACATTCCTTTTTCGACTAAAACATAAACTCCTTAAATAGGCCCATTTTATGACTAACATACGGCACTAAAAGTGAATAAATGTAAAAAATGTTTACATACATTCAAATCATTGTTTACATACATTCAAATAATTGTTTACATACATACAAATCATTGTTTACATACAGTGAACATATTACGTCATAAAATAGTGGGACCCAAGTTTCGCAACCCGAGAGTGCAGATACTAGTCCTTCTATTTAAAGGGGTCTATGGTTGATGCCGACGCTAGGTACAGTCAAGTTCAAAAGTCCGTCAACACTGGTCGTCAATTTAACGGTACATAGATGGGGCAAGTCTGGCCACCACCAGGGTGAACCTAGAGTGGCCATTGGTCGGTCCTCCCAGAGTTGATATACACAGTAGATAGATGTAGTGCTTCAAGCAATATATAACTATATATATTCCTTAAATCTTTTTATTCTCTCAAACGTGAAGATATGACCCAATATTTAAATGGTATTTCAATCCCTTATGAAAGAGTGATAAAAAATTATCATATGGAGATGGAATTTGTATCCAGTATTATTTTCATAGTAAATAAAGAGAACATCAAAACTAACCATATTAAAATCAAAATTCATATTTAAACTATTCAATTTATTTATAAAGTCGACGTTGTTTTTTTACATTCGTGTTAGAAATGTTTCCTACCAAATGTGTAAGAATTTTTACAAGCCTTTTTGATAAATCATAAGTAATTGAACTTGACTATAAACCATACACATAAGGTAGGGAGGAGCATTGATGTGTAAACTGTTTAATTGAATGATCAAAGCGGCAATAAAACTGAATAAAAGTGACTATGTAAATAAAATAATGGTATTATTAAATGATAATGAGTAGGACCCATACCAGAACAAAATTATTTCAAAGTATTTCCTAAAAGAGAAGGATACAAAGACTGTAAACGAACACTTGATTATTTATTATAACTAATATCTTAAGATTACAAAGAAATCCCTTGAAAACTGCACTTAAGGGGAAAAACTCACAATAAAAAAAAAATCGCCTAATTAACTAGCACACTGAAGTAAAAGGGATAGGAATTAGATGGAGATAAAAACCACATACGCACGGGTCGGTGTGAAAGTAAGAGAAAACGCAAGAAATTAAACCTTGACCCTAATTAATTCACAAACTTGAAAACCGAATAAACATACATCACCGCATTGACAATAATTAACTGTAGTCCTTCTAATCCTATGGCTGATATAAAGTCGTCCCTTAGTATCACGCAGCGAAGAGTCGTGTGTTATGGTAAATTCCAGCAAAGTGCCACAAAGTAGGAGGCACTCAACACAGGTCGTCTCTAGGAGTAAAAAGGGCTATAATGATCACCAGGGTCTGGGATCTTCCCCTTTACTCCGCACCTGGGAGGCCCCTTAACGACTCCGGAGGTTCAGCAAGCTGAGGGCAAGGGTTTACCGGCTGCTTTATGAGCAAGAGCCCGTGCTGGCATATCAATATAGAATAATGTTTGCTGTCACTATCAGTGAGGTAGTATGATGATTATTGTAGGCTGGAAACGCCTATCTATAAGGCCAAGGCACGTCATTATTAATCTATATTCGAAAATAATTGCACAACCAGTTATATACTGTATTAAAATAAAATATTCCACTTCTATTTTTAATTCACAAGTAACATTCCAACGTAATAATTCGGCCAGGATGAATCTCTCGTCATTAAGATAATTTCCTGACTATATGAATCCTGTGTTCTGAGGCGTCATTTTCGGAAATTCAGATTTCATTCCAGAATTTAAGACTTCATTTAAAAATTTCAAACTTCATTTCAGAATATCAGACAGTTTCAGGTTTTCAGGCTTCATTTTCAGAAATTCAGACTTCATTTTCAGATTTTGAGATTTCATCTTCAGAATTTCAGGCTTCATTCAGACATAATTTTCAGTTTCAGATTTCATTTCAGAATTTCAGACCTCATTTTCAGAATTTCAGTTTCCATTTCAGGACATCAGACAATTTCAAGTTTTCAGGCTTCATTTTCAGAAATTCAAACTTAATTTTCAGATTTTGAGATTTCATCTTCAGAATTTCAGACCTCATTCAGACTTTCAAACTTAATTTTCAGTTTCAGATTTCATTTCCGCATTTCAGACCTTATTTCAAAAGTCCAGAATTGATTTTCAGAATTTCAGTTTCCATTTCAGAATTTAAGACCCTTTCAGAATTTTGACTTCATTTTCAGAAATTCAGACTACATTTTCAGATTTTGAGATTTCGTCTTCACAATTTCAGATTTAATTCAAACTTTCAGACTTAATTTTCAGTTTCAGATTTCATTTCAAAATTTCAGACATTTTTTCAACACTTCAGACTTCATTTTGAGAATTTCAGTCTATAACTTGAAATTTCAGACTTCATTTTCAGAAATTCAGATTTCATTTCAGAAGTCCAGAATTCATTTTCAGAATTTCAGTTTCCATTTCAGAATTTAAGACCATTTCAGAATTTTACTTCATTTTCAGAAATTCAGACTTCATTTTCAGATTTAATCTTCAGACTTTTAGACATCATTCAGACTTTCATTCATTTCAGAATTTCAGACAGCGTTTCTCAAAATTTCATTTATATAAAGAATTTCAGACTTTATCTTAAAATTTCAGACTTCATTTTCAGAAATTCAGATTTCCTTTCAGAATGTTAGACTTCATTTCAGAAGTCCAGAATTCATTTTCAGGATTTCAGTTTCCATTCCAGAATTTAAGACCCTTTCAGAATTTTGGCTTAATTTTCAGAATTTCAGGCTTCATTGACAGAATTTTACACATCATTTTCAGAATTTCCGATTTCATTTCAGAATTTCAGAATTCACTTTCATAATTCCGGACTTCATTTCAGAATTTTAGGCTGAATTTCCAGAATTTCAGACCATTTCAGAATTTTATGCTTCTTTTCAGAAACTCAGACATCAGTTTCAGAATTTTAGGCTTGATTTCCAGAATTTCAGACATTATTTCAGAATTTTAGACTTCTGTTTCATAATTTCAGACTACATTTAAAAAAATTCAGACTTCATTTTCAGAATTTCAGACTTCATTTCAAAATTTCAGACTTCATATTCAGAATTTCATACTTCATTTCAGAATTTCATGCTAGAATTTCAGAATTTCAGACCCTTTCTGAATTTCAGGTTCCATTTCAAAATTTCAGACTCCCTTTCTGAATTTCAGGTTTCATTTCAGAATCTCAAACTTCATTTTCAGAATTTTGGGCTTAATTGTCAAATTTCAAGACTTCATTTCAGAATTTCAAACTTTTGGTGAGT
>NC_087202.1:99828621-99841121 GCF_015104395.2 Macrobrachium nipponense
ATATATATATATATATATATATATATATATTGTACGAAATTTATTTTTTATTACATTCCAGGCAAATGATGATATTTCTTCTCATAGAAATGACCCGAAGTTTTTCACTGGAAAACCGAATCATCCCCAGTTTCCTTCTTTAATACGAAGGGAGGAGAGACACTCATCCTTGGTCACTGATTTCCAGTGTATAATGAAAGCTCGGTCGGAGAGAAATGGTAATATGTGTATGTGTGTGTGTGAGAGAGAGAGAGAGAGAGGTCGCTTCCTTCTCGATATTTTCGACGTCTTGATTGGGAGTCTGAATGTAATGTGATCAGTCAAGGAGAAAACTTATTGGTTCCATAGAAAGGAGAGAGAGAGAGAGGAGAGAGAGAGAGAGGAGAGAGAGAGAGAGAGAGAGAGAGAGAGAGAGAGAGAGAGAGAGAGAGAGAGAGAGATATGCGGATGCCGAAGGAAATGGAAAGAGATAAAGGAGAAGTCTCTCTCTTGAATTTTGTTTTTCATTTCAGCAAGTCGACCCTGTCTCCGTAAACCAATCCGTGCCTCATTTGGTATGCATGTTTGTCAGATTATCTGTCTTTGAATTTCTTTGCTTGTCGGAGGATCTTTATTCTGTCGCCAAAAATGTTACAGCTTAACAGAATGGCGATTGAGTGTCAGGGATTTCCAAAGCCCCATTCCTGTGAGTTGGGAACATTCCATCAGTTTTTTGTCTGGTTGCCACATATTTCACGTTCCTCATATTTTTTGTCCTTCCACAAAAAGTTCACTTGTCACATTTCATAGGATACTTCGGTGTGAAATATGATATTTACCTCTCTTTTAACCTTTGCTTTTAATATTACAAAAGAGATTGAGAGCCTAGAAAATATCCAGCGAGCATTATATTTATTCAAAAGAGCAATAACTCGACTTGATTTTTGTATTTCACTTTCTATTAGTCAACAAGAAAGTTGAGTCGTAGTTGTTGAAGGAAATATTCGTGATTCCCCAGATCTATCACAAGTCACGGAAAAGCCTTCCAGTTTCCGCATGAAAAAAAAAAAGTTAAGAATATCTTAGTTTTACCAGACCACTGAGCTGATTTAACAGCTCTCCTAGGTCTGGCCCGAAGGATTAGATATATTTCTACGTGACTAGGAACCAATTGGTTACCTAGCAACGGGACCTACAGCTTATTGTGGGATCCGAACCACATTGAATCGAGAAATGAATTTCTATCACCAGAAATAAATTCCTCTGGTTCCGCGCCGAGAATCGAACTTCGGACCACCGGAATAGCCGAGCGCGAAATGCACTCGGCCAACGTGGAACTGTTTCTGCATGAAAAAGTTGAAATAATTCGTTGTATTCAAGTAACAGTAGCGCCTTCGGAAACAAGGGAATGAGTCCAGATATTACTCCTTCAAAACCAAAAGTAGTTGAAAGATAAACTAAATTTTGCTTGCCCAAGGGAGGCCATCATTCTGAACTGGTGACTAAAACTCAGTTACTGATTGGGCCTTGTCATTTTATTCTGAAGGTAAAATGTTGATCCGAAACAAGACAGATGGATTATACAACCTCTTAAACAAATAATAATTAGGATATTATGTATTCAGTACATGTCTTGCATAAGGAGGGACTGTTAACATCCATTTCAGAATTCCGTTTGAGAATCTACTCGTGCCTTTGCTTTAATAAAAGTCTTGACCATGTTCATATCCTCTCTGAGTATCCTGAGGAGATGAATACAGGACAACTATTATATGATTTAGGTTCCGAAGGAAGCGGAACAGTAAGAAGAATAGAAAGGCTGAAATATAGAAATGAAAGAGGGCTTTTCTCAAAACCTTCGGTTGAAGATTGATGTACTTCTCTGGTGCAGTTTCTGCATCAGAAAATTCTCTATCTAATATATACATCAGAAACTTGTCGTCGGAGAGGGACATGCATTGAGTGAATCTCCAAGACTTTTATTCGTGTCCTTACATCCGTTCTAGAGGTATTCCAAAAACCTATACTAACACAACCAAAACATAACCTTTAACTTATATTTGTAGGTAAAGGTAACGCAATTCTTTGTGTGATGTGGATCGCAAAATAGCCTGATTTTAATTTTTATGATTATCAGTAGCCTATTTTTGATATAAGTCTGTGTAAATTTAGCAAGCATAAGAATTGTGTGTAAGGCAAGCTTAGAAATTTCGTGGGAATGTGCTTCAATTAGCATCGGCGCTCTAATGTATATGAGAAATTTTGATTTTAAACAAATATGACAGACAGATCACGCTAGTGACGTTTTGAAATAGAATGCAGCGCTGATCCTACTGTACTATCAAAGGCAAAAAAGTGATGAAATCACAAAAGGGCAGTAAAGCCCAGCCACAACAGACAGATGTAGAGGTCAGGGGATACAAAGGAAGGGGTAGGGAGGGCGTGGGGCTTTACTCCGCAATCTGATAAATTATGATGAAAGCGAAAAGTAGGAGTCTTTTCTCAACCTATATAGAAAGCAAGTGCCATTCTAATACGCTAACCATACCTGAAGAGAGACACTGGCACTTCTTCAAGCAATGCAATTTGAAGACAGCAGATGTATCAAGCGCTCGATCATATAAACGCACCTGTTCTTTGTGGGCACTAACTTATATTTTGTTTTTACTTCTTTTTTCATCTTTGTCGTCGAGAAGAATACAGCGAACTCATCCCGATTGTTGCTGTTGCAGAGATTAGAGTAATGTTCAACAAAAACCTGGGTCGGTCAGTGTTGGGTGGTATATGTATCAGACGCTCTCGCTTAACTTACACATCATCAGCGGTGGTTCGTCCAATCCGAAGCCTATCCAATAGGCGTATTATAATGTTACTTCCTTTCTGACCTCCATGTCTGTCTCTTGCGGCTGGGCTTTACTGCTCCTTTTATGATTTCATCACTTCTTTTACCTGTGATTAGACTTAAAACTTGACTAAACAAACCTTTGGTTCACGTTAATGAAGAGGATAACTTGACACTTGTCGCAAACAGTGGGCGTTGTCAGTCTCGCTATTGCAAACCTCTCAAGGTAGATGATCATTCATGAAACCGGTTCATGAATAAAATGACGTCCGTAGATACGAATAATTTAAAGAAAAGGGCTTGTTAACTGAAATATAGTAATGGAAAAATGAGCGACATATGATTCTCATCTAGATTAAAAAAAAAATGTTACGTAAGAAAGCGGATGCATTCACACACTAAGAATTCGGTGTCTCTTCCAATGTTGAGAGCAGTCCGTACCTGAGCATCAGGAATTTTTAATTTTGGCGGCTAATTTGAATGGCATAGGCCTACTGAAATTTTAAAATATTATTATTTCAAAAACCAAACTCCAAAAGGTATCTTTTACCGTTGTTGCTCTAGAGATATGTTAGGAACCTCACCCACCAACCCACCCACCCCCCTACCACATCCCATGAACGCCAAAAATCGATATCTGGACCTACGAAATGCCAGAACGGATTTCGATGAAATTGGGTACAATTAGAGACCTTAGACTGAAACTTCTAAAGCCAGAGTTTCATTCCGGTCGGTTGAATATTTCCATAGTTGTAGAGGGCCGAACTCGAAGTTTTTTTTTTTACACTTGTGGCTGGGCTTTACTGTAGTAGATTCACATCAACAGTGCATTTGATGTCTAGGCCAGTCCCTTACGACGCTCCCGATTGGCTGTTGATAAGCCAATCACAGGGCTGGAAACTCTCAGTCTCTCTCGAGACTTCACATAGGAAGGATGCATGTTCCACCGCTCCTGAGGGATACGTCTTTTAAAAGTTTCCCTCAGGAGCGGTGGATCCAGATCCTACCCATGCGAACTCTCGAGAAAGACTCAGAGCTTCCAGCCCTGTGATTGGCTTATCAACAGCCAATCAGGAGCGTCGTAAGGAACTGGCCTAGACATCAAATGCACGGTTGATGTTGTGAAGCTACTATAGCTGTTCGTACAAAAATGGGCGTGAGATGCTTTTTTAACGAGCTGAGCTTACGAACCTGCTTTTTTATGTGGTGGTATTATAAAGATGACCTTGAGCTAGTTTTATACGAGCTGATCTTAAAAAATGGCCTTGAGTTTTCTAAAGAACATATCGTACAAAAATGGCCTTGAGATGCCTTTTTATTTACGAGCTGATCTTAAAAAATGGCCTTGATTTTTTCGTACAAAAATGGCCTTGAGATGCCTTTTTTATGGTTTGATCTTAAAAAAGGGCACTGATTTTTCTAAAGAACATATCGTACAAAAATGGCCCTGAGACGGTTTTTTTACGAGTTGCTCTTAAAAAATGGCCTTGAGATGCCTTTTTTTTTTGAGCTGATCTTAAAAAAAATGGCCATAATGTTTCAAAAGAGCATATCGCACAAAAATGGCCCTGAGATGCCTTTTTTTACGAGTTGATCTTAAAAAATGGCCTTGAGATGCCTTTTTTTTGAGCTGATCTTAAAAAAAATGGCCTTAATTTTTCAAAAGAGCATATCGCACAAAAATGGCCTTGAGATGCCTTTTATTTTACTATCTGATCTTAAAAAAATGGCCTTGAGCTATCTTCTTTTTTGCGAGCTGATCTTAAAAATGGCCTTGATTTGTCTAAAGAGCATATCGTACAAAAATGGCCTTGAGACGCTTTTTTTTCGAACTGAACTTCAAAAATGGCCTTGATTTTTCTAAAGAACATATCGTACAAAAATGGCCTTGAGACGCTTTTTTATTACGAGCTTACCTTAAAAATGGCCTTGATTTTTCTTAAGAGTATATCATACAAAAATGGCCTTGAGATGCCTTTTCTTACCCAGAGGATCTTACAGAAATAGCCTTGAGATACTTTTTATTACCAGTTGTTCTCACAAAAATGGCCTCTAAGATGCTTTCTCACTCGCTGCTAATACGAACAAGAGCCCAAACTATTGACATGAAACCAGTTTTATATAACGGCGAAAACAACAGTAGGTGCTGCGTCGAACGGAACCCACAAGCACAGCCAGCGGGCAACAAACTGAGGATTCTCTCATGAATATTCCCCTCCTATTAAAGTCTTTGCAACTAAAGACGTTCCTTTCCCACCATTTGCATGAGGAGAGTATTACAGGCGACACACGGCTTCTTCAGGGCGTGGACAGTGTTACGCAAATCTTTTGACATTGGGGAGTGAGAGATGTGTATTTCTGGTAATAGAAGTTCACTCTCGACGTGGTTCGGAAGCCACGTAAAGCCGTTGGTCCCGTTGCTGAGTAACCACTGGTTCCATGCAACGTAAAACCACCATACAAACAAACAAACAGCAAATCTTATGAAACACTCGAGGTCCTGAAGATACATAATTTACGGTGCAAATACAAAGAAACTATTCAAGAGAGAAATGTATCTATTTGTTTCTCTGGAGAAACTTTCATCACAGAAAGCGTGCATCACACAAGCTATAGCAAAATGTTGGATACGTACATCTATACGAGAGAAGAGAGAGAGAGAGAGAGAGAGAGAGAGAGAGAGAGAGAGAGAGAGAGAATTCCTTACGATTACGTAAGCTGTGAATGAGAAACTTCTTTAATCACAACCGTGACTATTCTGGGAAATTTTATGTGCATTTCTTGAAGGAAAATTATGAAAATGCTTGTCATTCGAATAGGCGGAAGTTCGGGTATCATTACAGAGAAGTAACCGTGTGTTTTCTAGCTGCTTTTCATCACGGCCAATGAAGATTGCTACAGGGAAATTAATAATAAAATTGAGTGGGAATGACTATGTATTCATAAGAAGACGATTATTTAAATTTTTTTTAGTGTATATTGCTTATATTTATCGGTGTGAAAGGAATCTGTGCGGGTAATTTACCAATAATAATAAATTAAATTATTATTATTATTATTATTATTATTATTATTATTATTATTATTATTATTATTATTATTAATTATTATTATTATTATTATTATTATTACCCAAATTGCAAACTTAAGCTGCAAGCCCAACAGCTCCAAAATCAGTGAAATAAAAAATTCACAACCATGAAACGAGTCTCGCGTGAGCCAGCTGAATAGAAACACACCACTTTCCTATTCCTTAAGGAACGAGACCTTCTATTTTTGGCCTTGTTCAACTGAGCTGGGGTTCTGAACGTTTAGCTTATGAAGGTAGGAAATGCACGAGGTGCTTCAAAAACACAACATTTTCCGTGGACGAATAGAAGACAATTCTTTCAGAATCCCAAAAGAAATGTGTTAAACTGTGATAAAATGAACACGACTTTTGCCGATATATAAAAAGACAGGATGCAACAGAAGCCAAACCATTTAAAGATATCGGAATTGAGTAGATTACCTTTCACGTATAAAAGAAATGCCGCAAGCGATTGCCTTGTCTGGAATAGAATTTATAGATTTTTTTGTATACTAAACGAAGCCAGCGACATATCTCATAACGGTGCAAATTCGTTTAGTTATCTTTCTTATAGGAAGGGTGAAGTTTAATCTATAATATTTTTTTAGTATATTTATGTATATATAAAATGTTTATATATACTATATTATATATATTATATATAATAATAAGCACCACGGTATATATATATATATATTTATAATAACACATATATATCGAACATATATACGACTTATATATATATTATATAACGACTATATATATATAGTTATATTATAATATAATTTTACGACTATACGACTATATATTATTATATATAATATATATATATATCTATATATAATATATTAGATAGATATATAATATATGCGTAATATATACATATAGATATAATAATATATATATTATATATACATATATATATTATATATATATATATATATAATATATATATAGATATATATTATATATATCTAGATATATTATATATATATTATATATATATATATATCATATATATATAGTCGTGCTAATTGCATATATATATATATATATATATATATATATATATATATAATATATAGTTGTGGTAATTGCTTTATTGCATGGGAAAGATAAAGGAAAGGAAAACGCATCTTCGAGAAATTCTGCAGCAAGGAGGCTTTTGCGTGTGTGTTGGAGGCGCCTGTTCTCATGATGGTTCTAGAATCGGCAGGAATTTTATGGAACTTGACTGACGCCGACGTGTTGTGAGAAACGCTGCGATTTCTGATGCAATATTCCGTTGAAATTCTTCTTAATCATTCCCGAAATCTCGGGAGTCTGTGGCCGTAGGCCCCGCCCCCAGGATGCTGTATAAATATGACGGACGAAGTAGGGGAAAGCAGAGATCATCAGTTAGTCACAGAGTAAGAGATCATCAGTAAGAGCCACAGATCAGATTATCAGTGAGAGATCAGCAGCAGAGATCGTCAGAGAGAGATAAGAGAAGAAGGAACCAGGACGAAAGATCAGAGGAGAAGTCACTCGAGAATTGGTCGAATTCTGGTCAAGTCGTCTTCAGGAGTGGACGACCGAGTTATTTCGACGTTGTGCAAGACTTTCAGAGAAGAAACGTTCTGCTAGAGGTTTTGGGGAGTTCCTGCCCTTCAAGTATCAAAAGTAGACATTATTTTCTGCAATACGGAGTCAAGAAGGCGTCTACAATTAGAGTTCTCCTTTTGTGAAGCCATCGCTTCAAGTTGCAAAAATGGTCGGCAAGTAATTTCATTACTTCACTGTTTCCCCAGTTCATGCAGTGTAAGATTTTACCTTTTTTATGTAAATAGGAGACACCATTCTGTTAGTGTTTCTTTCTATATTCGTATCCCCAGTTTCAACTGTTGGTGTTGAATTCTTTTTGTTTATTTCATATCAAACCTGAAGCGGACCTCTCTCGGTTCGTAACATTGTGGCGACCTTGCTTAGAATAGCACTAACAGTTTGAAACAGGGAGAATATAGAAAGAACCAGAATGAGTGAGATGGTGAAAGAGTTTATCGAGTCGGGCAAGCTACTAGGTCTAGAGGGGAATGATCTCCGTGAGTATGTTGAAAAGAAAGAAAGAGAGAAGCACGAGAGAGATGAAAGAGCGGCTGAGAGAGAGGAAAGAGCAGCCGAGAGGGAAGTGCAGCAAGTGAGAGAAGCAATGAAAATGCAGCAAGAGAAAGAGAGAGAAGCAATGAAAATGCAGCAAGAGAGAGAAGCAATGAAAATGCAGCAAGAGAGAGAAGCAATGAAAATGCAGCAAGTGAGAGAAATGTTGGTAATGCAGCAGGAAGAAAGAGAGAAGGAATGTATGCATGAGTTGGAAATTGCTCGGTTAAAGCAAAGTACTCGTAACAGTCGGACAGGCGAAAACGAAAACGTAACTGATAGGTTAGCTATGAGTGCAGTGCTGAAATTAGTACCAAAGTTTGATGAGGAAGACGTAACGACATATTTCATGTGTTTTGAGAAGTTAATGGAAAGAGTAGGTTCTCCTAAAGAAATGTGGACTTTATATTTACAGTCAGTTTTGAGTGGTAGGGCGCTTACTGTGTATAGTTGCATGTCAAAGGAGGAATGTGATAATTACGATATTGTGAAAGAAACTGTTCTTAGCGCGTATAGGTTAGTACCGGAGGCGTACCGTAAGAAATTTAGAAATTTGAGAAAGGATGAAAATATCACGTATGTAGAATACGGTAAGAAGTTAGAAAGGCTGTTTTTTGATTGGTTAACTTCTGCTAAAGTTGATGATTTTGATAGTTTGAAGAACTGAGTGTTGCTAGAAAACTTCAAAGATAATGTATCCCCAGAGATTAAGCTTTATATAGAAGATAGGTGAGAAGTATCTTTTGCAGGAGCAACTAGGCTAGCTGCAAATATAGTCTAACTCATAATTTGAGTGTTAGTAAGAAACGAAATGATCCTTCGTCTGGTAGAGTACAAAACAGTAAAGGTTTCAGTTCTAGTAATAGCGATGCGAGTAAAAGTGACTATTCCTGTTATACCTGCGGAAAACCTGGTCATACGTCTAAGGTTTGTAAGAGTAGAATGGTATCTAGTGGCTCAGAATTAACTTGTTTCCGATGTATTGGGAAAGGGCATTTAGTGAGAAATTGTGCAGTAGAAAGGAAGGACGGTAAGAAACCAGTGTCTCTAGTTAACCTTTCGTCAATTAGGAATGATGTGATGAGAGAAACTAGGAAAGTTTTTGGTGAATTTCTGTCGGAAGGCGTAGTTTCCTCTCTTGGAGGAGTAGATTCGAGAGAGGTGGTCTTGCTTCGAGACACAGGAGCTGCTGTCTCTCTGATTAGGAGAGAGAGTGTGCCGAACAGGGCAGAAATCAATTTGGAAGAAAAAGTCATGTTAGGTGGATTTCCTAACACTTGTGTTCTTTGTCCTTTGTTGAAGTTGAACTTAGAAAGTCAGGTAGTGTCAGGAGAAGTGAAACTTGCAGTAGTTGACAGTTTGCCCATGGATGGCGTTGACATTATTGTCGGTAATGACTTAGCTTTATCCAAGAATGTGAATCCTGTTGTGGGGGATATTCCAGTGCCTGAAATGGTAGTAACTAGGTCGGGTATAGATGCAGACATAGACTACGGTCATAATTTGTTTGTGGATTCGAACGAGAGTGAGTTCGTGGATTCGAACGAGTGTGAGTTCGTGGATTCGAACGAGAGTAAGTTCGTGGATTCGAACGAGAGTAAGTTCGTGGATTCAAACGAGAGTAAGTTCGTGGATTTGAACGAGAGTGAGTTTGTGGATTCGAACGAGTGTGATAGAGGTAGCGAGTTTGAACTTGGCATGAGTGTGGCTGAGAAACCTAACTCTGTCATTGACAGTGATAGCCAAACGGAAGGTGTAGCTGTCGAAAGTAACGTAGTAAATGTACCGTTATTTAGTACTAGTTACGGTGATGAATTAGGCTCTAACATTTTGGATAAGGATGAGCTAGTAAAGTTGCAGAGAGAGGATGAGACAATAACCCGAATTTTTGAATGTGAGCTGGATGCTGATCTCGATGATGTGTGTAAGGAAACTTTTTGTTTAAAGGACAAAGTTTTGTTTTGATATGTTCGGCCTAAGTCAGGTGGTAAAGAGGAAATCACCGAACAATTAGTAGTTCCTAGGAAGCTTCGTGAATTAGTTTTGAAGTTAGCACATGATGAGCAAGGGCATTTAGGAGTAAATAAAACTTTCAGGTCTATTAGTAGGGTGTACTTTTGGCCTAAAATTAGAAGTGACGTGAAGAGGTATGTTTTAAGCTGTCATGAATATCAAATTGCCGGGAAACTGATTCAAGTAATTCCCAGAGTTCGTTGTGTAATATTCCTTCAGTAGGCGAATCTTTTGAGAATGTATTTACCAATATGGTCGGACCTTTGTGTGTAAGTAAGGGTAGAGAAGATTGCACAACTAATCTAGAGTATTATAAAAACAATTTAAAAGAGAGCTGGCAACTAGCGAAGGAGAATGAGAGTCAAGGGGGACTAAACGGACACATGATCTTAGAGCGAAAGAGACAAATTTCCGTGTAAGAGATAAAGTTTTAGTACCAGCCCAGAAAGAAGGTTCCGCTTTACCTTATAAGTTCGAACGCCCTTTTTCAGTGTTAGAGGAGAGGGGAAATATGCATTATAGAATTAATGTGGGTAAGAGTAGAGCAAAGTCAACGAATGTAAATTTGCTTCAGAATTATAAAGAACGCCCTGCACCTTGGCCACCGCCAGTGTTCGATGTGACAGTGTTACTGAGAGAAATTAGTTTTGAGAAAATGCGAGAGGTGTTTTAGTATTTCAAAGTTTTAAGCAGAGTTCAGAAAATGGAAAAAAAAGGGGAAAAGATTATGTATTAGCTGATAGCCTCTCTAGAGACTTCTCAGAATGAGTAGCCTAATTACCGTTTTCTGTTTTCGCACGAGTGAGTGTGTGAGTGGAGAAGCGTGCGTGTTTGACTGAATTAAAGCTTTATGCACAATTGTTCCCCTGCTGTTTAATGCTTGTTTCTCTTTAGAAAAAAATAAAATCTGTTAATTTCATTTTTTCTCTTTTTGAAGGGAACGTGTCGTGGTAATTGCTTTATAGCAAAGAAAGATAAAGGAAAGGAAAACACATCTTCGAGAAATTCTGCAGCAAGGAGGCTTTCGCGTGTGTGTTCGAGGCGCCTGTTCTCATGATGGTTCTAGAATCGGCAGGAATGTTATGGAACTTGACTGACCCCGACATGTCGTGAGAAACGCCACGATTTCTGATGCAATATTCTGTCGAGATTCTTCTAAATCATTCCTGTAATCTCAGGAGTCTGTGACGCTCGCCGTAGGCCCCGCCCCCAGGATGCCGTATAAATACGATGGACGAAGTAGGAGAAAGCAGAGATCATCAGTTAGTCACAGAGCAAGAGATCATCAGTTAGTCACAGAGCAAGAGATCATCAGTAAGAGCCACAGATCAGATTATCAGTGAGAGATCAGCAGCAGAGATCATTAGAGAGAGATAAGAGAAGAAGGAACCAGGACAAAGGATCAGAGGAGAAGTCACTCGAGAATTGGTCGAATTCTGGTCAAGTCGTCTTCAGGAGTGGACGACCGAGTTATTTTGACATTGTGCAAGACTTTCAGAGAAGAAACGTTCTGCTAGAGGTTTTGGGGAGTTCCTGCCCTTCAAGTATCAAGAGTAGACATTATTTTCTGTAATAAGGAGACAAGACGGCGTCTACAATTAGAGTTCTCCTTTTGTGAAGCCATCGCTTCCAGTTGCAAAAAGGGTCGGCAAGTACTTTCATTACCTCACTGTTCCCCCAGTTCATGCAGTGTAAGATTTTACCTTTTTTATGTAAATAGGAGACACCATTCTGCATTTATCTTTGTTAGTAAGCATGTAAATAAATCTTTGTTGTGTTCGTGTTTCTTCCTATATTCGTATCCCCAGTTTCAACTGTTGGTGTTGAATTCTTTTTGTTTATTTCATATTGAACCTGAAGCGGACCTCTCTCGGTTCGTAACAATATATATATATATATATATATATATATATATATGTATATATGTATATATATATATATATATATATATATATATATATATATATATATATATATATATATATATATATATATATATATATATATATGTGTGTGTGTATGTATATATATATATATATATATATATATATATATATATATATATATATATATATATATATATATATGAGTGTTAATGAAATAAAAAAAGTACTGTGTTGTACATCTCAGAAATGTGATGTAAGATCCACGAATATAGTTTTATAGTTTTATTAATATATATATATATATATATATATATATATATATATATATATATATATATATATATATATATATATATATATATATGAACAAAGCTGAGAGATTTGTCTAAAAATTAAGAACAAAGATAAGCGCTATTTTATAATTTAGATTGATATGAAGATCTGAAATCATTTGATTTTATCAGGGTTAAAAGTGCTGATGTTGGTAAGGATGTTAGAGAAGTTATTTATAACAAATTAACTAGCAAACCACTCTCATTTGGTTACTGTTATGGTTTCCACGAGATTCATGAGG
>NC_087202.1:99851121-99873607 GCF_015104395.2 Macrobrachium nipponense
ATTTTCCCTTATCATTTCTCTTTGGATATGATTAATTAATTATCCTTAAAGCTAAACCATGTTTTGACTTTAGAGGAAAACCATTGACTTACAAGTATGCGATATTGGTTTCAAGTGCTGTCCATCAAGAACTTTTGTTTTCTGTACCAGTACCATAAGGAACTCTGGTTATATATCCTGTACATATTTTCTGCCCAGAATTTATTGGACGATGCTGAGTGGCCATCAATCTTAGGACAAATTCATTGCAACGATCCGGCCAAAAAGACTGTGATATCTTTTCAATAAAGCTTATCAATGAGTGTATATGATTGTGAAAGTGACCATTCTAGCTCTAGTAAATGTATCTGAATTCGACACATATAAGTACGTATGAGCGGGACTAGACTAATATATCTTTCCTCGTGGCCAGGCAGTTATCAAGACCTCGTTCTTATACCCCGAACCCAAGATCGGCCAGGCATCAGAATAGCTTCATTTAAAAGAAAAAATGGATCTAGACTTAGTGGTAATAAACGTTTTCAAAATATGAAGAAATCAAGTGAAGAGGACATTGTAGTTAATAAAGTTACATAATTATCTGGTAAAAAGTGACCAATATATATATATATATATATATATATATATATATATATATATATATATATATATATATATATATATATATATGTAAGGCCTAGGGTTATGATTAATGATATATTGCCAATATGTTCGCTGTGACCTATTGGAATGTGGAGAAGCAACGACCTGAGAAAAGCTGATCAATGGTTTCTGTGGGTGGCGTGAGATAAAACTGCATAGAAAGACAAGACAATGTACTCAGTTCATGAACTCTTTTCCAAAGTGCCATTGGGAAACTGGTTGCAGCCAGTAATATGAGGCGGTAGTGAAATGTGCATTCGTATGTGCGTGTGCGCCTCTTCCTTTTAAAATGTATGATACACAAGTCTATGGGGGATTTGGCTTAGAGGCGTCTTTGAGAGAAAGACAAGATGTCGTGGTGCTCTCCGAAAGTGTTTATAATATAATGTGTTAAATATTCCGGCTGCTTGGGTGAGTTTTGAACTGTTTTAGCCAAAGAGTGGCTTGTTACCTATTTAACATTTTGTGGGAATATTCAATCTTTAATCTCTGATTGTTAAACTTGTGTGTGTACTTACGGGGTGTTCTTATGTCTTTGAAACAGACGGTTCTGGCAAGGAATTATGGGGGGACCGAGGGAGTCCCGATGGATAATAGACATTTTGGTGTGACTATTTACTGTTTAGACATTTTGATAGTGGGGTAACTTGAATTAAGTTAGTCTGTGAGACCTAATTGTTTTGCTGTTTTTTCGTTGTTAATAAATGTTTATTTTATAATGCAACTCTCTCATTTTGTTTACCTGTTAGAGCGGAGAAAGAGGTGAGAGAGAGAGAGAGAGAGAGAGAGAGAGAGAGAGAGAGAGAGAGAGAGAGAGAGAGAGAGAGAGGTATCGCTTGGAGAGAGAGAGAGAGAGAAAGAGAAGGTTGCGAGCCGTTGGTTGCTTAAAGAGATTGTGTATGCCTGAAGCTCGGAGTTACACGTTTACCAAATGAATAATGAGGATTATATCTTCATTACATATATATATATATATATATATATATATATATATATATATATATATATATATATATATATATATATATGTAGGTATATATATATATATATATATATATATATATATATATATATATATATATGTGTGTGTGTGTGTGTGTGTGTGTGTGTGCGTGTGTGTGTTTGTGTGTGTGTGTGTAATTATTACGGATTCCCTAGAAGTGCTGAAATATACATTACTTTAAACAATAGGTCATTACAATAAAAACCTATTAAGACCGTAAAACGTTGGGGTAGGGGTGGGGGCTGGGGAGCAGAAATAGCACACAATAAGTGGTAGTTCGCCAAGTGAAAATTCTGCTTCTTATCACTATTTTATTCACACAAGCGCAATGGTAAAATAAAGGTGACGGATATCACTAAAAATGCAAATATACAATAAATTACTGAATGGGAGCTTAGCACAGATCAAGGTGTGCATAAGAGGACCATATACAAAAAGTCGTTAACTTCAGCAATGTAGTTATGTCAGCCCAGGTGGGGTGGATTCCTCTGACTAATCAAGATGACAGGAAAATGTTTACTTGGTAAAAAGACTGACAACACTACTGGAAATGAAATAATTCCAGATGAGACTACTACGAAATTATATCTCTGTTAGAACAAGTTAAAACAAGTTAAATAGGTTGCGTTACTCTAGTCACCTCTAGCAGGGGAATAGTCTTACTCTTTGCGCTTCTAGCACGGAACACCATGGCATGGATAAATACACTGTTACAAAGTCAAAGAGAAAATGAATTGAATTAAATTGTGAATTGTGAGAGAAAAACATCGAATCAGAGGAAAAGTACACTGGCTTAGTAGAACCAACCCTCGAATCCCAGGGCATAGCATAATTTGTTACTTTATGAGGCTTGCATAGAATATTCCTCAGCTATGGTAGATATGAGCTGTCTTGTGGCAATGTCTGGCTCAAAAGTCAGTCCTCCAATTGTAGGAAAATGAGCGCCTGCCTAGCACAAGGCTCAATACTCAAATGGGCAAAGCCTTTGGCTGACCAAAATGGTTTAACTGATGATCTCTGTCAACTTGCCTTTTTTAAGGAAGAGAATGTGCTCAGGGCACGACTTCAGGCCACATCACTAGTGCATACCTGGAGATTAGAGGGAAAGATTCTTCGCCACTGAATTGAAAAAGATGGCGGATTGTTAATTAGGTTTCGGGCATTAGAGTGGAACAGTGATTATCGTCCAGGTGTCTCCCTCGAGAGAGATAAACGGCTGTCCTAACGACTAAGTTTCTGTGCCAACCCTAAATCCTACCACATCATTTCATATACTGAGGTCCTAACTGGTATCCCTCCTTAGTAAGAATATTTTCTGAATTATTAAAGAAATAAGTGATGTTGCAACGAAGAAAACCATAAAACCTTTAAAGGTACCCGAACAGGCTGGCATGGATAAGTACACTGTTACAGAATCAAAGAAAAATTTTATAGAATTAAATTGTAAATTGTGAGAGAGAAATATGGAATCATAGGAAAAGTACACTGGCTTTGAACTAACCCTTGAATACCGGGAAGTACTATAATTTGCTTCTTTGTAATGTAAGGTAGATCTGAACTATCTTGTGATGATGCCTGGCTCAAAGGTCAAAGTCCTCCAAACGTGGAACAATGAGTGTCTGCCTGGCACAAGGCTCAATACTCCAATGGGCAGAGCCTTTGGCTGACAGAAACAGACTCAGATGCTCTCTGTCAACTTGCCCACTTCAGGCCACATCACTGGCATATCTGCAGGTTAGAGAGAAAGATTCTCTGCCAATATTGTGAAAAAGATAGCGGGGTGCTAATTAGCTTTGGGGCTTAGATAGAAAGGAACAGTAAGAGAAACGCTTGTCCTATTGACAAAGTTTCTGTGCCAACTCTAAATCCTACCTCACTTCATATACTGTGGGCTTAATTGGTACCCCTACTCAATAAGAATATTTTCTGAATGATCAAAATTATTAAAGAATTAAGCAATACGGTGGTGTAGAAAACACACACATATATATATATATATATATATATAGTATATATATATATATATATATATATACACACACACATACACACACACACACACACACACACACACATATATATATATATATATATATATATATATATATATATATAATAAAAGTGAATGTCTGTATTTGTATTTAAGTAAAATTGTTGGGCTCGGTAGAAATCCAAATTGCTTGACTGATCTGGACAAAATTTAGCGCGTGGTGATCATTTGACCCAATTTAGATAATGTGGTAGGTTTCAAACCCATCCCCCTTCCCTCTTCCCTTTGTAACTTATGTAACTGCTTGACCGATCTTGACAAAATTTGGCACATGGCCATTATTTAACCAACTTAAATAATAAGGTAGATTTGTTAAGTTTAGCAGGGGATATGTTGAGGTTTACCTGGGTGTGTTAATGTTTAGTGGGGTGTGTGTTTATATCTAGTGGGGATGTGTTTAGGTTTAGCAGGGTTATGTTTAGGTTTAGTGGGGGTGTGTTTTGGTTTTGTGAGTGTGTGTTAGTTAAGTGGGTAGTAAATGGGACAGTCACCACAGTAATGTCTGGATAAAATGGACAATCAACACAGTAATATTTGGATAAAAGAAACAGACAGAACATTAATGCCTGGATAAATGGGAAAGTCACTATAGTAGTTTCTGGATAAAAGAGGCGGTCTGAATAGTTACACGTGGATAAATGGGACAGATAGCACAGTAATGCCTTGATAAATGGGACAGTCACCACAGTAATACCTGGATAAAAGTGACAGTCAGTAAAGTAATATGTGGATCATTTGGACAGTCAGTACAGTAATACCTGGATAAAAGGGGCAATCAGTACAGTAATATCTGGATAAATGGGACAGTCACCACAGTAATACATGGATAAATGGGACAGTCACTAAAGTAATATTTGGATAAATGGGATGGTTAGAACATTGATTCTTTGATAAAATGGAGAGTTATACAGTAATTCCTGGATAAACGGGGCAGCTACCACAGTAACAGGTGGATAAATAGGACAGTTAAAACAGCAATATCTGGATAAAAGGGACAGTCACTACATTAATTTTTGGATTAAAGAGATGGTCTGAATAGTACACATAGATAAAAAGGACAGACAGCACATTGATACCTGGATTAAAGTGACAGTCAGTATAGTACTATTTGGATAATTTGGACATTAATACCTGGATAAAAGGGATAGTCAGATGGTAATACCTGGATAAAAGGGATAGTCAGATGGTAATACCTGGATAAAAGGGAAAGTCACTACAGTAATACCTGGATAGGGACAGTCACCACAGTAATACATGGATAAATGGGACAGTCTCTAAAGAAGTATTTGGATAAATGGGACGGTTAGAACTTTATTATTTGAATAAAATGGACAGTTATACAGTATTTGTTGGATTAATGGGACAGTTACCACTGTAACACGTGGATAAATAGACCAGTTAGAACAGTAATATCTGGACAAAAGGGACAGCCAGTACAGTAACTTCTGGCTAAAACAAGAACAGTCAGCACAAGGAGGTGCAGGAAAATATTTTTGAATCTTTCAGAGTTTTTCCGAGCAATGTCGGGTTGGTCAGCTAGAGATGTATTGGATATCTGCATCTGTAGATTATCCGCATTTTTATAAATCCTCATCTGCATCTGCAGCTGCATTAACAAATTCTTAACATCTGCATCTACATCTGCATCCACATTAGCATTGCCAGGAACATCTGCATCTACATCCACAGTTTGAGAATGCGGATATGTGAATATCACCCCCTACTCAGTGTACTATAGTTCATACTTATTCATTATACCTAATAGTAGAGCTTTCTTATTTTGTCTTCAAATAACCACATCAGCGTTGACAAATTTGAATAATTGATATCCGCATCTGGAAATTTAAGAAATTGATATCTGCTTTCGTATATCCCATTTTCAAACATCTGATAAATCTCTCACTTTCTCTAAATATATATATATATATATATATATATATATATATAGATATATATATATATATATATAGGATATATATATATATATATATATATATATATATATATAGATATATATATATATATATATATATATATATATATTATCTATATAATATAAATATATATATATATATATATAATAAATATATATATGTTACATAAAAGAGGGCTATGATTAATAATATATTTCAAACACAGTTGTAATGTGAGATGCTGTGATGTTTCTTGGAATGTAGAGAGTCATCATTTAACTTCCTTAGAGAAAGTGCTTGAGGTGACGAGCTAAGGAATGCTGATGTGTCTTTCTCGGGTGGTGTGATATCAAAATTGCTGTCTTAGCAGATCTGTGCATGTTCTGTTGCCACGGGCGGGTCGCAGAGGTGACTTATGAATCTAGTTCTAGGCAGTTCTTGGGTGTGGACAATGTGTGTGAGTTCATACGTGCGTGTGAGCTTTTTCCTACATAATGAGATGTAGCATTACCATGGGGATAGATCATTACTGAAACGGCAGAGCCAAGATGGCGTCTGCAAAGTATTCTATAAGAATAGTGTTGTGAATACTGTGTTGAATGGGTAAGCATATTTTATTTTGACCAAAGATATGGCTGGATTGCATTTGAATATTAATTTCAGAGATGTTCTATTTCATATTATCTTTGATTTTAATCTTGTGCTTATCGAGGTGTTCTCCTGTCTTCTAACAGGCGATTCTGGAGAAAGAGGAATTGATCTGGAGAAAAGGGAATTGATCTGGAGAAAGGGGAACTGATCTGGAGAAAGGGGTATTGAATATTGTGACTTAATTGGTGTACTGACTATATTGACTATGCCTAAGGTTATGGATAAACTAATGTTAATTATTTCATTAATTAGTGAGGGTTATCTGAGTTATTTGGACTTTGAGTCAATCATTCATTTAATCTTTTTGTTAAGAACCTGGGTTTATTTAGCTAATGCTTTGTTCTTGAATAAATGCATATTTTTGTGAGTTCCGTGTCTGATTTAGTTGCCTTAGATAATGGAGGGGGGAGGTGTGTTGTAGAGAGAGAGAGAGAGAGAGAGAGAGAGAGAGAGAGAGAGAGAGAGAGCATGTTACCAGTTGTCTTGGACGCACGGATCCATTGCTGCCTTTTAAAATAGAAGAACCGAGATTTGAGAATCTTCTGTTATTATAAATATACATACATACATACATACATACATATATATATATATATATATATATATATATATATATATATATATGTGTGTGTGTGTGTGTGTGTGTGTGTGTGTGTGTATATACATGGAATTGTATATGATAACCTAAATGCTTGCGCTTGTTTAGGTGCTAGTAGTTTAAAGCCTAGGAAAAATGGAAGAAAAACAAAGTTCCTTTTACCGAGTAAAATAGAGTTCAAAACTTCAGTAATTTTTCGAACAGTTGCGACTAAATCATGTTCAGATATTAAAAATTAAACATTTCCGTAAAAAATGTAGTAATTACGAAAAACTAATAAAGAAATCATAGGCCGTCTAGTATTAAAATCACATTTCCACACTTTCCTAAATTTTCCTTTGCTCTTCTGTTCAAGTCTTAAACTATAGAATAAAGAAAAGCAAAGCTTTGCCTTTTATCGTTTAGTTATACGTCACAATCTTCTAGTCACTTTCTTCGTCCATGTGCTCATACAAGTTAAAAAGAAATAAAAGCAAAGACTTAAATCGCTGCTACTAGAGTAATGGATGTGAAGTTGTTTTTACAATATTTCCAGTAAAATAATTCTTTTTCGGGAAAAATCCTTTAATTTTATCGGTATGGGATTCATTAAACGTGATCGATTTTGCTAGAGTTGGGTTACCTAACTCATTGGGTCACACTGACTTCTTTGAGAGTCATGTTTAGAAAATGACACCCCCCGAAAAAAAAACTGATATATTTTCATACCAATAATTCATGACTGATGATAGACTTGCGTTATTTGCTTTTCTACCCCAATGATTGTAACTCAGCAATTGCTTTCCCACAAGGTCTCTAAAACGTTGCTTAGATTAACCGCTTTCCAGAGAGAGAGAAGAGAGAGAGAGAGAGAGAGAGAGAGAGAGAGAGAGAGAGAGAGAGAATGTGTATTGGGACGTATTCAGCTATTTGGTTTGCAGATACCAGGATATCTTTAACCGTTCCCCTGTCCGTTCAAAATTTTCTGCCTTTATATTTTTTGTTCGTTTTTCTTTTGTTTTTGGTCAGTATTTTTAAGTTTAAAAACATGAGCGTTCCGGGTCTCTGGGAGCATAAACTCCCGGCTAAGCTAGAAAGTCCATCTCAACGAAAGATCCCTTCTTGTCAGAAGCCACATTTTTATCATTCACAAAACCTAATCATTTTTTGAGCACCCAAGATTTTTCTTTATGATAAGATTTTAAAAGATGATCCAATTATAACTCTTTTCCTAATCGTCCTACATCAAACATACTGACTGGGAGAAGAAAAAGTAAAAAAGAAAATATTTATATACCAGAAAGCCTCTAAAAAGTCTTGACTTTGAAGGGATAGAAAATGATTTAGAGTATTGTATTTCTTCCTCCCTTTAGAGATTTCAGGCCAGCTCTCCCATCCCTCATATTTTCTTCGCCTTCATCCAGGAATTTCGGGATTTGGGACATATTTCTGAAAGGAAAAAGTTGCTGTATGTTTTGAATCGTCTAGTTTCGAGTCTGCTCGCCTATTTTTACGAAGGAATTTCATCATTTACTTCATTTATCGTGATTCTTTTCCTTCAAAGTTCACCTCTGAAAATGCTTCGTGATACCCAGATTTCGTTTATTCTGATGACGGCAATGTCAATTATATATTCAATTAGGTCCATGTATGTATATCTAACTACGTAACGTTTTTAACGTCATTCCTTGCCTTATTCATAGCAGAATTTTCTAGTTTCTCTCTCTCTCTCTCTCTCTCTCTCTCTCTCTCTCTCTGAAACACACACACACACCACACACACACACACATATATATATATATATATATATATAATATATATATATATATCTTAAAGGCACTAGTAACAATCTATAATATTAAATAGTGGGGTTGATAACCTTAGCTCTTGCCGGTTAGAGACAACTGAAAAACGCTGGATTCCTCGAAGATGTTGAAATGGAAAAAACAAACAGGAAAGCTTACTGGCACGTAATTGGAGTCAGTGACGCATTCCAAAGATCACGAGTTTCATGTATGTAGCGTGCATGCCTCTTGTGCGTCAATTGGTGAGTATGTGTGTTCGTAATGCACAGAAAATGACATATAATCTTTTGTAAGAGAATCAAAGGGGGACTCACTGAATTTGATTGATAGTGTGTGGAACACGCCACAGAAGAGGCGCTAGAAGTTTGTTGCAAGATGGATTGGAAGTCATCTTATGGGTTTCCTCTAGGCTAATTTTGATTATTGATAAACTATGAATGTTTGGACACTTAGGGGAAAAGGGAGTACTTATTTAGATATGATTTTGAGAGGAATATGATAGTTTAACGTTTCTTTTTAGGTCAGGCTGAATTAATTTTATTCCATTTTCATTAGCTAATTTTGGGAAATAAAAAGTCCATTTTCGTAACAAGAGCTTATATTAGCCTACTTTGAAACTGTTTTCAGCCAACAGGAAAAATGTAGGCCACATTACCACTTGGATGTTTTTTTTTCTTTATTCAAATTTTGTTTAAACGAGTGTCATTTGACCTCGTTAGAGATTTTTCTCGTTAGATACACACACACACACACACACACACACATATATATATATATATATATATATTATATATATATATATATATATATATATATCCCATCATTTTGACAAATCCACATTTCTTGACTGATTTTTACCATAGATTCACTTCCCCCCCACCCCATCTAGAAATCATCGCTGTGGGGGTAAGACATCACTAGCACCAAAGAGCACTAAATGGGTGGGGGGGTGGGAAGGGATTCCCTGAAACGGGGCTGATTCTGCCCGTAGACTTAGTAGCTTTACGGATTTATCATACCTAATTTCGGTGTATGTATACATATGACTTATATTGGAAAAGAATACTGGGGGATAATACACATAGATATAGAGAGGAGAGATTGGACGGACAAGCGACGATCGCGTGCACGTAAGGACCCATTGTTATGCAATAACTGTCAGAGATGTTATTGGTATTAGCTGCGAAGACCAACGACAAAAAAGCCCCTTCTGGTGGCCAATGCTGGGTCATCAACTGTGTCAATTGCAGGAACACGTTCACAAAAGAACCGGGGATCACATTTCCCAAATAAGAGACCTATTTTCATTCATGAGAATCTTTATGACTGTTGAAATAACCTCAAGTAAATGTGTTTGATTGCAGTCAATAAAATGCGTAATGAATGTTGTAATAAGCTTTTTATTGAGGCAGGGGTGTTGTTTATCCGTGGTACGTGCCTACAGCTCGTAAAATATTATTCCAAAAGACGACTTGTCTAGGATAAAAGGGGTTCAATGTGCTGAAATCTACCTGAAAAGTCTTTGGAATGTGGGGTTACCATCAGTCCATACAGTCATGGTAAATAACGCCTGACTAAGTTTCCTACTTCTTGTACTACAACAATGTACATAGGCTAGTATCATGAGGCCTAGATCCAGGCCTGCTGCAGTTTTAAGTGTTAATGAAATGTTATGGTAGTGTTAGGGTAAAACACCGAATGGCCGTCCTCTACCGTAGCGTGGCCTTCTTCCCGAAAAAGTACTTTTAACACTACCTGTAACCCAGGATAAACATTTGTCAAAAGCCAGCGTCCGTCGAAGCAATACCTGAAGACCTTTAATTTACTCTCGATGTAAGTGTTTATCTCAAGTCACAAATTAATGCCGTAATTTCCGATTTTCGTTAAGGTGGTCGTGCTACGGTAGAGTTGGCCGCCAGATGGCCATTCGGTATTTTAACCTATTTAGTACATGTTATTAGTTAGTTCTCAAACCTGGTATGGAGACGACTCTGCTGAAGTTTAAAGCTAATTAGTTCTGCCTCTAGAGTAAAACAGGACTGTAAATTTATGGTGGAAAGAAAGGCACATAACGTCGACAAATTGGTCAACTAGATTGCTCAAGTGTATACAAACTAGTACAGCAGACAGAATTAAAAATTTTATTTCTACATGTAGTACACACTATCCTTGGTAAATGCTGCAAAAATAATTTACCAATCATTAAACACTGGTGAGAAAATAACCATAATGTAGTTGCCATATCTACAAAACTTTATGGCTTAACCGTAGAAGAAATATACCAGAATAATGAAATATTTTTATTTCTGTATACAGTACATATTGCACATAGTAAATGGTGCATAAATCACTTGACAGTTTTGGCGGAGATCCGAGAAAAAACGCTTTAAAGAGTACAGGGTTTCCCATAAGATTGCATAACAATGCAGTGCACGTCACAGACTGCTTTGGCTGTTGTACGGTGTCCAATCTCTCCTCTCTATGTTTATAATAAAACATCACTGGCACCAAAAGGGGTGAGGGTTGAGAAGGATGCGAGAGAGAGAGAGAGAGAGAGAGAGAGAGAGAGAGAGAGAGAGAGAGTGTGTGTGTGTTGACGATCTATTGCTGGAACCTGAGATGTGTTATGCAGTCGTGGAGCTGGAGCAAGGGATGAAAGAAGTTGACCAAGTACGTTCGTTTTTTTTTTCTTTTTTATCATTACCTCCTCAGGGAAGTGTAAAAACACGAACGCGCTTGGTCAGCTCCTTGTTTCATTCATTCCTCCAGCTTTCTCTCTCTGTCTCTTTCTCTTCTATATATATATATATATATTATATATTAATAGATATAATATATATATATATATATATATATATAGTATATATATATATCTGTGTGTGTGTGTGTGTGTGTGTGATCTCTTTTAAAGGATATTTTCTTTCACTGTCTTCATCTATCATTATGTAAGAATTTTTTTCTTTATTCAGTAGGTAATCTCTCTCTCTCTCTCTCTCTCGTCTCTCTCTCTCTCACTCTCTCTCTCATTAAATTGGCTCCTTTCAAAATTCATTATCATTTTCAATTCGGAGGAAAGCTATTGGATGCTGTTCAAGGCTCCGCTCTTCTTAATTGCTGAGAGAACTTTTATTTATTTAACTATTTTGTTCTTTACAGTATTGATTACACTTTGTCCCTAAATTCTACTAGACGATTTATATATTTATATAATATTATATATATATATATATATATATATATATATATATATATATAATATATATAAGCATTAATTCAAGATATCGATAAACTTTCTTTTACTACGCCACAAATCTTCATTTCATGTACACTTTAATGTTCTCTTTGAATTATAGCTTTCGTCTGTACAAGAAAGCTAAAAAGTCAAGTTTCCATGTAAAAGTAATCCTTTGATTTTAGTTTTCTGTAAAAGAAAACTATTGAGGTGCCTTTGTTTGTCCGTCCAGACTTTTCCTGTCCAACCTCAGATCTTAAAAAAACTACAGAGGCTAGAGGGCTGTAAATTGGTATGTCGATCATCCGCCCTCCAATCATAAAACATACAAAACTGTAGTCCTTCAGCCTCAGTAGTTTTTAAAATTTTTACTTAAGGATAAATTTAGCTATGATCGCGCGTCGGGCAAAGTTATGAGACAGGCCACCACCGGGCCTTGACCGAAAGCTTCATGGGCTGTTGCTCATACAGAAAACTTGTTTGTGTGTAAATACCACTTACAATAAATAATTATAATTTCATTCTTAATTGAAAACGTATTTAATAACATTTTAGTAATCTGAAAGAAACTCATGAATTTGTGCAAGTATTTATTTGAAAATGAATTTAATATCATATGAATAAATAAAATCCTTGAATTTACAGTAGTATATATATCTAAAGAAAATATGTTGTAGTTGAATGTTCAAGTTACATTTATATTGTCACTCAAAAAGGAAAATGCCATATGCGCTCTGTTCTTGAATATTACTTAGTTTTAAGTATATATTTTTAAGTGCTTGTTTTATGAAGGCAGGGAAAAAGGTCGAAAAAAATTTAAAAAGTTTAAAACAAAAAGCCAGAAACAATCTTTTCACGAAAAGAAACCTAGAAAGCTGTTCTTATATTTTGTTATTCATTGACAATGTCTTCAGTGAAGTGCACAATGCTTTCGGATTACGTTTTAGAAGGACTGAATTTAAATGCATAAAAACGTAGTGATAATTATATCCTGCGCAATGTATTCACTGATACCTCTCACCTTGAGGAGTTCAGCTTTATTTTCTGCGGCAGGGCTGGAAAGATAACGGTAAGCCGGAGAGCTTTTTCTTTGAACGTTTATGTACTTGGAGCAAACATTTTCTTAGAAGGTTTACTTACTTGGAGCAAACGTTTCTGGAGGTTGGATTTTTTTGTTTAATGAAATACTCCACCTCTTGCGTGTCCGTAGCCACTTTAGCAAGAGTACAAATCTAAGGTAAAAAAGTTGATGAATAAATAAATATAAATAAATAAATAAATAAATAAATAAATAAATGCACAACATTCGTTAAGTACATCTCTCTCTCTCTCTCTCTCTCTCTCTCTCTCTCCTCTCTTCTCTCTCTCTCATCAAAGTTACTGAAGTGCAGTATATAGTATCCACAAACACCATCACTTATTATATTCCCATTCGCCGGAGAGATTATAAAATTAAATATATTCAAGAATTGCATGCATTTCAATATTAAAAAACTAACATAACTTAGAAAATATACTTAATAGTTAAATGGATATTCTGCCTTTATAATAGATTGGTTATGTCTGAAAAAAATATGGATAAAAGTAATATGTTAATACTGCAAAATGAACGAAATTGTCTTTTATTCAAATCGTTTAGACCTATCACCACGAATTCAATTTCCTTGAGTTGAAACTTTCCTCAGAATTGAGTTCTCGGGTCAAGTCACGTCTCCCGTAATATCAAGGGTCCAAAACTTTATCCATCCCCCCCACCCCACCTTTTTTCTCTAAATGTTAAATTGCAGGGCATCTCAAAATTTCATACCAACTCAGGCGTTTACGTTATCAAAATTTATTTTTAAAAATATAGAAAATATATATGTATATTAAAAATGCATATGTATTTCCTTACAGATCAGTGCAAAATGAACACACACACACACACACACACGTACACTTACACACAACTATATTTGTGTGTGCACGTGTGTGTCTTTTATACTGATATGTATGTATATATAGATATGTATTTTTCATGTACATCCAGCAACAAAACCGGCGTCGCCCCGCCAAACTTGGCTCTGAAAGGTGGCCTTCGTTTAAACAACCAGTACATAGGTAGAATGGTTCGAATCAAGTGTTATGCTGTTATTTACCAATTTATCAATAAGTTCTTAAACCCCCATGTATCAACAGAATTGATCTGCCAGAACACTAAAAGGTAGTAAGGTATTCTTCAATTTTACCATTATCATTTTTATCCTAAAAGAATACTTCAAATTCATACTGCATTACAGTTTTAGATGTAAACTCTACTAACTGGCTCATCTACAAGTAAATTTAACCAACTAGCTGGGCCACAACTGAACTTAACAAACTAGTTGGTCTGCAAGTAAACTTTACCAACTAGCTAGTCTACCAGGGTTGATCATCAAATAACTAAAGGTAGCCTGCCATAGCCTAACCTTAGCTTAGCAATAGTAGCCTAACTTAGCAACCTTCAGGAATAGTTTATTGTTTTCATTTGTCCCTCTCCACAGCTCAAGTCTTGGTTAGTTATGAAAGTTAAGTTATTCTTACAAGCTAGCCTACCTGAGACTGTACAATGTAAATAATTGTACTTGAAAATGTTCAAAAAGCTTTCATGTCATGGTTCAGATACCTTGATTTAGTTCTGTAAAGTACATACAGTGTCCTCTCCCCTGAATCACAACTGTATGAATATGAATTCATGCAGATTGTAATTAAATTTATACCGTAATTAAATAAATAGTTTCTTTTATAAGATCTGTGAGTAGCCCCAAATATACCTTAATAATGTCTGCAGGTCAGTGCAGGAAGCCTGTCGTTAATAAATGTGACATGTGAGATTCAGAAATAATTTTTGTTAATTTTGTGTTTAATAGATTTCCCGACAAGAACAAAGAGCAAGACCACTACCTTACTTGGGTTAGAAACTGCAGAAGGGATAAAAAGCCAAACTGTGGATCACACATATTGCAGCAACCAATTAGGAGCCCTTCATAAATTACGAAACACCTTAAGGGGGTTGGAGGGGGTATAGTGATGTCTAATGAGTTACCAAACATATTCAGATTTTTCCTCTTTCTTTTGAAAAGATGTAACTGTAGAAGGACAAAAGAGCGAGAGAGTAAAGATTCTGAAGTAGACTTTCATTATATTTTAGTAACACTGACAAATGGTATTTAATTTTTTTTTATAATTATATGTTCAACAAATATCACAAACTCAAACCTTCTTTGTACGTGAATATTTTTTGCTATAAGTATTACATGACATAGAATAATATGACAAACTCATCCCTTTTTTGGAATTAGAAAAATATTACAAATAAAATTAATCCTCTTCTAATCATATGCTTAGTCTACTTTGTGTATTATGATAAACTAAAAGAAAAATACCGCAGACACTCTCTCTCTGATAAGTTGTGTGTGTATGTATATAAATATATATTTTCTGATAAGTTGTATATATTATATATATATAGATGGAGAGAATAATAAAAAATCCTTAATTGAAGGCATTATACACGAAAAAAAGTTATGGTAAAAACATTAGATTTCTTAGTCCAAACGGAGTGATTTCACATATATACCAATACACCAATACACTGTTTTTCTGCGCTAAAATACAATCCATTTCTCTCTCTCTCTCTTTCTATTCCTTAATACTCTAAGATTACTTGTCAATTGCAAATAAAGAAAGGAAAGGAAAGAAAGAAAGGAAAGAAACGAGAATGAAAGAGAGAGACAGAGAAAAGAAAGAGAAAGAAAAGAAAGATAGAAAGAGAGAGAGAGAGAGAGAGAGAGAGAGAGAGAGAGAGAGAGAGATTATTTCAGCAATTTATAACACCAAGAGACCCAAGACATTATCCAAATCTTTCAAAATACTTCCTGATATATTTTGACAAATCGAAATATCTCTCGTGATATAAAGAAACTCAACGAGAATCGAGAGAGAGGAGTGTGTGTAAGAAGTGGGTATGGCCTCTGCAGATATGAATTCCAGCTTGAAGAAAGCATGGCCTTGTCTGGCCTCGGCAGCAGCTGTTGTTCGGACGTTGTTGTCCACATGTCTAGCGATTTACTGAGCGAAGTCTGACGCAGGAATAGTCATTTTGTTTGCTGCAGCGGCCCATTCACTGGTGAGGATGTAGATCTCTGATGATGGAGCTGAAGAGCCCAAGGAAAAGGAACTGGACGAGAGAATTGAGGCCTTGCGAGATACCATCCAGCGGATGAACTTGACATAATAAATCGTCAGTTGCAGCAGAGGTCGACTACTATGAAGGCGTTGGGCAGATCACTCATGAGGTGTTGCAACAGAGTGGGCCCACTCGCTCGAGGCTGAAACTTTGTTTCTGAAGAAGGAAAACGATAAAGATCACAGAAGAAAATCACCAGATGAAGTACAACACAAAGGAAATTGGGCAGAAAAACGATGCATTATGCGAGGGATTTGTCTGTGCAGTTAGCAAAGGCAAACTGCCTGCTTCGAAGGTCTGAGAAACTCCTACGACAGAAGGAGAAAGCCAGCAGCTCAGGACTGAATAAGCATCGCGGATGGCAAGGCTCATCCAGGAACCAAATGACGCGACCGAGGCAGCGCGAATCCGAGAGGAAAGACCTCGATCTCAGGTTCTAGCGCCTGCTGAAGGAAGAGCAAGACCTCATGAAGGAAAAGCGTCGACTCCAGTGTAAACTTAAGGTGGCGGAACTCAAGAGGATGAAAGGCTTCCCAAGTCCTCAAGAATCCTAATGGGAAAGCGTCCTTCAAGACACACATGGAGGTGGACGAACGAACGAACACACTGTTTCCGTCTGTCTTCAAGGAAGAAGAGACGAGTCGAAGCCTCCGGCAGATTCTCAAACTAACATTCCGCTTCAAGCTCTTTTCCTCACCCTCCACGAGAGAGTCTGCCATCAAACACAACAAGGAATAAAAACAAGTTTTTGGAGGGAACCAAATGTCTGGTATGTACATATATGGAACCCACCAAAATGTGAAAACAACATAGTACAAGCTGTCAGAGGACGGTCCACAAATAAGTTATTGTTCAAAAAGAAGTTGAAAAGCATATAACACTATGTAAGGAAATTCTAAATTTATATATATTCAGAAATTCTGAATATATATAAATTCAGAGTTGGAGCGATACAAAGCTTCAAGAACTACAGTACAAGCTGTCAGAGGACCGTCCACAAACAAGTTATTGTTCAAAAAGAAGTTGAAAAGCAAATAACACCATGTCTGTAAATTCTAAATTTATATATATTCAGAAATTTTGAATATATATAAATTCAGAGTTGGAGCGATTCTTCAAGAACTACAGCATTTTATTTGGTGAGCAGTGCTAATGGGTAGAGGGCAGGCGCTCATTGCTGGCTAAACTAAACCCCTCTGCAATGATTTGGCCCTGTGATGACACCCCAGCAGTGAGGGATCATGCCGTTAAAAGCGCAAGGTGAGAGAGAGAGAAAGTTAAGAAAAATTTCAGAAGCAGATGGAAGAGATAAGCTACTTTTGCAAGTGTAGGACGGAATACTTCTGGAGGAGTTAAAAAAAATCCAGAGAACGCCAAAGACGGAAGACAGGAGGCTCCAGGAAGGCGAGAGGTCAAAAAGAACGTTCTTATAGGTACTAACAAAAATTCAAATGCCATTAGTTGTAGATACTGAAGAGGAGGGGGAGGGCTGACAGAAGGGCTGAGAGAAAACAGAAAAAGGATTCATGAAGGTCTGCAGAGAAGAGATACAAGGAGACAAGAAATAAAGGAAGACTGGATACACGAAGGAGTCCTGGAAGCGGAAATGAGAGGAGCTGGAGGAAAGCTAGATAAACCAAAGAGAAGTCAAACGGAAGGATAGCAAGAACATCGATAGAAAAAGAAAACCCCTGATTTCCCAAGAGAAAAAAAGAGATCAAGCAAAATGAGAAAGAAGCTATCAGAAGATAATCAATAAACCGAATTTATGCAAATGAAATTGTCAATGTACATTTGAGGGATCCTCCGAAAGACGAACTACAAATGGAAACCTGTTTCAAGGATTTCTAAGAAGTTTTGTTATGGTGAGCAGTGCCAATGAGCAGAGGGAAGGCGTTCACTGCTGGCTAAACAAAACCTTTCTGCAATTATTTGGCCGTGTGATGACACCCCAGCAGTGAGGCATCATTGCCGTCAAACGTGCAAGGAGAGAGAGAGAGAGAGAGAGAGAGAGAGAGAATACAGCTGCTATAGGATAATGAAAAAGAAAGACATTTCCGTCTGAGTAATATTAATATGAGCAGTCAGTTCCAATAATATTTAACGCTTTTTTTATATAGAAAATATAACGATCTACAACAATAGGATGTGATAAGATTTCATAATAATTATTTTCCAAAACATATACGATAACATTTCTTAAAGCAGAAGGTCTCAAATATATCAATTAGATTAATAACTAAACAGGAATAAAAGCTCAGTCTCTCTCTCTCTCTCTCTGTACAATGTATGCATTTCTTTCGTTACCGTTCCTCATACTCTCTCTCTCTCTCTCTCTCTCTCTCTCTCTCTCTCTCTTCTCTTGTCTTATCTCTTTGTCCAAATATATTTCAATCATTATTGCATTTCTTTGCCCGATTACCGTAATTTCCCTCCTCCACACATTCGAACCATTCTAACTATGTACTTGTTGTTTGAATGTGGGCTACCTTTCAGGGAAAGAAGGGCATGATCTCTCCAAGCCAGGTTTGGCAGGGCGACGCCGGTTTTGTTGCTAGCTGTACATATATATTTATTAAAAATTTTAATATATAAATATATAGATACACATATGTATAAGTATATATATTTATATTTAATACATTTATATATGTACATGTCTTGCTGTTCTTATGTTATTATTTTTTTAGTATCTTTATTATTTTTGAAAATCTCTTGTGCATATAACTTTGATCAGTTTTGTAAAAAGAACATCGTATCGTGCGGAAAACGTAGATTAAAAAATGAATTGTAATATATTCAAGAAGTTGAACAGAGAAATAAGCAGAAATTAGTAAACAAGTCTCGCAATAGGCTGCAGGTTTCGAACACGAAAGAGACATATTAATAAGAATTAGATTTAACGCGTACTAGGTTGTGAGTATACGATGATTTTTATTGCTATCTTTTGTAAGTGCTTTTTTTTATTATGAATACATCCGTTGCTAATGAGTGCTAAAGGAAACGCGAACTCCTAATGGAAAATTATATTTATCCAACATGCAAGCTCCCTTTTCTTCTCTCCTACTTGGCAAATGATGAAAGGAAATATGATGCGGACCATAACATTTACGCCTAGAGAGTCAAAGAAATTCCCCATAGCCACACATGGGTTGTAAGAGAATCCGCAATCTCAGGTCCCTATATAGCCATCACGCTTGAGTGCCCACAACTAACGACTTACAACCTGTAGAAATAGCCTATTATTTACTGCAGGCGGAATAAGGAAACATCGTTTTGTTGAAGCATATTTCACCCACAATATCAAAATTTGTTAAGAGTTTTTAAGGTATGTAGTGAACGTGCTGAGGTAAATGAATATTTAAGAAAAGTTAAGTATATCTTAGTTTAACCAGACCACTTAACTGATTAACTACTCTCCTAGGGCTGGTCCGAAAGATTAGATATTTTGACGTGGCGAGGAACCAAGGAACCTAGCAACGGGACTTACAGCTTATTGTGGGATCCGAACTACAGTATATCGAGAAATAAATTTCTAATCACCAGAAACAAATTCCTCTGATTCCACGTTGATAGAGCCCGTAATCGAACTTGGGACTACCAAATCGGCAGGCGAGCACGTAAACCACTCATCCAACGAGGAACTAGAGATATTTAATAAACATATATATATATATATATATATATATATATATATATATATAAATGGATAAATGTATGCATGTATGTGTTTGTGTCTGTGCTACTTACAGTTTTATGCGCATTGAGCAATTTCAACGAAACTTGATATTATAACTTAGCATTGGGGAAAGAATATTGTAGGGGTAAGACATCAGGCACCAAAGAGGGAGGGGGTGGGAAACGGGGGAAAATAAAAATAACTGGAAACGACAGGTATTAGTATCTTATCCATAGATATAGACAGGAGAGATTGGACACGTATAACAGCCAAAACAGTCTGTGACGTGCACTGCCTGGCGCCATTGCTATGCGATCGTTCTTATGTAAACAATAGCGCAAACCCATATAACCTTATGGGAAACCCTGCACTCTTTAAAACGTTTTTTCTCGGATATTCGTCAAAACTGTCAAGTGATTTATGCACCATGTACTATGTGCAATATGTACTGTATGCAGAGATAAAAATATTTAATTTTGGTGGTATATTTCTTCTACGGTTAAGCCAGAAAGTTTTGTAGATATGGCAACTACATTATGGTTATTCTCTCAGCAGTCTTTAATGATTGGTAAATTATTTTTTCAGCATTTACTGAGGATAATGTGTACTACTTGTGGAAATAAAAATTTTAATTCTGTCCACTGTCGTTTATATACACTTGAACTTTATAGTTGACCAATTTGTCGACGTTATGTGCCTTTCTTTCCACCATAAATTTCCAATTCTGTTTTACTTTAGGGGGAGAACTAATTATCGTTGTTTATTCATGGTTCAAACTGACACAATATGGTAAAATAACTGTCATCTCGAACGCTGTCATCCCATATAAGCTTCAGCCATAGGCATATAATATTAATGTTAATAATACCTTAGGTTCAATAACCTGATATGTATCAGCCAATATTCAAGTGTGTAGCTTACTGTTGGTTGAGATGAGTGAAACAAGCTCATCTTAGGCAAGGTCACAATTAGGGAGTCCAGTCTGAGCCCGATTTTAGACCCCGGGATTTCGGGACATTTATTTAGAAAATAATTCTTGGATTTCCCGGGAAATACAATTATTTTTAAAATATATTTTCATTGTTAAGCAATCAAAGGATTAATAGATAATATC
Source organism: Macrobrachium nipponense (assembly GCF_015104395.2). NCBI lineage: Eukaryota > Metazoa > Arthropoda > Malacostraca > Decapoda > Palaemonidae > Macrobrachium > Macrobrachium nipponense. Next base: position 99,871,996 of record NC_087202.1, read on the forward strand.
ATGATAATATGGATAATAAAACAACCATCATAAATTTTTACTGGTATTTAATGGTAAGAATATCAAGAGAGGTAACTTTCAATGTGTTACACTGGCAAATTTAGTGTCATCTAGCAAAATCTAAACAACTGATTCAGATTTTTTAGTAGGCATATATTTCATGAAGTGCTAAATAGCATTGCCCAACGACTAATGATAATTAATGATAAACAGAAAATACTCTGTCTCTATTTCGGACACTAATATACATTTTGAAAGTTGTATCATTGTAATCCAGATGCTATGAAAATGAAACATTATATATATAATTTGAATAGCAAAATAGTTTTTCTTACTTTTGTTATTTCAAAACTTCTAATATTCAATGCGGAAACAGAAGTTTCAATTTTCAGTCAAGAATTACGATTGTATAGAAAAATATAAAGTACGTATTGAAAATTCAGAGTTTTTATAAATTCTAAGTATATTTTTCTTGATAAAAAGAAATTTAATTATTTCCTGATCAAAAACTAACAATACTGTGTATAAAAGTATTTGCTCTAGTAAAGAAAATTAAAGGTCAGATAATTCTAAAATAGAGGGCTCCACTAACCTTTATGGACCAAAACTTGTGTAGGGTAAAATTTCTTTGCCAAGTAGTTTTTCTGCCTTGGTTTGTGACAAACAAGCCATACAGTACCAAAAATCATTAAAGATTGCTCAATGAATATATGTTTTGAGTTTAGTCATACACGGCACTTTGGTCCTTTGGTGACAAAAGTTTTTTATAAACTACATGTTCACACTCTGCATACCAGCACGTTTGAAAATATACTTTGGCAGAAAATGCCCAAGTTAGGCTAGCCTGTAATAAAAACTTCAGACTTTCATAGCTAGCCAAGACTTGAGCTGTATTTCATAGTCTGTGGAGAGGGACAGATTGCAAAATCGGCATTCCTGAAGTTTATGCCAAGTTAAACTACCTTTGCCAAGCTAAGGTTAGGCTAGGGTGGGTTACACTTGGTCATTTGATGATCAACCCTGGTAGACTAGCTAGTTTGGAAAGTTTACTTTTCAAGCTATAACATAGGATGAATTTGAAGTATCATTTTAGGTAAAAATGATAATAGTAAAATGAAGGATATTACTACCTTCAAGGTTTGAGAACTTATTGATAACGTGTAAATAACGCTACCATAACATTTCATTAACATTTAAAAAACTGCAGCAGGCCTGGATGTAGGCCTCATGATACTAGTCAATGTAGCCTACATTGTTGTACAAGTAGTAGGAAATATTGTCAGGCATAATCATGGTTGTATGGACTGATGGTAACCCTACATGCCAGTGAATTTTCGGGTCGATTTCGGCACACTGAACAACTTTAATTCCATACAATTCGTTATTTGGAATATTTTACGAGCTGTATGCACGTACCACAGATAAACAGTCACCCTTGCTTTAATAATGAGCTTATTACAACATTCATTACGTATTTATTAGATATAAAAGCAGGAATGTAGAGTTGACTGCAAAATGACTGCGCTCTAACAAACGTTTACTTGTGGTTATTTCAGCAGTCATAAAGATTCTTATGGATGAAAATAGGTCTCTTACTTGTGAAATGTGATCT
>NC_087202.1:99874107-99889107 GCF_015104395.2 Macrobrachium nipponense
ACGAAATTACAATTTCTTAAAAAGAAATGATAAAAATTCAAAATTCAACATGAAATGACAGTTTCTTGAAAAATTTAGATCTCTCTCTCTCTCTCTCTCTCTCTCTCTCTCTCTCTCTCTCTCTCTCTCTCTCTCTCTCTTGAAAATTCAAATTTTGATATGAAATTACAATTTCTTAAAAGAAATATAAAAATTCAAAATTCAACATGAAATGACGGTTTCTTGAAAAGTTTAGATCGAACGATTTTCTCTCTCTCTCTAACACATCTGCTTCTCTGTTAATCACTTTTACTATTCATTTTCATCAAAACCTATGCCAAAAGTTAGTCAAAACAATTTAATCTGGACAAAAAATTCTTACTTCATTCAGCAATGACGGATTTCAAGTTGTCGACTGTTGCCAAAATGGAAGTTGCTCCTTCCTTCGTCTTTAACTTAGGGGCAAGCTTTTTAGTTTCGAGGAAATAGGTCTTCCTCTTCGACTTCTAGGCAGATGCATACATGATGCGGATGATCAGAATACACTTCGCTGATCTGAATAATACGTATGTCGATGATGATGATACCGATCATTCATACACACCGCGCTATGACGTCACAAATGAGTGAGGCAGAGCGTGTCTGTTTCTGCGCGTGTGGCCCAACCAGACAAACGAGTGACGGTTTTGACGGACAATTCAAACTTCAGCAGTACTTGCTGTCAACCAAATTAGAGGGGTTGAACAGTAGGAAAATCTGGACTTATGACATAACGTTAGAAGAGGAAAGAGTGGAGAATATGCAAAACTCTTTCATAAGTTACGATAGCGTCCAGACAAGTTTTTTATAATATTGTCGGATGCCACCGAAAACCTTTGACTTAATTCACGAGGGCATTATATCTAGAATATCAAAATTTGATACCAATTACAGAAGATCCGTATCAACGTAAGAAACTTGTAGTAACTCTGAGGGAAGGATTACTGATTTCGAAATTTGTAAAGTTGCACTTTATTTTATTTAATACAAAAATTAAGGTACGTAGAATTGTGTGTGAACTGAACACTTTGATACAGGAACTTCTGAAACAAACATATTTACATAAATGTATCCATTAGAATATAATAAAAAAAATACTTTAATCCTTAATCATAACCACAAATCATCACATTTGATTATAACTCAAAGTTGGGCATGTGGTTCAAATGCAGGTTGTTGTAGGTCTACCACAATTTCTTCCTTCATGCAAACCCCAGCTCGGAGAAGCACGTCCACGTGCGGCTAAAAACAAAACATTTTGCTCCTTGTTGTGCGTCCAGTCCGGTAACGCACTTGACGCCACGCACGCTCATGCGCCGTGTGGGGCCATTCGTGTTTGAACTACGACAGTTGATCGAAACGCACAAAACGCGTAGCCGTGTTGGACGCACACGTCAGCTAACTTTAATCGCTTTGGAATACAAACATAAGTTTGTAGAAACTAAAATAATTGCATTCACCACTTACGATGACGCAATATATCCCCGTTCATGAAGCAAAACGAGTAAATGTTGTCGTCGTGATACATAGTACTAAAATCAGAAATTCACATTCTATCTACCAGATCTCTATGAACGAATCCATCTGAGAAATTCTAATTACTTCGGACATATATCGTGTTTTTAAGTATCTGAACGGTTTTGTTTTGCAGTTTTAACTTATATGATATAATTTGCAGTATATTTTCATATTCTAGAGTAAATTTAGCGATATTTCGTCTTTTCAGTAAAAACAAATGGGAAATTGGATGAACGAAAGCTAATGAAAACTGTATCATAAGTTTTCTTGTCGAGTGTACACATCAGTGAGTGATACTTTCTTCTTGATTTTGTCAAACAACGTCACGTCTGGTCTATTTGCACATATCACCCTATCTGTTCTGATACCATAGTCCCAGAGGATCTTTGCCTGATCGTTTTCTATCACTCCTTCAGGTTGGTGTTCATACCACTTATTACTGCAAGGTAGCTGGTGTTTCTTGCACAGGCTCCAGTGGAGGGCTTTTGCTACTGAATCATGCCTCTTTTTGTACTGGTTCTGCGCAAGTGCCAGACATTCGCTTGCTATGTGGTTTATGGTTTCATTTTTCGTATTACACTTCCTACATATGGGAGAGATGTTATTTCCATCTATCGTTCTTTGGACATATCTGGTTCTTAGGGCCTGATCTTGTGCCGCTGTTATCATTCCTTCAGTTTCCTTCTTGAGCTCTCTCCTCAGTAGCCATTGCCACGTATCATCGTATCATCGTCGGCTAGTTCTTTAGTCTGTCTCATGTATTGTCCGTGCATTGGTTTGTTATGCCATTCCTCTGTTCAGCTTGTCTTTCTCCTGTCTCTGTATATTTCTGGGTCTTCGTCTACTTTTATCAGTCCTTCCCATGCACTCTTGAGCCACTCGTCTTCACTGGTCTTCAAATATTGCCCCAGTGCTCTGTTCTCGATGTTGACGCAGTCCTCTATGCTTAGTAGTCCCCTCCCTCCTTCCTTTCGTGTTATGTATAGTCTGTCATTTGTGTATTGTCATATGTTTCCTCGTTTTCTGGTCTATGCTGCGAAGTTCTGCCTCCGTCCATTCCACTATTCCTGCGCTGTATCTGATTACTGGCACTGCCTATGTTTTTATGGCTTTATCATATTTCTGGCGTTGAGTTTTGACATAAGTATCGCCTTGAGTCTCTGCATATATTCCTTCCTGATCGTGTCCTTCATCTCTTGATGTTTTATATCCCCTCCTTCCATTACTCCCAGGTATTTGTATCCCGTCTCATCTATGTTTGATGTTGTTCCCATCTGGTAGCTTTATCCCTTCAGTCCTTGCTACTTTGCCCTTTTGTACGTTGACTAAGGCACATTTTTCTATTCCAAACTCCATCCTGATGTCCCCAGATACAATCCTTACAGTCTGGATTAAGGTATCTATTTCCTTGATGCTCTTACCATACAGCTTGATGTCGTCCATGAACATTAGATGGTTAATTCTGTTGCCTCTTTTCTTGAGTTGGTACCCAGCATCCATCTTCTGCAGTACTTTTGTCATGGGAATCATGGCTACTACGAAAAGTAGTGGGGACAGTGAGTCGCCCTGGAAGATCCCTCTCCTGATATTAACCTCTGCTAGTCTTATTCCAGAGCTTGTAAGTATTGTATTCCAGTTGTGCATTGTATTTTTGATGAAGCTGATGGTGTTTTCATCTGTCCCATACATTTTCAGGCATTCTATTAGCCATGTGTGTGGTACCATGTCGAAGGCTTTCTTAGTCTATCCATGCCATACTTAGGTTGGTTTTCCTTCTCTTACTGTTCTTCATTACCATTTTGTCTATCAGGAGCTGGTCTTTTGTGCCCCTACACTTCCTTCTGCAGCCTTTCTGTTGGTGGGGGATAGTGTTTGTATCCTCTAGGTAGTTGTATAGCCTTTCGCTGATGATACCTGTTAGTAACTTCCAAATTATTGGTAGGCAGGTGATAGGCCTGTAGTTACTGGCTATATTTCCCTTACTCTTGTCTTTCTGGACTAAGGATGTTCTTCCTGTGGTCATCCATTTGGGCGCATGGTGATATATGATACAATGCTGGAGTTGTTCTGCTATTCTTGGGTGTAGGGCCTTGAAGTTATTATTATTATTATTATTATTATTATTATTATTATTATTATTATTATTATTATTATTCAGAAGATGAACCTTATCCATATGAAGCAAGCCCACAGCAGCCACTCACTTCAAATTAAAGCTTCCAAAGAATAGCGTTTATTTGAAAGAGGTAACAGAAATACAGAAAGAAGTGATCAGTGATTGGAAAAGAACAAATGGGAAAAATGTATAAATAAATAAATAAAAATGTAAGTAAATTAGGAAATACATGGAGAATTGCTTTATGATATTAATACATTACAATTTAGCTGCAACGTTTGAGGTTCCAATTGCACGACATGTTAGCAAGAGGTTCCTCAATCCAACGGTGAGAGGAATAAAGGATCTCCGGAACTCAAAAGTGCAACAGACAGCGAGGCACATTTACCGCAAAGTGGTGCTGCTCTTCAAGCAAATGAGGGCGCTCCCGGCGGGAAGAGAGGATGTGACAGATCTCTGTTAAATCACAACTTATAGAACACTGAGAAACAAGAGGCCATCCGTCAACTACTAAAATCACTATCACTAGAATGTTTCATCTTCACCACCACCACCATCATCCCAATCACTAAAAAGTGGGTATAGGAATAAGAGATTCTTTTCATTGTAGACTTTGAACAACTCTCATATCGTACCGAAACTCGAAACTCGTTCTAAACCTGCTTAAATTCCCTTATGCCGGTGTTTCCTTTATTGTAAAGTTATTATGAATGGTGTGCAGGAATATCTCCTTCAAGAACTATTTCATTGAACGTGTTCCTTAAATTAACAAGATATACTTTATCTGAATATATTTAAACTCACGCGACAGGATGGTGGATTTGTCCTGCTTATAATAATTTTCCATATGGTGCCACGTATGCTTTTAGAATTTTTATAAGGAATAAAGCAAAGTAACACTATGGACACAGAGTAAACAACGAAGTTGAGAATATTACAAAGAGTAAGCTTTTATCCCAAGATATTTATAACAGATGTACCATTGATTCTTAAATATACTCAGATGAGAAAAATTAATCAATAAAACTTTCTAGCATCGAGAATAAAAACATCAGGTCATTTCTGTGCAAGGTGGTCCCTGGCCAAGTTTTTTTTAATAAACAAAAACTCACACCATAAAGTAGGGGAAATCAGAAGGGAGAGTAGAAACCACACACAGCTGGAGAATTACCGGAATAAAATTCCGCTCAGTTCTGGAATAAAGGAAATTGCCTGTCGCAGCATCATGTAGGCAACAGATGAGGAAATGTAGAAATGAAGATTTGAAATCTAAATGCTACGACCATTTGCCTCTCTCTCTCTCTCTCTCTCTCTCTCTCTCTCTCTCTCTCTCTCTCTCTCTCTCTGTAGGGGGAGTATTGCACCGTAGGCAATACTTGAGGGTTTTGCAGGTCCCTTCTGCCCCGAGCTGCGACCTCTTTTAAACCTTCTACTTTACTTCCATTCTAACCGCCTTTCTACCACCTTGCCACCCCACTCTCTCTCTCTGATTTAGTTCATTTTGTGACTGCGAGGAGTTCCTCCTGGTACATCTAATAAAAATTATAAAAAAATATAAAAAAAATTTAAAAACAAAAACAAAGAATGTATAAATATAACAATTAGACATAAGACTAGGGTAAGGAGCTGACAGTTTACCTTATGCGTCAGAACAGAGGCTTTGGAAGTTCTTTAAATAACGCAGGGCAGATGCTTGCAGGTATCCAAAGACCAGGATTGGAGGGATCCTGGGGCAACCGGGGATGCATAAACAGAGTGTTGCTATTGTGCCTCGCTAAGCTCACTCCTTTGTGTAATGAATGACCACCCCTGCAACCACAACCCTGTGTGTGAAGTCTAAACTGCTCTGAGGATGCATAGCTTTTGTGCCTTACTGGAGTGCTAGCCAACTAAAAACCCCAGACGAGCTTCTGTGCCTTTGATTATAGAACTTCCTACACGTGGGGCCTGCTGGCCATTCCTTGGGGATGTTTATGATTGGAGGGTAAGCGTTCAGGTAATAAGATTCTGGCTGTTCATGGCTGTTGGAAGTTTAGTAAATTAAGGGATGCTGCTGTTCACTCCTGGCAAAAAATTATTTGCTTAGGCAAATTTTTTTTCTTTAATGGTGTTTTTACGTTGCATGGAACCAGTGGTTATTCAGCAACGGGACCAACGACTTTCGAACCACGTCGAGAGCGAACTTCTATCACCAGAAATACACATCACTAACTCCTCAATGGAATGCCCTAGAATCGAACTCCCGGCCACCGAAGTGGCACGCCAACACCATACCGACCACGCCACTGAGGCGCTCTTGGGCAAATTGTGTTGCTCGGTTGGAAGCTGCAACACGTTTGGAATCATCTAACGACAGGGAGACCGTATGTTACTGTGGCAGCGATAAAAGGTATCCAAGCGATGAACTATGGAAATCTGTCCATGTATAACGGATGTGGCGACTGTGGGAATAGTTAACCACCCCGCCCTTTTATTCCAGAATACTGAATTAAAAGCACAGATAGAAATATTGAAACCAAGACATAAACAGAGATGACTCAAGAAATTAAGAGTGCGTAGATTACGAAGAGGCATACGCATCAAGCTAGGAAGTCTCAGTGTCTCTCTTTCCTGTCAACAAGAACAGAAGATAGCTAAACTGAGGAGGGAAGTAGAAGAATTAGCAGAGGAACTAAAGGAGTTGACAAAGGACAAACTCGGGGGCAAGAGAAGAGAACAGCATGGGAAAGGAAACTGAAGACCTACGAAGAGAAGTTACAAACCTTAAGAGAGAGAAACGAGAATTGAACAACGACATAGTAGAAAACGGACAGCATATAGTGGAGATTAGAAAACAATAGCTTAAGACCAGAGCCAGAAATGAAACAGAAACAAGCACTAGACTAGGTACAAAGAAAGAAGCTTACAAGGATAAGAATGATGAAAGCAAGAGAGCTGTTGGTAGAAGAGTGATAGTAGCCAGAAAACACAATTGTCCCCCAAAAGGAATCAACACAAAGAATAGTTTTGCTGTGCTCTCAACAACAGAAGAGGACACAATCTTAATAGGAGACTCGTTAGCAAAAGATCAGGGCTTAAATTTTGTGAACAAAAATAGAATTAAGAGAAAAGTTCATTCATACCCAGGTGCAGAAGCAAAAGAGAAGATAGAAAAGTAGATCTCTTCAAAGCACTTGTAGCAAGTGAAGAATTCACAGAAACATGGATACAAGAGGCAACAAGAGACTTCATAGGAGAGTACAAGATAGCTGGATATAAACTGTTAAAAAAAGATAAACTCAATAAAAAAAAAAAAAAAAAAAAAAACAAAAAAAAAAAAGGTAGAGGCGTTGTGTTATATGCAAGAAGTGGTTGGCATCAATATAAACAGTCTAGGGAAGAAGATAACTCTAATACTACTGTACAGACCACCCCACCAACCACAATGTCCGAGCTGTATGTAATACTAGGACAAGAGATAATCAATAAACTCTGCATAATAATGGGAGATTTCAATGCAGCAGTACATTGAGACACGATGACTTCCGCATCAAACGTAGAAGGAAATAGACTTTTAGATTTTGTAAAAAATGAATTCCTCCACCAATGGGTTGACGAACCTACTAGACTAGAGGAAACAACATGCTAGACATCGTCCTATCAACAGAAGATAACCTAGTGTCTGACCTTTCAGTAGGTGCAAATCTAGGCAAAAGCAACCAAAAATTATCTCATTTCAAATCAATGTTCAACATAAAAAAGAGAAGATATTAATGAGATTAGACTACCGTCGGCAAGACCAAAAAAAGCTAAAGGAGTACGTTAAAAATCTAGAGTACGACAAGAACGCAGGCATAGATAAGTACTGGGAATTTTTTCTTCACAGAAAAACGCTCTAGATGTATACCATTAAGGCAAATACTAACAAATGGCAACCCTCCGCCTAAGTGGTTCAACAGAGAAATTAGAAATAAAGTAATGAGCAAGCAGGCATAAAGAACTCTGTAGAATGGTAGACATATTAGTAAGAAATGCAAACATAAATGAGGATAAGAGAGTTGCATTAGTTTCTAAATAAAACCCAAAAGAATTCTTTGCGCATGTTAATAATAGGAAACCAATAAAAAATAGCAAATGTCCCCTAAGGGACAATAAAGGTAACCTGGTGAATTCAGAATTATTGAATAAGTTGTTTACTAGTGTTTTCACAATTGAAGACACTACCTCAATACAGGAACCTGCTATTAAATATGAAGGGGCAGAACCATTGGACAGAATAATATTTACAGAAGAGGACATAAAAAACAAAATAGACAAACTCAACTAGTTCAAATACCCTGGCCCGGATGGGATTCATCCAAGAGAAATGAAAGAGCTAGAAGATGAGATAGTTCCTCAGCTATATGAACTCTATAGAAAAAGTGCAGAACAAAGAAAGGCACCAAAAGGATGGAAACTAGGTAACGTGCCCCCAGTTTACAAAAAAGGTCCAAGAGAAGAGCCGGAAAATTATAGACTAATCTGTCTAACGTCGGTCGTTTGTAAGATTTTTGAGTCCATAATTGCATATCAAATTGTGGATCACATTGATAGAAACCGCTTGTTGTTAAACAGTCAACATGATTTCAGTCAAAACAGATCCTGCCTATCAAACCTCTTGGATTTTTTTCATAACAAGCTTGGTATTTACGACAGTAGTAAAGCAATAGATATACTCAACTCAGATTTCTAAAAGGCCTTTGACAAAGTTCCACACATGAAACTAGTGACAAGTTAGAGCTTTAGGAATTGTAGGAGAAATAGCAGTTTAGATCGAAGACTGGCTAACTTATAGAAAATAGAGAGCCGTAATAGAATCAGAATGGGCAGGTGTAACAAGCGGAGTTCCTCAGCGTTCTGTCCTTGGCCCTCTCTTGTTTTTTATTTACATTAATGACATTGATGTAGGCTTAATTAGCAGGATAGCCAAATTTGTAAATGACACCAAACTAGGTGTAAATGTAGGAGACCCAGATACAGTGGTAAGTTTAAGAAATGGTCTAATGAGAATAGGAGTGGTCAAAAAGATGGCAAATGCCTTTTAACTTGAATAAGTGTAAAGTTTTACAAATATGAACAAACAACCCTCATGCCAGTTACATGCTGTTTGGCAATGACATAAATAGTGTAGAACAAGCAGAGGAACTTGGAGTCATTGTTACCAAGGAGTTAAAATCCATTAAACAGTGCACAAAAGCTGAAAAGAAGACACAGAAGCTAGTGGGATACATAAAAAGGCAGTTTAAATACAGAAGCAAGGAAACGATGCTGCAGCTCTATACATCAATAGTTAGACCTCATCTCATCTTGAATATGCAGTACAGTTTTGGTCACCAACACCAAGAAAGGACATAAATAGATTAGAAGGGGTACAAGCAAGAGCCAAAAAAAGTTAATTCCATCCATCAGGCAAATAGATTACCAATGACGACTAGAGAGCCTGAACTGTATGGCTTAGAAACACGACGATAAAAGCATTTAAAATACTGAAAGTTATAACAAAAGTAGACAGTAACTTATTTACGTTAAATGAAACCGACAAGAAACAATGGATGGAAACTAGAACTGAAGAGATACAATACATCGCATTGTGGGAACTTCTTTACATACAAGATATGTGACACATGGAATAAACTGTCATCAGAAGTTGTAAACAGCAACAGTGTGGAGGAGTTTAAAAGAAAGCTAGACAAAATCATTAGGACACTGTGAATGAACAGTAAAACCTGCTCATAGAGATAAGTGAGCACACGATGTCTCCTCGGATGGACTAACAAGTCTTTGAGATATCCTAATCCTTGTAACTATCAGATGCCTAAAGAAATTCTCATTCGTTCCCCTTGGCCTCTTTCATCACTTTCTCATTGCGTAAGTCCCATTTATATTTCTCTCTCTCTCTCTCTCTCTCTCTCTCTCTCTCTCTCTCTCTCTCGCGAGTGCGTCATACTGACTCCTAATATCTCCATTCAGCTCTTCAAGTTTACTCTGACTCTTGTTTGCTCGCTCGTCCTTTCTACCTCTGAGTCTGTGTTTACACGTTTGTTTGTTTATTTCTTATCCTTTCAGCTCTTCCACTGCCTTTTCTGCCTATTCTGTTGAGGTAAAACGCATTTCCTCTATATCCTTTGCTTCTCTTCACGTGCTCTTTCTAATTGTACCATTTATATATATCTATTATAATTTTGATCTCTCCGTAATTTTACTCAAGTTATTACGGTCTCCAGTTCACCTAGTGTCTTTTCTAGTTCTTGTTCTTACGACCCTTCTTGTAATCCATTAAAGGCTCATTTTCTATTGTCCTTTTTTCATTTGCCATGCTATCTTTGAGTTACCATATGTTTCTCTGTAAGAATTACATATGTTTGTGTATGTATATGTGTGTACAATTATATGTATATATATATATTTAGAAATATACCATCTTCTACACACTGTCTTTCGCGTTATATATATATATATATATATATATACATATATATATATATATATATATATATATATATATATATATATATATATAGTATATATATATATATATATATATATATATATATATATATGTTCAGAAGACAAAAAACCCTTGAACACCGTGAAATGTCATTCAGTTGACGTACATTCCTTTAAGATATCTAATTACATATTCATTTCCCTTTTGTTTATAAAGCGACTTCCTGGTCAAAGCTACAAAGTTTTCTTAAGAAGACTAGATACCCGAGGTCTTAAAAGAATTCATGTTTATCCTTGCGTACTTTTTAACGACTTTAATCTCTAGTTACGAGGAGCTTTAATTTTCAACAATTCCCTACAGCTACATAACTACTGGGGCCATCACTACTCCCAATAAATAGTACTAAAGGTAATATTGGAAGGAGACTTGTAACTTACTACCGGTTCTGCTGTACTGCTCGTAAGCAACAGTTAATAAAAAGTTCCCATAAAAGTTTTTTGGGGAGGGGAATAATCGAGATAAAAGCTCCTCCTCCTTCAAGACACTAAGAATTGATGTCTCTGGAACCTTTTAGTTTCTCAGTCTACCTCCCGAGGAGCAAAGAAAGTCCGTAACCAGTGGTATTCCTCCTTTTCCTTGGCTTGATTGACACTATGTACTAGAAAGATTAAAATTATCAAAGCTCGCATAAAGCCCTGCGCACTGAGATTAATCATTAGCTGCCCTACAAAGAAATAACTAATGCAGTTCCCCTACCTGGAAATTTTACGTACGTGATGACAAAGAGGGCCCCCACTTCAAATGTGACCGAGTTCAACTTTTAGCGTCAGATTCAGTGGCTGAATTTACTTCTCTCATTTTCCCCTCTATCTTTGAGACTTTAAGGATGGGATATTTCACCCTATTCTTTTCACGAGGTCCTCGTTGGATACTGCGGCTGGTCGTATCTCTTGGACATTATGACTTGGATCCTCTACAATAAGAGGAACTTGCATCTTATATGTTTCACAGTGAAACCTATCTTATATGTTTCACAGTGAAACCTCTCTCTCTCTCTCTCTCTCTCTCTCTCTCTCTCTCTCTCTCGCTGCTCTGCTCTGTTCTGATCTATTAGTATATGGAATTCAATATGGCATTTACTTCATTAAAGGAAACCAGGAAAATGACAAAAATGTCTGGGAGAGGCTATTATAGACATAGATGTAATACAACTTAAATATATCCATTTACGGTAGAGACCGAAAAGCACTACATTAAAGAGATGGCAGAGATAATGACCAGCTGACACTGATACCAATACCAAAAAAATCTGGATAAATAGAATATTGTAATGCATTTTACCGTCTGCACTGAAAGGATCGTTGCAGGATATGTAATTAAACTTATACTGCTAACGGTGAATACATTATGGTTTGGGTTTTTTGGTAACTTCTCGCAGATAGTTGTATCCTTTAAAAGTTCACTGATCCTTTCTTGGTAGAAACTCTTGTCCATTAACACAATTTCTTTATCTGACCTGGTAATTATAACTTCTAGTTTGCGAAGTGAGGTTATAGCTATCATAAATCTTTTAGGCAAAATGTCCCAATAGATTTTTTCAGAAAAATCAGAAACATCAGTAAAAGTAAGAAAAATATATACATTTTGCAGAAATTTAAAGCAATCAATCCCAAATTACCTTATTTCTATGGCCTCCCCAAAACTTACAAAGATAGCATTCCCTTCCGTCCCATAATCTCATGTGCTGGAGCTTTTAACTACAAAATCTCAAAATGGTTAGCAGAGTTACTCTCTCCCTTTTTAGGAACTTTTTCCCATAGTCATATTAAACATACAGAAGACTTTTGCAATAAATTTAGGTCGGCAAATATCCCCGTACATAACGTAAAACTTCTCAGCCTAGACGCAGACTACCTTTTCATTAAACTACCCATAAGATGCATTAACGTTGCTCAAAAATAAACTTGAGCCATTTGCTGACCACTTCCCCATAGAATTGAATAAAATAATGCAACATGTAAAGCTCTGCGTCACTAATAACGTCTTTTCCTTTGCTGATAACTTTTACTCTCAAAACTCCGGTTGTAGTATGGAGAGTCCGCTTAGTCCTGTGTTAGCAAACTTATATATGGAGTATTTTGAAACAGTAATTATAAACCCCGTCAAACCTGCAGATATGATTTGGCTTAGTTATGTAGACGACATCTTAACATATCGGAAAAGTGAGTGGGGTGATAATGATGTCTTTAAACAAAAATTAAATTCCTCGGTCACGAGCATAAAATTTGAAGTAGAATGGGAAAACAATAACCAAATCCCCTTTTTAGATGTCTTAATCATCAGAACTAATAACAACTACAAATTCACTGTTGTCAGGAAAGCGACATTCTCACTTTCATACATACATTTATACAGCTATCATGACATTTCAAACTCGAAATAGCAAGTAACCTATTCTTGAAGCCCTGAGAATTTGCTCTCCCCAGAATTTCTTAACAAAGACCTTGAAGCAATCAGAAATCAACTTATCTCGATAAAATACCGCAAGCACATAACAGAAAAAGCCATATATAAAGGAGAGAGAATTTTTACGAACCCACAGATAACAAAGAAAAGGAAAAATACACAAACAAAATCATAATCCCTCACGTGGATAATTTACGAGAGATCACATGATCATTAGGCCACCCTAACTCTTTCATCTGCACTTAACCGAATACACTGGGAAAATCCTTAATTAACGTTCGGCAGAAACCAGTTTTTAAAGACATTGGGGTTTATGAAATCCCCTGTAGGGATTGTGATAAGCCATATGATGGATTCACATGTAAATCTCTCTCGGAAAGATTAGCTTAACATAAAAGCTAAGTTAGATATGGACAACATAGTTCGGCAATTTTCCATCATGTAACTAACACGAATCATACCAGGGATTGAAACTCATCCCGAATTGTATACAAGAGCAGCTGTCGATACAAATGTCAGATGGTAGAATGCTCAACAAGATAACAGGATCAACCTTTCCAAAGGAGCCTGGGACTCTGACCATATAGACAATATCTTCCTTAAGACAACAATGAAACAAATTAAGACAATTAACAGAACCAACGTTGGCTTAGCAGTGACCACATGCATCACATAAGGCCATATCTCCACTATATATTTTCGCCAATGTAACTCCTTCTGTCATCCACTACTTGATAAGGGTGGAAGTTAGTCGACCGAAATATAGTCCTTAGCGTTAAGCCAGTGTCTAATGGATCTATCTATCTATCTATCTATCTATATATATACAGATTCACATGACCAGCATATCCAAACTAAAACGTATCAGCGAATAGACCAGAATTGCTCCTAATCTATGGGTACTCTGATAAATAGTACATTACTTGGATCACCATGAAGAGTTATCTTCTACGTAGAAAATAAAAGTTTTTCTAGCACATTTACAACACTCCGGTGCCTAATGAGTTCGAATTCAGAGGTGCAATCTTTACATAAATACATATAGATAGTGCGTGTATGTATATATGTATATGCATATAATATACGTATATAGTATAATATTTGTGTGTATATACAATATATATACGTATACTATACATATATTTCCTTACGAAGATTCTGTATTTCATAATTTTAATAATTTCACTTCAAAAAGCTTCTTGACTTGGCCGTGCGGGACACGGTATTTGTTTTCAATGGTACTACTTCCTTCAAGCAAGTGTGACGGTGGACAGATTGATATGAAAAACTTCCAAATTGTAGCCTCAGCCCAACACGAGGACGAGCTAACGACTTTCAAGTCAATTTTCATAAAAGCTCTCGTTCCTTCCTTAATTACCCAGGCGTCTCCCATACCTTTCTTTATTATGTAACTTTTCTGCTGTTCTGTTTACTTCCTACCAGTTTTACATCTTTATGTTCAGTCATTTTTTCGCAGAGTATTATGTAGGTTTGTTAGAATCACCTGAAGAAGTGAATTTTTATTTTTATAACTTTATGTAGTGACGTTCCTTTTTATTAAACAAAATTATGTGTCATTACAGCCTTGAATATGCAATAGACTATTGCAAAACGCCGTCGGTCACAATTAACGCTATTGATTGCTGAGTGCCTTTCCATCTGCCCTTGGTCTCTCTCTCTCTCAACTCTCTCTCTCTCTCTCTCTCTCTCTCTATATATATACGTATATATATATATATATATATATATATATATATATATATATATATATATATATATATCGAGCTACAATGTCCTTTAATATCTAATTCGCTTCCTATCCTCGGAATTCAATATATTTTCATATATGCTTAACCGAAGGGGAATTTTTTCTCGATAATAGATTTGCCTGGACCAGGGCGCGAACCTATGGATCCTTTCAAACCCAGGAACGTCAGTGAAGCTTTTCCTACTACACCACCCGCGAGAGGTGTATATATATGTATATGAATCACGGAAATGTGATATGACTTATATATATATATATATATATATATATATATATACTATATATATATATATATCTATACACACACATACATACATACATACATACATACATACATACATACATACATATATGTGTGTGTGTGCGTGCGCGAGCGCGCGAGCCCCCTCTGAAAGGTTCAGTCATCCTTGACATGCACGTGCATCACTTAGCTCACCTACCCACGGTCCTCGAATCGCTACTGACTGCCGACTACCACTCCACCCAACGATAAGTGTGGTATAGTGGAATCCATGGAGGCCAAGAAATCGTGAGGCTAGCAACCCTATTATTAAAAACTTGTTGAAAAATATACTAGGCTGTACCCTCTGACATTGCTCCCTACAAAGGGAGTAAAGGCAGTCCTATAAGAAATAAATATATATATAT
>NC_087202.1:99891607-99910704 GCF_015104395.2 Macrobrachium nipponense
CCTCTGGCGAGAAGAATATCCTTTTCAATACCATATTTTGCCTGGAAAATTCCAAATTTTTATTTTCAATATGGTGTAGAGCAAAGATATTAACAAAGCTTTATAGTTACAAAATTCTTGGCAATTAGCTAAATATGAATAGTATCAATGGAGAGATTTTATTCCAAATACAGCAGAATTGTTCATCCTGTTTGTGATGAAAACATTTTTATAACAACCTATCTTCTTGAAGGTCTGGTGTTATTGCTTCCTTCAGGGCTTTGATCGACCCCATTCGAGTCTGGTGCGTTTAAAAGAGGAAATGTTATTCAACTTCCCAGTAAAAACATTAATACATACTTAAGTATCCTCCCCTAAAAATATTAATACAAACTTGAGCATCCTCTCCTAAAAACATCAATTCGCACTCAATCATCCTCCCTTAAAAACATTAATACATACTCAAGTATCCTCCCCTAAATCATTAATACATAATTAAATATCCTCCCATAAAAATATTAACACATACTTAAGTATCCTCCCCTAAAATCATTAATACATACTTAAGAATCTTGCTCTAAAACATTAATACATACTTAAGCATCCTCCCCTAAATATATTAATACATACTTTAGTATCCTTCCCTAAAAACATTAATACATAATTAAGTATCTTCCCATAAATACATTAATACGCACTTAAGCATCCTCCCCTAAAAATATTGATGCATAGTTTCGTATCCTCCAATAAAAACATTAATACATAATTAAGTATCCTCCATAAAAACATTAATACATACTTACGTAAGTATCCTCCCATAAAAACATTAATACATACTTAAGTATCCTCCCCACGCATCCAACCGTATTGAACATGCTCGATATACAAGAATGATTGTTGTATTTTTCCCAAACTGATAATTTTATATTAAACTCCATAAAGTAAAAATGTATAATGACAACGTGAGTGAAGCTTAACATAGAAGGAATTGCCCTCTTATTCAGAGAGAGAGAGAGAGAAGAGATGAGACGGAAGAGAGAAGAGAAGAGAGAGACGAGAGAGAGGAGAGAAGAGAGAAGGGAGAGAGAGAGAGAATGAATGTGTGCATGTAAGGTAAACACTGCTCTACTTAGCCTACCAGTTTAGGGTTTTTAAGAAAAATTTAAATCAAGAACATGATTTAAATAAGAAAGAGGAATGCTGAAGGTTGTGGAGTTGAGAAACAATTAATATCGGACTTGGCAGCTGAAGTAAAACTGCCAGTCCTTTTTTCTCGATCTGAGGATTATGGAATACATGATAAAGAAATTTAACATAAAAAATTAAAATTAAATATATTTTCATTAACTTTCGACCGCAATATATTCACTTTTTACTTTGTAACAAATCCCAAGAGAAGAAACTGATATATAGATATTAAGATAATAGGATTTTTTAAGTCTTAGAGCGCGCACGCGCACACGCAAGCACACACATACACACACATTCACACACATATATATATAATTTCATTGGTTCTCGGTTGGTTCCATTAATATCCTGTGCGTTGAATCATTCCATTAATATCCTGTGCGTTGAATCAAACTCAATTTCGAAATTTTTGAAATACCATAACTGAATAATACAAACTTCTATCTTACACAGCATGTATCAAACACGAATAAATACTTCCTGGCCGTTCAATGCAACGCAATGACTTAAACTAATATAACATACCATTTCGCCGTCTCCTGAGGAGCCCGAATGATTCAGATATGTATCTGGAATCCGGACAGAGGGTTTGCTGCAGATTTCCTTTTCGGCGTCACTGACAGCTGGTCCTTCTCAATAGTCTATTCTTAGGAATCCTTTCTTGCCAAGCATTTTTCTCAGTCAACTGAAAGAATAATATGTTGATATAGTTTCTTGGTCATAACTTATGCATTTCACAACCTCCACAATACCATATTTTCTAGTTTTGTCGTCCGACTTGTACCTTGCTAAAATAGTCTCTAGCTTTCGGATCAAGCTGCTTCCTTCATTATTTGTTGCCGCGAGCTTATTAATACATCCACATTTCATCATTCGTGCGGTGCTTTTATGCCAGTTGTTTCTCTCACTGACTTTTCTTCAGCTCTTCACTAATAATCAGCTGTGATAGATCCCTTTTTCTTAGCACTCATGCATTGTGATGCCTCCTCCTCGGCCCTTTTCTGTTGCTGCATTCAAGAAGAAATACATATTGTTGTCAGCAGATAGCTCGCAGTGACCCTATTTCAAACCCGATATTCTAACGCCATTTTTGTCACTCAGTGAGCGTTAAAGAAGTCGTAAAGTGATACTAAAATATCCCGGGGCATACAGTACGTATTCACGGGATAAAAGCCGTAACTTTAGGAATAGTGAATTATCATCCTCCTTAAGCTTCACAAAAAGATATTCAACCTTTATTTATTTATTTATTCGTTCATTCATCAATTTCTTTATTTAATTTATTAACTTGACTATTTATTTATGTTCTTACTCATTTTTAAATAACTACCAATATCACGCCTTAAAGTATTTTCGCTCGTTCGTTTATTTATTTATTTTATTTTTCAGGCCACGCAGTCGTATGTTTGCTGCTTGTTAGTAACTGGGTGTTGTTTGCTTGTTAGCGCTTTGCAGTAATTAAGTAATCTAATCATTTCTTGCTCTACATGGTGACGGGAAGGCAAAGAGAGTAACGTTTCGGGAACAGCCTAAGTTCGCAGTCAGTGATCCTCTGAATGCTAGAAAGTTTAAGGGTTGCCTCTGAGAGGAATTTTTACTGAGGGCAGCAGATTCCCCATGGACCGCTGCAATGGTGTGTTTGCAGTGGCTTCCTTTATTCGACACATTATACTACTGTCACGCCCGCTTGATCATTCTTCTTCTGTTAATGCATGGAGGTTTGGCTTCGAGGTGCAGCTGCGGTCACGGGTTTATAGAGTTCTCTTGTTCCTCATCTGAACGATTCAAGCCCCTGTTCGTCTACGGTGGACACATCACGAACTCTGGAGAGTTTAACGGCCTTTGACAGCCTTTAAAGGATCTTCAGTTTCATCACCCTAGTTCCTCACTGATACTACTGCAACTGCAGCCCCTTTTATTTATAAGACTTCACAAGGAGATAAGTATTGGTACTAGCAACTGTCCTCCATTTTACAGCTGCAGCAGCGTTCGATTACAAAGGAGCACTGAGTTCATGCTGCAGTGACCTGAAACTCATCTCGGGCCACTCTTATTATTCAATAATATTTTTTGTTTCTTGTACATAAAATATTTGAATTGCTTCTATTTTTTTTTTTTTTTTTTTTTGTATCATACTCCCTCGGTGTTCTTTGCCATCAGTGATTATTCATAGAAATGACATAAATTGTTACTGGTAATTGAAAGCATTTAAGGCTTCTTTTATGTAACGGCTTTATGCAAAATAAAAAGAGCCTACTCTAGCACAGAAAGCTAAGGTTATTAATTAAGTAGTGACTAACTATCTAATAATCTAATTTATCAATTAAATAATTTTTATTTATTAAGCCAACAGACATG
Source organism: Macrobrachium nipponense (assembly GCF_015104395.2). Lineage (NCBI taxonomy): Eukaryota > Metazoa > Arthropoda > Malacostraca > Decapoda > Palaemonidae > Macrobrachium > Macrobrachium nipponense. The sequence continues at coordinate 99,895,136 of NC_087202.1, forward strand.
ATAAAGATCTTTACGCATAGAAGGTGTCCTTTTATCTCTTTATTTATACCCTTATTTCTAAAAAATTAATTATTTTCAGATATCACATCACATAGGTCCTTGTACCTAAATAATAGCTTTCTAGTTTCCATCATCATATCTAATAAAATTCAATTTGTTAAACTTGGAACACTAAGAACACTCGGAAAGGAAGGAGTGACGCATAATAAACTTGCGGCCTTGTTGCGTCTAACATAATAAACACCGTTTTTCCTATTATTCACACGCTATTTACTGAATTGCTGCTCTTTTAATTCCATTTTAAAAACAGTTCAGCGCTGAATGGCCCCTCGGCTTTCCGGCGCTTGGCTATGTGCCAAAAATTTTATAATCTAATCTCTTAAAAACAGTTCAGGGGATTCAGCAATTAACGTTAACGTGTATAAGAATTAAGTTTTTCAAACGAAGCCTTTGGTCACTGAAGTTCGAGGGCAGCTATTCTTTTGAAGGTATAACAATAACTCAGGGTAAATTATGAGTGATAAAGAATGTTAGGGTTAACATTTATACTGCTATTCTTATATTTGGGTGTTTTCTAAAATGGCTGCACAGGTTCAAATCAAAAGCATTTTAAATTAACATACATTTCCTCAATTATATTCTTAATTTTTTTTCTATCTCTCTCAGTAAGCTTAAATGGTATCATAAAATGGATGGCAAGGTTATGCAAACCATGCATTAATGAACAGCCATTGGCAATAAAACTAAACCAATAACAATAACGATAAGAAGAGTAACATAATGAAGTTTATAATTCAACACTTATGTTTTGCCCAATGTATAGAAACGACGGTCAATTGGACCTTACCTTGATCCCTTAAATTATTGTAATTCATTATTATTACTCATTTGATCTATTGCATTACAAATGGTTACTTTTCTCAGTTATCATATATGGAATAACTGTTTTAAATAATGAAAAGTCTACTAGCTTTTATCAGAAAAAAGTCCTGCACAAAAAATAAAATAAATGAGAAAATATGGACTGTAACTCTATGCCTATTTCATTTATCACAATGAAAGACATGCGATAATAGCACTAAAAATAGAAAAGAGAGAAGGAATGTGTGTCAGGCGCACAAGAGAAATTGTCTGTTCTGTTTCATCTTATAAGGTAAAGAATCTTGTGCAAGTAGGTGAATTTTATTATCATAATTATTAATGCAACTACGTATAACCTTCATAATAAGGGTAGAAATTAAGAGAATTAACTTTTAGTATATAAATTTGGTGCAATAATTACAGTTTCAAATGAGCCTTGCAAAACTGCGGCTTCTAAATTATGCATACTTGGTATTATCACCATATTAATTTACGACCGACAACTCCTAAAATAATACATTATTCGCAAGTGACTTCACATACCTTCCTTAGAATTCCGTTCCAAGCTGTAAATCCCGAATAAATTCTAAGTTTCGCATTTGACACTGCCTCTACATCATTTTGCAGGAATCTAAAGCAAGAACTTTAAATGCATGCCCAAGCTTTTACCGATTAAGACATTATCGTTTGTCTAAGGAATTGTTCAACAAGAACGCTGTCTATGTGAATAGCTAAAAGCAGCAATTTTCTTTTGTTATGACATATAACTCATTCTAATATCACCAATAAATACAGTCACGGAAAAAAGTTAAATCGAATGTCAGCTCTTGTCAAGCCACTGCACTGAAAGAAATGACAGCCCTGTTGAGCCTTCAACGGTATTATGAACCCATTTTACAAGAGATCAGTAACATTAGGCACTTAATAAAAACTACAGTTTCGTTAGGCTTTAAAGTCTTTATACAGTTATTCCATTTATACAGGGCAAAATGTGAATCAGAGACGCAATTCCATCACTTCCCGTCCCTTGGGTTACAAAAAATATTGTCTTCCTCTTTCGTTTGAGATGACAAAAATTTTAATTTTAGGAGTTGATGAAACTATAACACGTAGGATTTTTACAACGTTCAACTTTCTTTACTAGGAGCACAATCAAAGAAACATACAAAAAACCAACAAAACAGATGCACAAACATATATATATATATATATATATATATATATATATATATATATATATATTATATTATATATATATATATATATATATATATATATGTGTGTGTGTGTGTGTGTGTGTGTGTGTGTGTGTGTATACTTAAAGGTATAATCCAGGTTTGAATGTGGTCAACTGCCGCCATGTATTATACTTTAATTGTCTTGTCCCTGTGTCTGAGCAGTTGGACTTAATCTTTTTGTAAACTTCTTAAATTGAACCCATGTTTGTGTTCGTTTTGGGAAGGTTACTAATTCTCTAGGTGTGTTGGATTCTGGGTACTAATCTCCTTATAATCCCCATCTGTCAATTATATGACCCTTCCTGTCCTCTCAGTTTCTCGTGTATGTCAGTCAGTCTGCTAAGTAAAGGACGATGAGTCGAAAGATCTTGGAGCTACTCCAGTGTTCGCTTTCCTTCGTGGCTTATACCTTTATTTCTGCATTTATCACGTTCCAAACTTTCGTGATTCAGTTATACGTACGTATATACATACTTTTATCTCGGTAAAGCGAATTGGATATGAAACGACATTCAGATCTTAAAGTTTGTGTATATAAAATGTTACGATGATGTGATTAATAAATGAATAAATAAATATATAATATATATATATATATATATATATATATATATATATATGTATGTATGTATACTTGTATGTACTATGTATGAATGTATGTAATATATATATATATATATATATATATATATATATATATATATATATATACATATATATATATATATATATACACATGATTGCAATAATTCTGAAAAATACTGTCGATAAAGATAAATAAAATTATCTCCTTCGACCCTATAGTGAAAATAAAGCTATTTACTAAAAATATTCTTTTTGAGTTGTTTATATAGTTGACTGTCCTCCACAGTAAAGAATGTTCCATTGTCCTTAACTACTTATGAAATAGTACGTAATTATGCTTAGTTTGTGTCTGAAAATTGCCTTTAAAAGTCGCTTTGCTCAACCGGATGAACCGAGATCATTTCTTACCCATTGCTGTGGATGCGTCCTCGAAACAGTGAGCGCTTTTTACTCACATCCTTCAATCGACGCTCGGAAAGGGATATATATATATATATATATATATATATACTATATATATATATATATATATATATATAGATATATATATATATGATATTAATATATATCATATATATATATATATGATATATATAATATATATCTATATATATATATATATATATATATATATATATATATATATATATATATATATATATAATAATATATATATATTGTTACATTTATAGATCGTTTCGTCTACCCCGCAATTAATTAATTAATTTGATTTGGAAAATGGCAGCCATTTCCTCCAAATATCAGCTGATTTTTAGGGAACGCGGGAACCAAAACCCGCCAGCCAGAGGTAGAGAGTTCCCCAGTTGGGGGAATATAGTCTTTTGTCAGCTTTAGGGACGTATCTCAAAAGGGAAGGATGTAGGCAGATTGGTACTTCTTAGACCTATTTCTTAAGCTCTTTTTCCTGTGACCCCTCTGCCGGCTTTATGCTCTGTTTCCAGGATTTGCCTTGCTCGTGGGGGGTTAAGCTGACTTCCAACACCCAAGCAAAAACACCTGGGTTCTTCCCCAGTCGTCTTGAGACGTGACCCGGACGGATGTCCAATCACCTGCCTTCCTGTTAGGCCTATCCAGGTCGTGAGTGGCGCGCCGATCGACCCAGGCCTCAGACAAAGCAGGCCATGCTTTTCTACAAAGAGCCACTGAACACGACATCCAGGTACGTCTTGTGAAACAGCATATTGCCAGTCCCTTATCACCTATTATCTATTTGATCCTCGTTTTCCCAATTCAATTTCCAGACCCAAAAGGAACTCATCCTTTTGTTCCCTCTCACTGCCTCATGGCCGCATGCTTCCCCTTGTGTGATCGTCCCAGACGATTGAAGTCATTGCATACCTCAGTGAAACATTAAAAGTTCCTTCTCCCCAGTGTTAAAGAATTAATTAATCAAAACAAGAAGTCATTTTTTTCCTTTTATCTCGTCTAATCTGGGATTCTTTTCCAGATTCCATGAGCCACGTGTCATGTCTCTCTGCCCGCAAGTGTGCATTACCCAAGTTTATGAAACCAGCTTGAATTAATCCATTTTGAGCCAGCTATTATCCATTTGTGAGAGATATATAAGTCCCTTTCTCCAGGCCAGTAAGGGCCTTTTGTAAATAAATAGCTGTAAAGTAACGAGCTGAGTTTTCTGGCGACCTATTCCTCTAGATTAATTGTCCATTATAAACCAGTTTACGGTAAGTTAAAGCAATTTCCTCTTGAAATCCCTCAATTATTTCCGTTTACGTAGATAGCCTCTCTCAAGGCTGGGCTAAATACGTAAAAGTGGCGACTCTTGCCAGTCTCCCGGCTTGTAAATCGAGTAAAAGTGACGACTGCTTGCCAGCAGCGAATGTGGGCTTGCTTAAAAAAAGCTTGTAAATCGCGTCATCCAGTGTAAAACATAAACTGTAAATTATTTTACAAAAAGCAAATCAAGCACACTTGCAGGGAAAGAAGACAGACACTGACTCACGGTAAGGTATACCATTCTTTTAATATGATTATTCTATAACAAATGTTAGCTTAAGGTACGTTTAAGTATTTTCCTGATGAAGTGTTTAAAAGAGCGTAGGTAGAAATCTTATTATTGTAACGGCAAACGCGCCAGAGCTTTATTTTAGCGGCGAGCAAACAATTTGCCCCGCGAATCTCTGTTACTTTGTGCTGTCCTCATCGGACGAGACAGAGCACGTGTGTAGAATAGATGCCAGAAAGAACCAGGTCAAACTAAGAAGTGCTTTGTCAGGGTTTATTGCTGTGTTGGAAAGCCTAGCTAGTTAGGAGTGTTTTACTAATAGTTACGGCAAAAGAAGTGTACAATTCTTTTGTCTGTGATATGTTAGGGTATTCATTTTTAACTTAGTTTTCATTCCAAGTGTTGGTAACCGCTTACCTCCCAGCTTAATTCAGCTTCGCGCACGCGCACTCTCAAGCCTGCCAGCCAGCCCTCGGTTCACTCACAGCGGCAGCCATGTTTGTTATCTCTTTAAGCATTACCTAAACAATTTAAGCAAAGTAACGTAAGTCTCGAAGTTTTAACGTAAATAATATCAATCTCGGTACTAGTATCTATCGTTCTGCCAGAGAAATTAACGTAATTCGCCTTGAATAAGAAATTAGAATTTTGTGTTGTAAATTGCTTTCGCATTTACATAGAATCAGCTGATTCGCCATCACTGCTAGCACACCGTGCTGCTAACCCGCTCTTCCTGCTCACGTGTTTCACCTCGCATCGCTCACTCGCTCGCTGAGCGAAAGTTTCATTTCACTTCGCAATAAACGTAACCTTTTCTTTTTACAATTGTTTGCTAACATTTTCATCTTGAAATCCTTACCGTCATTTTCACTTGTCCTTACGTAAAGTTAACGTAAATCTTAAAAGTAGAGTCAATTACAAGAATTGTTAACGTAAAACGCGTCTTTGTAAATTTCATATTAAAACGCAAATCACTTCATAAGCGCAAGCCGCTAACATTAACGTAAACATCGTTCACCGCGAGTGCGTTATCATTTTTCAGAAAACGTTTTCAAAAGCAATTCTTTCAGTAAACGTTAACGTAAGTAGATAATTTAACGCAAGTTGCGTCATATTAAACTAACATTAGTAGTTCAATTCAATATAAGGGAGTTCATTCATATATCATTTTTCACCCTCTCCGAGAGAGAGAGAGAGAGAGAGAGAGAGAGAGAGAGAGAGAGAGAGAAAACCAGAACCCAGTATTCACGAAGCCAAGAGTGCTACATCTTACCATTAATTATAGCATGCAGAATTAACGTTATTTTAGTCTCTTGTGTCTTTTATTTACACAGCGTGATACGTACGCGCATGTGTCCATTGCAGTTTGCAAGCATTTATTTATTTCATTTATCGAGTACTTCAGCGAGGGACTGAGCATTTCTAAAATTTCATTACCTGTCGTTGCCCGAGTGGTCTTTTCATTTTCTTTTATCACAAAAGACTTGCGTATACCGCAAGCACAACCCACACAGTGTGCCACGCAAATTCATTACTTCCAGACAGGGAACTCGTTACCAGTTTAGGACTGGCCACCACCAGTGCACGTCAGGTCTTACCATTTCACAGTGCCACTAATTCTTGACACTGTCCATCGACTGGCTGCTGAAGTACTCCCACCCTTTACTTTCTCTCTTCCACTATTACCCTCTGCCACGAACAGAGTACCATTTCACTTCAGTATATTTAAGTATACTGCATGTAGTGTCCGGGACACACCAGCACGATACCAGTGCTCCAAGGAACACCTCCTCATAAGTGCCATTGCACCTGTACAGGCCGTACAGGTAGCCATTAAACCTGCGTATCCGTCCTTACGGAACGCCCAAGGAACTAGTGTGTCCATGTACAAGGGTCAGTGATCCTTCGGAACACTCAACAAAGGGAACGCCTCCCGAAGTGCCGCAATACCAGCCCTAAGTGCTGTCAAACCTGCGTGTCCGTCCTTACGGAACGCCCAATTCATTAATGTCCGTATACGAGGATCAGTGATCCTTCGGACCAATCAAGGGAACGCCTCCCGAAGTGCCGCAATACCAGCACTACTAGTGCTGTCCAAAAGGAACGCCTCCTGAAGTGCCATCGCACCTGTACAGACGTACAGGTAGCCCTATACCTGCGTGTCCGTCCTACGGAATGGCCATTCATTAGAGTATCCACCATTTTGGATCACTCAACCAAGGAACACCTCCGAAAGTGCCGCACCTGTATTGGACCTACAGGTAGCCCATTCCAACGTCTCCCAAGTTGGGAACGCCCGTAAATGTGACGTACGCCGCACACTTCATTCGATTTTTTCACCTCATCAGAAGGTGCCATTCACAAAGTGCCACTGAGCACCCAGTCTTTTCAGACTTTTCATTACCATTATCGCAGAACACATTTCCAAGTGAGTGCCGCTTTCCACAGTAGGCACTCCCATTCCATTCAGTACCCTTCCTGGCCATTATTTTCATTTTCATCAGAGCCTCTACTGCAGCCTAAGGGAAATGTCTTCCCCTGCTTCCCGCGACTTCTTTGCCATAGAGCTAGAGAAGCTCGGAGCCCTCATAACTCTAGGCAAGGAGGCCGGTTATACTGGACCAGCACTTGACCAGTGGATAAAGGCGCAGCAGGATGCCGCGCACCTGCAAGAAAAGAAAGAAAGAGAAGCAGAAAGGAAGGCACGTGAAGAAGAGAGAGAGCATGAGCTAGCTCTCATAGATGATGCAATCTCTCTGCTAGTTTCTAAGCCCCAGACCATGAGCTAGACTCCCGGTAAGAGGTGGTTGCGGAGGTTCTGCACCACTTGTTGTGTGCATGGGCATGCTGTGGATTCCGACCAGTGCCCAAGTCGGTCTCTACCTTGGGATGAGAGCTTCCAGGGTGAACTTCTCCAAGGCTACCATGTAGCCCTGCCTGATGAACAGTCTCCTACGGCCTATCAGTGGGTACAAGTCATGGCCGACACCGAAGCCCAGGTCTCCTTTATTTCAAGAAAGGCATTGCCTATGGGTGCCAAAATCCAGACGAACGAAGAAATTCAGTTTGAATGGATTGACGGTAACCTCTATTCTGTTCCTTCGGTCCTTCTGAATGTAGACATGCCCTTTCTGGACCAGGAGACCAGGGAAACCACATTGTGCCGCCTGGGCGTAGTTGACCAATTTCATGATGTTTATCAGGTGATATTGGGCCGAGATCTTCTTAAGCCGTATCTCCCCTGGACGCAGCTCCCACTACCAGATGCACCGGATCCCTGCAGCATGCCTCATAATCAATCATCAATTTTAGGTTCAGAGGCTAGTGCCTCCGATGTCCCCGACATCCTTTCTATTTGCGAACCTGGCCCTGACCCAGTTTCAGAGCCCGAAGTTTCTTCCGCATCATCTCAGCCTCTTACCAATTTACCGCCTACCTCATCCACTTTGGAAGAGGTAAGCCCACCAGTTAACCCCGAACTTGTTTCCGAGGGTGATTCAACGGAGGATTCCTTAACCTCCCTACCTCAAATCACTGCCAGAGAGGACTTTTCACCTGTGCCAGAGCACACTGCCAGCCTTGGTGACTCCACAGATTCGCAACCTGTGGGGCCATCTCGGCCTTACCATCCAGTGCCACGGAAGAGGTTCTGGAACAAGTTCTGCCGAGACTGTGGCCGCAAGGGTCACATGTCTGCCAACTATGGAGGGTGCGCAAATTTTAATATTCCTGCCATCGCAATGGCTGTTACAAATCCTTCTTCCCTAGGACCCCCAGCTAAGGGCCCTATAACCGTCGCACCCCTCCAAAGCCATTATCAGCCAAGCCACGTCAGAGCCTACGACGACTCTGGCGCTCAAATCTCCCTGATACGGGAAGATCGAATCCCCCGAGGGGCTAACATCGATAGACGTCACTTAATAACCATTGAAGGTATCAACCATATCAAGCTGATTCTTCCTACCGTCCAATTGATGGTCACCAGACCTCGTTTCTCCAGAGTATGTACTCTTGCAGTTGCAAGCTACATTCCAGGAGGTTACAACCTCCTCCTAGGGCAAGACATGAAGTCTCCCTCGCATTCCAAAAAGCCTAGGGGTCCTAACCCCACAACAAATCACTCCAAAGCAAGGAGTCATTCATAAGCTCTTTTTCCTGTGACCCCTCTGCTGGCTTTATGCTCTGTTTCCAGGATTTGCCTTGCTCGTGGGGGGTTAAGCTGACTTCCAACACCCAAGCAAAACACCTGGGTTCTTCCCCAGTCGTCTTGAGACGTGACCCCGGACGGATGTCCAACCACCTGCCTTCCTGTTAGGCCTATCCAGGGCGTGAGTGGGCGCGCCGATCGACCCAGGCCTCAGACAAAGCCAGGCCATGCTTTTCTACAAAGAGCCACTGAACACGACATCCAGGTACGTCTTGTGAAACAGCATATTGCCAGTCCCTTATCACCTATTATCTATTTGATCCTCGTTTTCCCAATTCAATTTCCAGACCCAAAAGGAACTCATCCTTTTGTTCCCTCTCACTGCCTCATGGCCGCATGCTTCCCCTTGTGTGATCGTCCCAGACGAATGAAGTCATTGCATACCTCAGTGAAGCATTAAAAGTTCCTTCTCCCCAGTGTTAGAGAATTAATTAATCAAACAAGAAGTCTTTTTTTCCTTTTATCTCGTCTAATCTGGGATTCTTTTCCAGATTCCATGAGCCACGTGTCATGTCTCTCTGCCCGCAAGTGTGCATTACCCAAGTTTATGAAACCAGCTTGAATTAATCCATTTTGAGCCAGCTATTATCCATTTGTGAGAGATATATAAGTCCCTTTCTCCAGGCCAGTAAGGGCCTTTTGTAAATAAATAGCTGTAAAGTAACGAGCTGAGTTTTCTGGCGACCTATTCCTCTAGATTAATTGACCATTATAACCCAGTTTACGGTAGTTAAAGCAATTTCCTCTTGAAATCCCTCAATTATTTCCGTTTACGTATATAGCCTCTCTCAAGGCCGGGCTAAATACGTAAAAATATATATATATATATGTATATATATATATATATATATATATATATAATATATATTTATATATATCCCCCTCCAAGCGTCGAATGAAGGATGTGAGTAAAAAGCGCTCTCTGTTTCGAGGACGCATCCACAGCAATGGGTAAAAAATTATCCCGGTTCATCCGGTTGATCAAAGCGACTTTTAAAGGCAATTTTCAGCCCAACAAACTAAGCATAATTACGTACTATTTCATAAGTAATTAGGAGCAATGGAACTTTCTTTACTGTGGAGGACATTCAACTATGCAAACAACTAAAAAAAAATATTTTTAGTAAATAGCTTTATTTTCACTATAAGGTCGAAGGAGATCATTTTACTAATCTTTATCGACAGTATTTTTTTCAGAATTATTGCAATCATGTGACACATCCATTATCCATAGTTTCAAGAAATGGAAAATTTAGGACAATTCTACAATGACCAAGCGTACTTTCCTACATTATAAAATTAAATAAATAAGTTTATAACTGAAACAGTTGGAACTGCGCACTTTCCTACTTTATATAAAATAAATAAGTTTACAATTGAGGAAATAGAAGTGAGTGAACCCAGGTGAAAATAAAGGAAAAGCAAAAATCTCCAAGCTAGATCATTATCCTTTTAAAATAATCTTTACGACACTGATTTCTACGTGAGATTCATGGTGTGGTGAGCACACAAGAACATACTATTCTGTCAGCGGTAACCGAATCTCAGAGGACGAGTATTCATTATTATCTTTAATATTACTCAGTCGAGATATATGTTCCCAAATTGATTCTCCCCCAACAGCCAGATTTAGATCATTAAAGGATAAAATATTCATTCACATATTTGAGCTCTTAATCATTTCTCACAAAGAAGTATTACTCTAGTGTTAGGATTATATTTACTATAAGAATGATCCATTGTGAATAAAAAATTCCACCTCGTCAGCCGTTTCATGCACTAACACTGCGTTCCATACATATACAATTTTTCCTTTTCATTTGAAAACAAATAAACGCCAAAATCCCACCGGTTAGGAGCATGAAACTTTTTCATCCATTAATTATTTATCTATATTACTTTTACTTTTAATAATCTTCAAGCCCACAATGACTAAATAAAAACTGGTATCTCATTAATGCTGGGATTTATCCTGGCGATTAATGTGGCCAATGCTACGCGAGCAACAAGCAATCAAACGAAGCCTTAATTAAACTTCAAGTGGCCCCGAGAAGATCCATCTCTTGAAACATTGTAAGACGCTACTTTGGGGCACTTTAGCGACGCTGGTCGATTGCGACTCTGAGATATGGCTGCGTTTATTACTTCTAGAGGCCTAAAGGATGTAGCATCGGCTCCTAATGTGCCAAAGACCGGCGTTGTTTCATAGCGTTATCCGTTTTATCTTTGGCCAAAGGAGAGGTTGGATGAAGAAATTTTAATGCAGAATACACCTTTCGGAAACAAATTCCTGCCTTTTTTATAGTTTAAAAGTACAATTTACTTTTTTACTTTACCGAATACCAGAAACAATCATAATTGTTCAGGCTCTGGCGAAAGCTTCACTTGCTGCATTCTTTGCAGACTAAAAATTCAGAAATCTAGCAGTCCATCTATAAAATACGTAGCGGCAGAATGGTAAACCTAACTATACTAATTCCAGAGGTATTTAATTATAGCTGGACCGATACTTTGAATGAGAAAGCAAGACAGATGACAGAAAAGTTGACTGGGGAAGAGCAGTGTGGGTTGAGCAGGTCCGAGGGTGCTAGGATTAATAATTATCCTTAGAAATATTAGTGTGAGCAGTTTAAGAATAAAGAAGAAAGATTCATTTTTCATAAAATGTAAGACAAACGTTTTTAGTCAAAACAGAAGAAAAGACGACAGCACACACAATTTGACAAAAGTCCTATTTCATGATTAAGAAAAACTGTACATTTATTCATTTTGGATATGCTAGTATTTGGCACACTAAATATAATTACCGGAAATAAATCAACAGCCCATAATTATGCAACGAAACTTGAAAAGATTGTGACCTTAAATATCCTCACAAGAATGGGTTAATTCAAGTGGTTTATACACACACACTCATATATATATATATATATATATATATATATATATATATATATATATATATATATATATATATATATAATATATATATATATATATATATATATATATATATATATATATATATATATATATATAATATAATATATATATATATATATATATATATATATATATATAGTATATATACTATATGAAGAGAAATAACAAGTAAACAAAAAGGGATTCTCTCTTCATATAGTCGGTCTCAAAATAGCAGTTACATCACTAAATCACAAAAAAGAAATCCAGCCATCTACTAATTGGAGAGTGCGTCATTAGCTTTTCAAAAAGTCGTTATAATGCATAAGGGGTTAACGAAATAAAGAAAGAAAACCATAAATATAAATAACCGATAAAGGATAAATACAAATAAATTTCAAATACATTTTAAGCAGATACAGTGACTCCAACCTCAGTCGAAAAGTTAATGAGCGTTATACATTATTTGTGTTGGTGTTTGTTTACCACGTCTAGAAAATTAAATAATAAACAAACCAGTGATAATGCAGTACTGAACTATATTAGAAACCAGAGTTTTATTTCTTAGACGATATTTCCGGCTATTTCTTTAACTGCGGCATTCTCTTTGTTTTTAGCATATTCAAAGCGAGAGCATGAAAAATCAATTGCCTTCCAAAGTGCTGCAATGGGATATGTATATATGCATGCATGAATGGATGCGTGTATGCAGACGGTATTAACAGATCAGAGATGGAAGCCAACTAGGCCAGCAAAAGAACCAACGATTTTTAGCAGCGACGGGGGCTCTAGATCCAAGGAATTTCCCAAAATTGATTCTTTGAAAAAGAAAGAAAAACTGAACAGAATTCTGAACATTGAATGTCAGTCCATCTGGCCCCGATCCAGCTTCCCAGGGGAGAGGGAAATTGGAAATGGGCAGAGACAAAGAGACCCCGAAGGTGTTTTATTACGACATTTCAGCTTTGGAAGAGAATTGGGAACATTTTTAAAAGCTGCGGTCATAAGGCGTATAAGTGCTATATTTTATTCCTACATTTTTCTTTTATATCTTATATTGTATTTCTGCGTTTTTCTTGTATTATATCTTATTCCTACATTTTTCTTGTAAGTGCTATATTTTATTTCTATATTTTTCTTTTATATTTTATATTGTATTTCCACATTTTTTCTTGTATTATATCTTATTCCTACATTTTTCTTGCATTATATTTTATTTCTACATTTTTCTTGTAAGTCTTATATTTTCTACATTATTCTTCTAAGTATTATATTATATTTCTACATTTTTCTTTTATATTTTATATTGTATTTCTACATTTTTTTTGTATTATATCTTATTCCTACATTTTTCTTGTAAGAATTATATTTCATGTCTACATTTTTCTTGTAAGTATTATATTTTCTACATTTTTCTTGTAAGTTTTATATTTTGTTACTACATTTTCCTAATGAAATTTTTGTGACGTGAAAAGGTCTATAATTTTTTTGGAATGGAATTTATATTTCGTAAGTTATTATTTAGCGTCGTTCCGATGAGAGTATTAGCCTTAAAATAGATCATTTAATAGACACACTTTTCAAAACTGCAGATTCCCTGTTTCAATCGTACGCTCAGAGAAGTGTCTGTATTTTTGTTCCCCACCAGTATACAGGACCTGGCCTCCGGTGACACCTGTTATTTCAATCATGAAAGGGTTCTTTCTAAGTGATAATGGGCAAGAAACATCGCATCCCATGGATTTTTGACCACCGAGATATTATGATAATTGTGAAAAACTTTCCATATACCTGATACATATTAATGACGTTGTTTCATTTGCTCTTTATATCTGACTCATTTTTAACATTCAAATACTGAGGTTGATGAGTTAATATACACGACTCTTATTTGCATTTTTCTGCCATTTGCATATTTGAAATTCACCGCAATCTTCTCGACTTTCTTTTCTTACTACCGCAGTTTCCTTGATTCTGATATAATTTCGCATACCACATTCAAGATGCAATTTATTACCATAAATAAAGCAGTTCTATCTATCCTTCAAAGATCACCAGCTGGTCGACTGTCGTAATGCGTTAATAATCTATTTTATTTTCAGCAATTTTCTTTGAAAACTTATTAACTCGGAATGAAAAGAAAATTCTCTTGTCACGTTTTTTGACGAAACGCCTGACTTCAACATTTCAAATCAAGGGAATCAAAAGCTGACCGCTTTCTAAAAACTTCAAATAAAGACGCTGTTAATAACTTTTTCCATTGGTAGTGACACCTGGACGAGATTCTCACTGGAAAGACTCCTTCAAAAATTACCACGGAAACTGAAAACGGAAAAACTATACTGGAAGAATTTAGGGAACTAGAGCAAATTAAAAGTGGAAGATGAGAGATGACACAAGAAAACTGTAATGAGAAGGGGAGCCGTTGCAAAGAACTTTATCTTCTACTTTTAAATAAATATAATCTGAGTTTCTCCCAAGCAGAAGAGTGATGGAACAAGAACACTGAGACAAGAAGGGGAGCCGTTGTAAAGACTCTGATCGTCTATTACTTTTAAATGGTATATGATTTTCTCTAACGTAGAATAAGACGAGCGATGAAACTAAAAATTCTGGACGAGGTGAGGAGCTGTTGCAAAAATTGTTACGCCCTAAATACAATATAAATTTAGTGAAGAAAGATGCAAAATCTGGCAACTGGAATCTCTCTGAAGTATTTTTCTGGTCTCTTCAGTCAAGAAAGAAACAACTTGAGGATTTATAATCCTGAATGTAATTAGCCCTGTGGAGAAATCCCCTTTACTTTTAAAATGTCTAGCAACTCTAGGTTTAGAGAAGTAAAAATAAAATCTTAGAGGATACAAATTATACTAGATACCAATGAATTAAACAAATATATATATATATATATATATATATATATATATATATATATATATATATATATATATATATATATATATATATATATATATATATATTATATACACATTCCAAAATAATCTTCGTACTTCACAATATCTAAATTCCTCTCATGCCACATATATTCTGTAGACCACCTAACATCTTCAACCATCACCCTTTTATTTGTTTACACACAGGACGTAGATGCGCACACATTTATGTATATGTATGTGTGTGTGCATAAATAAATATATATACTAATTGACCAACCCAGCATTGCCCAGAAAAACTCTGAATGACAACTGATTCTCTCTCTCTCTCCCTCTCTCTCTCTCTCTCTCTCTCTCTCTCTCTCTCTCTCTCTTGCTAAGATAGATGCTTCAGTTATATTACCTAGCATTTTTGACATTTTTATATTTAACAACTTCTCCACCCCTATTCCTGTTGGGGCTGAACTTAGACTTGAAGGGCACTGAGAGTGTCTCTGTTCCTCCTAGCAAACTCAAAAAATTATGAATTAGACACTAATGTACATAATTTTTACAAACTATTTTTACCCCTTGTCACGCCCACTCCCCTTCCTAATGGGGGCTGAACTTCGACTTAGAGGGCATCAGGAGTGTCATATTCCTCTCAGGGACCTGAAAAGCTAATAGATTAGACCATAGAAATAGAGGGGAGAGATTGGAGAGACAAGCGACATGTGCACATGTACGTAAGGAGCCATTGTTATGCGATTGCTTTCAGAGATCGCATCGGTATTAACTGCGGAGACCAGCAGCAAAAAAAGTCACTTCTGGTACCCAATGCTGGGCCATCAGCTGTGTCAATTACAGGAACAATTTCACAAAAGAACAGATCACATTTC
>NC_087202.1:99911204-99923704 GCF_015104395.2 Macrobrachium nipponense
GAAATGTGATCTGTTCTTTTGTGAAATTGTTCCTGTAATTGACACAGCTGATGGCCCAGCATTGGGTACCAGAAGTGACTTTTTTTGCTGCTGGTCTCCGCAGTTAATACCGATGCGATCTCTGAAAGCAATCGCATAACAATGGCTCCTTACGTACATATGATTGTCGCTCGTCTCTCCAATCTCTACCCTCTATTTCTATGGTCTAATCTATAGCTTTTCAGGTCACTGAGATGAATGATGACACTCCTGATGCCCTTTAAGTCGAAGTTCAGCCCCGATAGGAAGGGAGAGGGGGCGTGACAAGGGGTAAAAATAGTTTGTAAAAATTATGTACATTAGTGTCTTATTCATAATTTTTGAGTTTGCTAGGAGGAACAGAGACACTCTCAGTGCACTTCAAGTCTAAGTTCAGCCCCAACAGGAATAGGGGTGAGAAGTGTTGAAATATAAAATGTCAAAAATGCTAGGTAATATAACTGAAGCATCTATCCTAGGAAGGGAGAGAGAGAGAGAGAGAGAGAGAGAGAGAGAGAGAGAGAGAGAGAGAGAGAGAGAGAGAATCAGTTGTCATTCAGAGTTTTTCTGAGCAATGCTGGGTTGGTCAGGTAGTATATATATTTATTTATGCACACACACATACATATACATAAATATGTGCGCATCTACGTCATGTGTGTAAACAAATAAAAGGGTGATGGTTGAAGATGTTAGGTGGTCTACAGAATATATGTGGCATGAGAGGAATTTAGATATTGAGAAGTACGAAGATTATTTTGGAAGTGTGTATATATATATATATATATATATATATATATATATATATATATATATATATATATATATATATATATATATATATATATTTGTTTAATTCATTGGTATCTAGTATAATTTGTATCCTCTAAGATTTTATTTTTACTTCTCTAAACCTAGAGTTGCTAGACATTTTAAAAGTAAAGGGGATTTCTCCACAGGGCTAATTATATTCAGGATTATAAATCCTCAAGTTGTTTTCTTTCTTGACTGAAGAGACCCAGAAAAATACTTCAGAGAGATTCCAGTTGCCAGATTTTGCATCTTTCTTCACTAAATTTATATTGTATTTAGGGCGTAACAATTTTTGCAACAGCTCCTCACCTCGTCCAGAATTTTTAGTTTCATCGCTCGTCTTATTCTACGTTAGAGAAAATCATATACTATTTAAAAGTAATAGACGATCAGAGTCTTTACAACGGCTCCCCTTCTTGTCTCAGTGTTCTTGTTCCATCACTCTTCTTCTTCTTGGGAGAAACTCAGATTATATTTATTTAAAAGTAGATAAAGTTCTTTGCAACGGCTCCCCTTCTCATTACAGTTTTCTTGTGTCATCTCTCATCTTCCACTTTTAATTTGCTCTAGTTCCCTAAATTCTTCCAGTATAGTTTTTCCGTTTTCAGTTTCCGTGGTAATTTTAGAAGAATTCTTGCCAGTGAGAATCTCGTCCAGGTGTCACCACCAATGGGAAAAGTTATTAACAACATCTTTATTTGCAGTTTTTAGAAAGCGGTCAGCTTTTGATTCCCTTGATTTGAAATGTTGAAGTCAGGCGTTTCGTCAAAAATCGTGACAAGAGAATTTTCTTTTCATTCCGAGTTAATAAGTTTTCAAAGAAAATTGCTGAAAATAAAATAGATTATTAACGCAGTACGACAGTCGACCAGCTGGTGATCTTTGAAGGATAGATAGAACTGCTTTATTTATGGTAATAAATTGCATCTTGAATGTGGTATGCGAAATTATATCAGAATCAAGGAAACTGCGGTAGTAAGAAAAGAAAGTCGAGAAGATTGCGGTGAATTTCAAATATGCAAATGGCAGAAAAATGCAAATAAGAGTCGTGTATATTAACTCATCAACCTCAGTATTTGAATGTTAAAAATGAGTCAGATATAAAGAGCAAATGAAACAACGTCATTAATATGTATCAGGTATATGGAAAGTTTTTCACAATTATCATAATATCTCGGTGGTCAAAAATCCATGGGATGAGATGTTTCTTGCCCATTATCTCTTAGAAAGAACCCTTTCATGATTGAAATAACAGGTGTCACCGGAGGCCAGGTCCTGTATACTGGTGGGGAACAAAAATACAGACACTTCTCTGAGCGTACGATTGAAACAGGGAATCTGCAGTTTTGAAAAGTGTGTCTATTAAATGATCTATTTTAAGGCTAATACTCTCACCGGAACGACGCTAAATAACCAACTTACGAAATATAAATTCCATTCCAAAAAAATTATAGACCTTTTTACGTCACAAAAATTTCATTAGAAAAATGTAGAAGCAAAATATAAAACTTACAAGAAAAATGTAGAAAATATAATACTTACAAGAAAAATGTAGACATGAAATATAATACTTACAAGAAAAATGTAGGAATAAGATATAATACAAGAAAAAATGTAGAAATACAATATAAAATATAAAAGAAAAATGTAGAAATATAATATAATACTTAGAAGAATAATGTAGAAAATATAAGAATTACAAGAAAACTGTTGAAATAAAATATAATGCAAGAAAAATGTAGGAATAAGATATATTACAAGAAAAAATGTAGAAATACAATATGAAATATAAAAGAAAAATGTAGAAATGAAATATAGTACTTACAAGAAAAATGTAGGAATAAGATATAATACAAGAAAAATGCAGATATACAATATAAGATATAAAAGAAAAATGTAGGAATAAAATATAGCACTTACACGCCTTA
Organism: Macrobrachium nipponense; assembly: GCF_015104395.2. Lineage (NCBI taxonomy): Eukaryota > Metazoa > Arthropoda > Malacostraca > Decapoda > Palaemonidae > Macrobrachium > Macrobrachium nipponense. The sequence continues at coordinate 99,913,964 of NC_087202.1, forward strand.
TGACCGCAGCTTTTAAAAATGTTCCCAATTCTCTTCCAAAGCTGAAATGTCGTAATAAAACACCCTCGGGGTCTCTTTGTCTCTGCCCATTTCCAATTTCCCTCTCCCCCTGGGAAGCTGGATCGGGGCCAGATGGACTGACATTCAATGTTCAGACATTCTGTTCAGTTTTTCTTTCTTTTTCAAAGAATCAATTTTGGGAAATTCCTTCGATCTAGAGCCCCCGTCGCTGCTAAAAAACGTTGGTTCTTTTGCTGGCCTAGTTGGCTTCCATCTCTGATCTGTTAATACCGTCTGCATACATGCATCCATTCATGCATGCATATATACATATCCCATTGCAGCACTTTGGAAGGCAATTGATTTTTCATGCTCTCGCTCTGAATATGCTAAAAATAAAGAGAATGCCGCAGTTAAAGAAATAGCCGGAAATATCGTCTAAGAATTAAAACTATCTGGTGTCTAATATAGTTCAGTACTGCATTATCACTGGTTTGTTTATTATTTAATTTTCTAGACGTGGTAAACAAACACCAACACTCAAATAATGTATAACGCTCATTAACTTTTCGACTTAGGTTGGAGTTACACTGTATCCGCTTAAAATGTATTTGAAATTTATTTGTATTTATCCTTTATCGGTTATTTACATTTATGGTTTTCTTTCTTTATTTCGTTAACCCCTTATGCATTATAACGACTTTTTGAAAAGCTAATGACGCACTCTCCAATTGGTAGATGGCTGGATTTCTTTTTTTGTGATTTAGTGATGTAACTGCTATTTTCTTCATATAGTATATATATATATATATATATATATATATATATATATATATATATATATATATATGAAGAGAGAATCCCTTTTTGTTTACTTGTTATTTCTCTTCATAATAGTATATATATATATATATGTATATATATATATATATATATATATATATATATATATATATATATTTATATCTATATATACACACACACACACACACACACACATATATATATAATATATATATATATATACGGATGGATATATATAATAATAATAGAAATGTTCTAAATTTAAGTCTTGGTTTATTTAAACTTGATGCTTTCATAATGAAAAAAATTGTAGATAAATATAAGCAACAAAATTAATATATTCAGTTTTTACATGTTTTGGACTGTAAAGATACTTTGTAATTTCGGTTAGGGTCAGAATCTGTTTAAGTTTGTGACCGTGTGATATCCGATAATCCTGGAATATCCCTTTTAATTTTTACCCTTTTGATAATTAACCATCTGGTATTCCTGATCTTGTTTGTACCTGAGGCCTTCCTCTCCAATTGTACTTTAGTAGCTCCTTGACGATGTCTGAATAAAAGACGAAAGCGCTTGGATTTCTGACTATCATTTTCCCGTGGTATTCGCTTATTTATGAAGTCACGTGCATCTACTGTGATTTTTTCAAGCAATATATATATATATATATATATATATATATATATATATATATATATATATATATATATATATATATATCTATATATATGATGATGTTTGTGTGTATAAACCACTTGAATTAACCCATTCTTGTGAGGATATTTAAGGTCACAATCTTTTCAAGTTCTGTTGCATAATTATGGTCTGTTGATTTATTTCCGGTAATTATATTTATTGTGCCAAATACTAGCATATCCAAAATGAATAAATGTACAATTTTTCTGAATCATGAAATAGGACTTTTGTCAAATTGTGTGTGCTGTCGTCTTTTCTTCTGTTTTGACTAAAAACGTTTGTCTTACATTTATGGAAAAATGAATCTTTCTTCTTTATTCTTAAACTGCTCACACTAATATTTCTAAGGATAATTGTTAATCCTAGCACCCTTGGGCCTGCTCAACCGACACTGCTCTTCCCTAGTCAACTTTTCTGTCATCTGTCTTGCTTTCTCATTCAAAGTATCGGTCCAGCTATAATTAAATACCTCTGGAATTAGTATAGTTAGGTTTACCATTCTGCCGCTAAGTATTTTATAGATGGGCCGTTAGATTTATGAATCTTTAGTCTGCAAAGAATGCAGCACGTGAAGCTTTCGCCAGAGCCCGAACAATTATGATTGTTTCCGGTATTCGGTAAAGTAAAAAAGTAAATTGTACTTTTAAACCATAAAAAGGGCAGGGATTTGTTTCTGAAAGGTGTATTCTGAATTAAAATTCCTTCTTCCAACCTCTCCTTTGTCCAAAGATAAAACGGATAACGCCGGTCTTTGGCACATTAGGAGCCGATGCTACATCCTTTAGTCCTCTAGAAGTAATAAACGCAGCCATATCTCAGAGTCGCAATCGACCAGCGTCGCTAAAGTGCCCCAAAGTAGCGTCTTACAATGTTTCAAGAGATGGATCTCCTCGGGGCCACTTGAAGTTTAATTAAGGCTTCGTTTGATTGCTTGTTGCTCCTGTAGCATCGGCCACATTAATCGCCAGGATAAAATCCCAGCATTAATGAGACACCAGTTTTTATTTAGTCATTGTGTGCTTGAAGATTATTAAAAGTAAAAGTAATATAGATAAATAAATTAATGGATGAAAAAGTTTCATGCTCTTAACCGGTGGGATTTTGGCGTTTATTTGTTTTCAAATGAAAAGGAAAAATTGTATATGTATGGAACGCAATGTTAATGCATGAAACGGCTGACGAGGCGGAATTTTTTATCCATAATGGATCATTCTTATAGTAAATATAATCCTAACACTAGAGTAATACTTCTTTGTGAGAAATGATTAAGAGCTCAAATATGTGAATGAATGTTTTATCCTTTAATGATCTAAATCTGGCTGTTGGGGGAGAATCAATTTGGGAACATATATCTCGACTGAGTAATATTAAACATCATAATGAATACTCGTCCTCTGAGATTCGGTTACCGCTGATAGAATAGTATGCAGCAAAGATATGTTCTTGTGTGCTCACCACGCCATGAATCTAACGTAGAAATCAGAGAGTCGTAAAGATTATTTTAAAAGGATAATTATCTAGCTTAGAGATTTTTGCTTTACCTTAATTTTCACCTAGGTTCACTCGCTTCTATTTTCTCAATTGTAAACTTATTTATTTTATATAAAGTAGGAAAGTGCGCAGTTCCAACTGTTTCAATTATAAACTTGTTTATTTAATTTTATAATGTAGGAAAGTACGCTTGGTCATTGTAGAATTCTCTTAAATTTTCCATTTCTTGAAACTATGGATAATGGATGTGTCACATGATTGCAATAATTCTGAAAAAATACTGTCGATAAAGATAAGTAAAATTATCTCCTTCGACCCTATAGTGAAAATAAAGCTATTTACTAAAAATATTCATTTTGAGTTGTTTACATAGTTGAATGTCCTCCACAGTAAAGAAAGTTCCATTTCTCTTAATTACTTATGAAATAGTACGTAATTATGCTTAGTTTGGTGGCTGAAAATTGCCTTTAAAAGTCGCTTTGCTCAACCGGATGAACCGAGATCATTTTTTACCCATTGCTGTGGATGCGTCCTCGAAACAGTGAGCGCTTTTTACTCACATCCTTCATTCGACGCTCGGAAAGGGATATATATATATATATATATATATATATATATATATATATATATATATATATTTATTTTTATTTATTTATTTATTTATTTATTTATTAATCACATCATCGTAACATTTTATATACACAAACTTTAACGTACGTATAACTGAATCACGAAAGTTTGGAACGTGATAAATGCAGAAATAAAGATAAAAGCCACGAAAGAAAGCAGACACTGGAGTAGCTCCAAGATCTTTCGACTCAACGTCCTTTACTTAGTAGACTGACTGACATACATGAGAAAACTGAGAGGACAGGAAGGGTCATATAAGTGACAGATAGGGATTATAAGGAGATTAGTACCCAGAATCCAACACACCTAGAGAATTAGTAACCTTCCCAAACGAACACAAACATGGGTACAATTTAAGAAGTTTACAAAAAGATCAAGTCCAACTGCTCAGACAATATATATATATATATATATATATATATATATATATATATATATATATATATATGTGTTTGTGCATCTGTTTTGTTTGTTTTTTGTATGTTTCTTTGATTGTGCTCCTAGTAAAGAAAGTTGAACGTTGTAAAAATCCTTCCTACGTGTTATAGTTTCATTCAACTCCTAAAATTAAAATTTTTGTCATCTCAAGCGAAACAGGAAGACAATATTTTTTGTAACCCAAGGGGCGGGAAGTGATGGAATTGCGTCTCTGATTCACATTTTTCCCTGTATAAATGGAATAAATGTATACAGACTTTAAAGCCTAACGAAACTGTAGTTTTTAATAAGTGCCTAATATTACTGATCTCTTGTAAATTGGGTTCATAATACCGTTGAAGGCTCAACAGGGCTGTCATTTCTTTCAGTGCAGTGGCTTGACAAGAGCTGACATTCGATTTAACGTTTTTTTCCGTGACTGCATTTATTGGTGATATTAGAATGAGTTATATGTCATAACAAAAGAAAATTGCTGCTTTTAGCTATTCACAAAGACAGCGTTCTTGTTGGACAATTCCTTAGACAAACGGTAATGTCTTAATCGGTAAAAGCTTGGGCATGCATTTAAAGTTCTTACTATAAATTCCTGCAAAATGATGTCGAGGCAGTGTCAAATGCGAAACTTAGAATTTATTCGGGATTTACGGCTTGGAACGGAATTCTAAGGAAGGTATGTGAAATCACTTGCGAATAATGTATTATTTTAGGAGTTGTCGGTCGTACTGTGGTATTTCGCCGTAAATTAATATGGTGATAATACCAAGTATGCTTAATTTAGAAGCCGCAGTTTTGCAAGGTTCATTTAAAACTGTAATTGTAGCACCAAATTTATGCACTAAAAGTTTATTCTCTTAATTTCTAGTTCATTCTCTTAATTTCTACCCTTATTATGAAGGTTATACGTAGTTGCATGAATAATTATGATTATAAGATTCACCTACTTGCACAAGATTCTTTACCTTATAAGATGAAACAGAACAGACAATTTCTCTCTTGTGCGCCTGACACACATTCCTTCTCTAATTTCTGTTTTTAGTGCTATTATTGCATGTCTTTCATTGTGATAAATGAAATAGGCATAGAGTTACAGTCCATATTTTCTCATTTATTTTATTTTTTGTGCAGGACTTTTTTCTGATAAAAGCTAGTAGACTTTTCATTATTTAAAACAGTTATTCCATATATGATAACTGAGAAAGGTAACCATTTGTAATGCAATAGATCAAATGAGTAATAATAATGAATTACAATAATTTAAGGGATCAAGGTAAGGTCCAATTGACCATCGTTTCTATACATTAGGAAAAACGTAAGTGTTGAAATATAAACTTCATTATGTTACTCTTCTTATCGTTATTGTTATTAGTTTAGTTTTATTGCCGATGGCTGTTCATTAATGCATGGTTTGCATAACCTTGCCATCCATTTTATGATACCATTTGAGCTTACTGAGAGAGATAGAAAAAAAATTAAGAATATAATAGAGGAAATGTATGTTAATTTAAAATGCTTTTGATTTGAACCTGTGCAGCCATTTTAGAAAACACCCAAATATAAGAATAGTATTCTGCAGGAGTCTATGAATGCAGTATAAATGTTAACCCTAACATTCTTTATCACTCATAATTTAGCCTGAGATATTGTTATACCTTCAAAGGAATAGCTGCCCTCGAACTTCAGTGACCAAAGGCTTCGTTTGAAAAGTTTAATTCTTATACACCTTAACGTTAATTGCTGAATCCCCGGAAATGTTTTTAAAATGGAATTAAAAGAGCAGCAATTCAGTAAATAGCGCGTAAATAATATGAAAAACGTTGTTTATTATGTTAGACGCAACAAGGCCGCTAGTTTATTATGCGTCACTCATTCCTTTCCGAGTGTTCTTAGTGTTCTAAGTTTAACAAAATGAATTTTATTATATATGACGATGGAAACTAGAAAGCTATTATTTAGGTACAAGGACCTATGTGATGTGATATCTGAAAATAATTAATTTTTTAAAAATAAGGATATAAATAGAAAAAATAAAAGGACACCTCTGTGCGTAAAGATCTTTGTCATGTCTGTTGGCTAAATAGGTAAACAAATTAGACAATAGATCACATATTCAAATAGTCACGACTTAATTAATAACCTTAACTTTCTGTGCTAAAGTAGGCTCCTATTATTTTGCATACAGCCGTTACATAAAAGAAGCCTTAAATGCTTTCAATTACCAGTAACAATTTATGTAATTTCTATGAATAATCAGTGATGGCAAAGGACACCGAGGGAGTATGATACGAAAAAAGAAAATTAAATATTTATTTACAAGAAAAAAATTAATTGAATAATAATAGTGGACAGAGATAAGTTTCAGGTCACTGCAGCGTGAACTCAGCGCTCCTTTGCAATCGAATGCTGCTGTAGTTATAAAATGGAGGACAGTTGCTAGTACCAATACTTAGCTCCTTGTGAAGTCTTATAAATAAAAGGGGCTGCAGTTGCAGTAGTATCAGTGAGGGACTAGGGTGATGAAGCTGAAGATCATTTAAAGGCTGTCAAAGGCCGATATCCTCTCCAGAGTTCGTGATGTGTCCATCGTAGATGAACAGGGGCTTGAATCGTCCAGATGAGGAACAAGAGTTGTACTGAGAACTCGATAAACCCGTGACTTCAGCTGCACCTCGAAGCCAAACCTCCATGCATTAACGGAAGAAGAATGATCAAGCGGGCGTGCCAGATGTATAATGTGTAGAAAACTCCAACAATCAGGCGGTGATGTCGAATAAAGGACGCCACTGCAAACACACCATTGCAGCGATCCAGGGGGAATCTGCTGCCCTCAGTAAAAATTTCTCTCAGAGGTGATCCTTAAACTCTCTAGCGTTCAGAGGATCACTGACGGCGAACTTAGGCTGTTCCCGAAAAGTGACTCTCTTTGCCTTCCCGTCACCATGTAGAGCAAGAAATGATTAGATTACTTAATTACTGCAAAGCGCTAACAAGCAAACAACACCCAGTTACTAACAAGCAGCAAACATACGACTGCGTGGCCTGAAAAATAAAATAAATAAATAAACGAACGAGCGAAAATACTTTAAGGCGTGATATTGGTAGTTATTTAAAAATGAGTAAGAACATAAACAAATAGTCAAGTTAATAAATTAAATAAAGAAATTGATGAATGAACGAATAAATAAATGAATAAATAAATAAATAAAGGTTGAATATCTTTTTGTGAAGCTTCAGGAGGATGATAATTCACTATTCCTAAAGTTACGGCTTTTATCCCGTGAATACGTACTATATGCCCGGGGATATTTTAGTATCAATTTACGACTTCTTTAACGCTCACTGAGTGACAAAAATGGCGTTAGAATATCGGGTTTGAAATAGGGTCACTGCGAGCTATCTGCTGAGAACAATATGTATTTCTTCTTGACTGCAGCAACAGTAAAGGGCCAGGAGGAGGGATCACAATGCATGAGTGCTAAGAAAAAGGGATTTATCACAGCCGATTATTAGTGAAGAGCTAAAGAAAAATCAGTGAGAGAAACAACTGGCATAAAAGCACCGCACGAATGATGAAATGTGGATGTATTAATAAGCTCGCAGCAACAAATAATGAAGGAAGTAGCTTGATCCGAAAGCTAGAGACTATTTTAGCAAGGTACAAGTCGGACGACAAAACTAGGAAATGAGGTATTGTGGAGGTTGTGAAATGCATAAGTTATGAGCAAGAAACTATATCAACATATTATTCTTTCAGTTGACTGAGAAAAATGCTTGGCAAGAAAGGATTCCTAAGAATAGACTATTGAGAAGGACCAGCTGTCAGTGACGCCGAAAAGGAAATCTGCAGCAAACCCTCTGTCCGGATTCCAGATACATATCTGAACCATTCGGGCTCCTCAGGAGACGCGAAATGAAATGTTATATTAGTCTAAGTGGTTGCGTTGCATTGAACGGCCAGGAAGTATTTACTCGTGTTTGATACATGCTGTGTAAGATAGAAGTTTGTATTATTCAGTTATGGTATTTCAAAAATTTCGAAATTGAGTTTGATTCAACGCACAGGATATTAATGGAACCAACCGAGAACCAATGAAATTATATATATATATATGTGTGTGAATGTGTGTGTGTATGTGTGTGCTTGCGTGTGCGCGTGCGCGCTCTAAGACTTAAAAAATCCTATTATCTTAATATCTATATCAGTTTGCGTGCGTGTGTGTGCGCCCACGCGCGCTGACACTTCAAAAATCCTATTGTCTCAATATCTTTACATCAGTTTCTTCTCTTGGGATTTGTTACAAAGTAAAAAGTGAATATATTGCGGTCGAAAGTTAATGAAAATATATTTCAATTTCATTTTTTATATTAAATTTCTTTATCATGTATTCCATAATCCTCAGATCGAGAAAAAAGAAGGACTGACAGTTTTACTTCAGCTGCTAAGTCCGATATTAATTGTTTCTCAACTCCACAACCTTCATCATTCCTCTTTCTTATTTAAAATTTTTCTTTAAAAACCCCCGCCCCTAAACTGGTAGGCTAAGTAGGGCAGTGTTTACCTTACATGCACACATTCATTCTCTCTCTCTCTCTCTCTCTCTCTCTCTCTCTCTCTCTCTCTCTCTCTCTCTCTCTCTCTCTCTCTCTCTCTCTGAATAAGAGGGCAATTCCTTCTATGTTAAGCTTCACCCACGTTGTCATTATACATTTTTACTTTATGGAGTTTAATATAAAATTATCAGTTTGGGAAAAATACAACAATCATTCTTGTATATCGAGCATGTTCAATACGGTTGGATGCGTGGGGAGGATACTTAAGTATGTATTAATGTTTTTATGGGAGGATACTTAATTATGTATTAATGTTTTTATTGGAGGATACGAAACTATGCATCAATATTTTTAAGGGAGGATGCTTAAGTGTGTATTAATGTTTTTATGGGAGGATATTTAATTATGTATTAATGTTTTTAGGGAAGGATACTAAAGTATGTATTAATATATTTAGGGGAGGATGCTTAAGTATGTATTAATGTTTTAGAGTAGGATTCTTAAGTATGTATTAATGATTTTAGGGGAGGATACTTAAGTATGTGTTAATGTTTTTATGGGAGGATATTTAATTATGTATTAATGATTTAGGGGAGGATACTTGAGTATGTATTAATGTTTTTAAGGGAGGATGATTGAGTGTGAATTGATGTTTTTAGGAGAGGAGGCTCAAGTTTGTATTAATATTTTTAGGGGAGGATACTTAAGTATGTATTAATGTTTTTACTGGGAAGTTGAATAACATTTCCTCTTTTAAACGCACCAGACTCGAATGGGGTCGATCAAAGCCCTGAAGGAAGCGATAACACCAGACCTTCAAGAAGATAGGTTGTTATAAAAATGTTTGCATCACAAACAGGATGAACAATTCTGCTGTATTTGGAATAAAATCTCTCCATTGATACTATTCATATTAAGCTACTTGCCAAGAATTTTGTAACTATAAAGCTTTGTTAATATCTTTTCTCTTCAGCATATTGAAAATAAAAATTTGGAATTTTCCAGGCAAAATATGGTATTGAAAAGGATATTCTTCTCGCCAGAGGCTATAAAGAACACATTTTGATTACAAAATGTTCCAGAATAATCACGTAGAGATGAAAGATCAGTGCAAGAATCAAGCTGTTAGATATA
>NC_087202.1:99928704-99945646 GCF_015104395.2 Macrobrachium nipponense
TTAAAAACTGGTTTCTGCCGAACGTTAATATAGGATTTTCCCAGTGTATTCGGTTAAGGGAAGATGAAAGAGTTAGGGTGGCCTAATGTTCATGTGGTCTCTCGTAAATTATCCACGTGAGGGATTATGATTTTGTTTATGTATTTTTCCTTTTCTTTGTTATCTGTGGGTTTGTAAAAATTCTCTCTCCTTTATGTATGGCTTTTTCTGTTATGTGCTTGCGGTATTTTATCGAGATAAGTTGATTTCTGATTGCTTCAAGTTCTTTGTTAAGAAATTCTGGGAAGCAAATTCTCGGGGCTTCAAGAATAGGTTACTTGCTGTTTCGAGTTTGACTGAAATGTCATGATAGCTGTATAAATGTATGTATGAAAGTGAGAATGTCGCTTTCCTGACAACAGTGAATTTGTAGTTGTTATTACTTATGATGATTAAGATATCTAAAAAGGGGATTTGGTTATTGTTTTCCCATTCTACTTTAAATTTTATGCTCGTGACCGAGGAATTTAATTTTTGTAGAAAGACATCATTATCACCCCACTCACTTTTCCGATATGTTAAGATGTCGTCTACATAACTAAGCCAAATCATATCTGCAGGTTTGACGGGGTTTATAATTACTGTTTCAAAATACTCCATATATAAGTTTGCTAACACAGGACTAAGCGGGCTCTCCATACTACAACCGGAGTTTTGAGAGTAAAAGTTATCACCAAAGGAAAAGACATTAGTGACGTAGAGCTTTACAGGTTGCATTATTTTATTCAATGCTATGGGGAAGTGGTCAACAAATGGCTCAAGTTTATTTTTGAGCAACGTTAATACATCTTATGGGTAGTTTAATGAAAAGGTAGTCTGCGTCTAGGCTGAAAAGTTTTACGTTATGTACGGGGATATTTGCCGACCTAAATTTATCGCAAAAGTCTTCTGTATGTTTAATATGACTATGGGAAAAGTTCCTAAAAAGGGAGAAAGTAACTCTGCTAACCATTTTGAGATTTTGTAGTTAAAAGCTCCAGCACATGAGATTATGGGACGGAAGGGAATGCTATCTTTGTAAGTTTTGGGGAGGCCATAGGAATAAGGTAATTTGGGATTGATTGCTTTAAATTTCTGCAAAATGTATATATTTTTCTTACTTTTACTGATGTTTCTGATTTTTCTGAAAAAAATCTATTGGGACATTATGCCTAAAAGATTTAGGCATAATGTCACTCTGCAAACTAGAAGTTATAATTACCAGGTCAGATAAAGAAATTGTGTTAATGGACAAGAGTTTCTACCAAGAAAAGGATCAGTGAACTTTTAAATGATACAACTATCTGTGAGAAGTTACCAAAAAACCCGAACCATAATGTATTCACCGTTAGCAGTAAAAGTTTAATTACATATCCTGCAACGATCCTTTCAGTGCAGACGGTAAAATGCATTACAATATTCTATTTATCCAGATTGTTTTTGTATTGGTATCAGTGTCAGCTGGTCATTATCTCTCCCATCCCTTTAATTTAGTGGTTTTCGGTCTTTACCGTAAATGGATATATTTAAGTTGTATTACATCTATATCTATAATAGCCTCTCCCAGACATTTTTGTCATTTTCGTGGTTTCCTTTAATGAAGTGAATGCCATATTTTAGATTAAAGTGTTTAGTATTGAATTCCATATACTAATAGATCAGAACAGAGCAGAGCAGAGAGAGAGAGAGAGAGAGAGAGAGAGAGAGAGAGAGAGAGAGAGAGAGAGAGAGAGTTTCACTGTGAAACATATAAGATCCAAGTTCCTCTTATTGTAGAGGATCCAAGCCATAATGTCCAAGAGATACGACCAGCCGCAGTATCCAACGAGGACCTCGTGAAAAGAATAGGGTGAAATATCCCATCCTTAAAGTCTCAAAGATAGAGGGGAAAATGAGAGGAGTAAATTCAGCCACTGAATTTGACGCTAAAAGTTGAACTCGGTCACATTTGAAGTGAGGGCCCTCTTTGTCATCACGTACGTAAAATTTCCGGTAGGGGAACAGCATTAGTTATTTCTTTGTAGGGCAGCTAATGATTAATCTCAGTGCGCATGGCTTTATGCAAGCTTTGATAATTTTAATCTTTCTAGTACACAGTGTCAATCAAGCCAAGGAAAAGGAGGAATACCACTGGTGACGGACTTTCTTTGCTCCTCGGAAGGTAGACTGAGAAACTCACAAGGTTCCAGAGACATCAATTCTTAGTGTCTTGAAGGAGGAGGAGCTTTTATCTCGATTATTCCCCTCCCCCAAAAAAAACTTTTATGGGAACTTTTTATTAACTGGTGTTTACGAGCAGTACAGCAGAACCGGTAGTAAGTTACAAGTCTCCTTCCAATATTACCTTTAGTACTATTTATTGAGAGTAGTGATGGCCCCAGTAGTTATGTAGCTGTAGGGAATTGTTGGAAATTTGAGCTCCTCGTAACTTGAGATTAAAGTCGTTAAAACTACGCAAGGATAAACATGAATTGTTTTAAGACCTCGGGTATCTAGTCCTCTTAAGAAAACTTTGTAGCTTTGACCAGGAAGTCGCTTTATAAACAAAATGGAAATGAATATGTAATTAGATATCTTAAAGGAATGTAACGTCAACTGAATGACATTTCACGGTGTTCAAGGGTTTTTTGTCTTCTGAATATATATATATATATATATATATATATATATATATATATATACATACATATAGTGTATGTATATATATAAATTATATATACATATATATGTAAAATGTATATATATATAACCTGTATATATATATATATAATATATATATATCTATATATATATATATATATATGTATGTATGATGTATATACATAACGCGAAAGACAGTGTGTAGAAGATGGTATATTTCTATATATAATGTACATACATATACATACACAAACATATGTATATCTTACAGAGAAACATATGGTAACTCAAAGATAGCATGGCAAATGAAAAAAGGACAATAGAAAATCAGCCAGTAATGGATTACAAGGAGGGTCGTAAGAACAAGAACTTGAAAAGACACTAGGTGAACTGGGGACCGTAATAACTTGAATAAAATTACGGAGAGATCAAAATTATAATAGATATATATAAATGGTACAATTAGAAAGAGCACGTGAAGAGAAGCAAAGGATATAGAGGAAATGCGTTTTACCTCAACAGAATAGGCAGAAAAGGCAGTGGAAGAGCTGAAAGGATAAGAAACAAACAAACAAACGTGTAAACACAGACTCAAAGGTAGAAAGGAGGAGCGTGCAAACAAGAGTCAGAGTAAACTTGAAGAGCTGAATGAAGATATTAGGAGTCAGTATGACGCACTCGCGAGTGCGGTGTGTGTGTGTGTGTGTGAGAGAGGAGAGAGAGAGAGAGAGAGAGAGAGATAAGAATAAATGGGACTTACGCAATGAGAAAGTGATGAAAGAGGCCAAAGGGAACGAATGAGAATTTCTTTAGGCATCTGATAGTTACAAGGATTAGGATATCTCAAAGACTTGTTAGTCCATCCGAGGAGACATCGTGTGCTCACTTATCTCTATGAGCAGGTTTTACTGTTCATTCACAGTGTCCTAATGATTTTGTCTAGCTTTCTTTTAAACTCCTCCACATTGTTGCTGTTTACAACTTCTGATGACAGTTTATTCCATGTGTCACATATCTTGTATGTAAAGAAGTTCCCACAATGCGATGTGTTGTATCTCTTCAGTTCTAGTTTCCATCCATTGTTTCTTGTCGGTTTTCATTTAACGTAAATAAGTTACTGTCTACTTTTGTTATGCCTTTCAGTATTTTAAATGCTTTTATTAGTTGTCCTCGCAATCGTCGTGTTTCTAAGCCATACAGTTCAGGCTCTCTAGTCGTCATTGTTAATCTATTTGCCTGATGGATGGAATTAGCTTTTTGGCTCTTGCTTGTACCCCTTCTAATCTATTTATGTCCTTTCTTAGTGTTGGTGACCAAAACTGTACTGCATTTTCAAGATGAGATGAGGTCTAACTAATGATGTGTAGAGCTGCAGCACCGTTTCCTTGCTTCTGTATTTGAACTGCCTTTTTATGTATCCCACTAGCTTCTGTGTCTTCATTTCAGCTTTTGTGCACTGTTTTGTGGATTTTAACTCCTTGGTAACAATGACTCCAAGTTCCTCTGCTTGTTCTACACTATTTATGTCATTCTCAAACAGCATGTAACTGGCATGAGGGTTGTTTGTTCCTATTTGTAAAACTTTACACTTATCCAACTTAAAAGGCATTTGCCATCTTTTTGACCACTCTCCTAATTTCATTAGACCATTTCTTAAACTTACCGCTGTATCTAGGTCTCCTACATTTACACCTAGTTTGGTGTCATTTGAAAATTTGGCTATCCTGCTAATTAAGCCTACATCAATGTCATTAATGTAAATAAAAAACAAGAGAGGGCCAAGGACAGAACGCTAAGGAACTTCGCTTGTTACATCTGCCCATTCTGATTCTTCACCATTTATTACGGCTCTCTATTTTCTATAAGTTAGCCAGTCTTCGATCTAGTCTGCTATTTCTCCTACAATTCCTAAAGCTCTAACTTGTCACTAGTTTCATGTGTGGAACTTTGTCAAAGGCCTTTTGGAAATCTGAGTAGAGTATATCTATTGCTCTACTACTGTCGTAAATACCAAGCTTGTTATGAAAAAACTCCAAGAGGTTTGATAGGCAGGATCTGTTTTGTCTGAAACCATGTTGACTGTTTAACAACAAGTGGTTTCTATCAGTGTGATCCACAATTTGATCTGCAATTATGGACTCAAAAATCTTACAAACGACCGATGTTAGACAGATTAGTGTATAATTTTCCGGCTCTTCTCTTGGACCTTTTTTGTAAACTGTGGGCACGTTACCTAGTTTCCATCCTTTTGGGGCCTTTCTTTGTTTTGCACTTTTTCTATAGAGTTCATATAGCTGAGGAACTATCTCCTCTTCTAGCTCTTTAATTTCTCTTGGATGAATCCCATCCGGGCCAGGATATTTGAACTTGTTGAGTTTGTCTACTTTGTTTTTAATGTCCTCTTCTGTAAATATTATTTTGTCCAATGGCTCTGCTCCTTCATATTTAATAGCAGGTTCCTGTATTGAGGTAGTGTCTTCAATTGTGAAAACACTAGTAAGCAACTTATTCAATAATTCTGAATTCACCAGGTTACCTTTATTGTCCCTTAGGGGACATATGCTATTTTTTATTGGTTTCCTATTATTAACATGCGCAAAGAATTCTTTTGGGTTTTATTTAGAAACTAATGCAACTCTCTTATCCTCATTTATGTTTGCATTTCTTACTAATATGTCCACCATTCTACAGAGTTCTTTATGCCTGCTTGCTCCTTCTGGTGTTGGGTGTGGGATCGTTGATTTCTTTTACTTTATTTCTAATTTCTCTGTCGAACCACTTAATCCATTTGTTAGTATTTGCCATAATGGTATACATCTAGAGCGTTTTTCTGTGTATCCCTCTAGAAAGACTTCCCAGTACTTATCTATGCCTGTGATCTTGTCGTACTCTAGATTTTTAACGTACTCCTTTAGCTTTTTTAGGTCTTGCCGACGGTAGTCTAATCTCATTAATATCTTCTCTTTTTTATGTGAACATTGATTTGAAATGAGATAATTTTTTGGTCGCTTTTGCCTAGATTTGCACCTACTGAAAGGTCAGACACTAAGTTATCTTCTGTTGATAGGACGATGTCTAGTATGTTGTTTCCTCTAGTAGGTTCGTCAACCCATTGGTATAAGAATTCATTTTTTACAAAATCTAAAAGTCTATTTCCTTCTACGTTTGATGCGGAAGTCATCGTGTCTCAATGTACTGCTGCATTGAAATCTCCCATTATTATGCAGAGTTTATTGTTTATCTCTTGTCCTAGTATTACATACAGCTCCTCATCGGACATGTGGTTGGTGGGGTGGTCTGTACAGTAGTATTAGAGTTATCTTCTTCCCTAGACTGTTTATATTGTTTCCAACCACTTCTTGCGTGGTTGTAATTTTACACTCTATTGGACTGAGGTGGTCCCTGAGATATAACACAACGCCTCTACTTTTTTTTTTATCGAGTCTATCTTTTTTGAACAGTTTATATCCAGCTATCTCGTACTCTCCTATGAAGTCTCTTGTTGCCTCTGGTATCCATGTTTCTGTGATACCTATTATGTCTAATTCTTCATTTGCTACAAGTGCTTTGAAGAGATCTACTTTTCTATCTTCTCTTTTGTCCTCGGTGGCTTTATTAGTTTTCCTTATTGTCGCTTTCCTGCAGTGCTGTTACTAACTAAATTCTGGAAGTTTTCCGACTTCTTCCCTTGAATGTTCAGTTCACTGAGGTGTTTCAAGAGGTTTTCGTTGAGGTTTCCTAATAGTTTTGCTCCGCCCAAATTTAAGTGAGTTCCATCTCTTTCATATATTTTCTTATTCCCTATAAACCTATGCGAAAAGTTTACAAACCTAACACTTTTTTTCTTGGTGTATTAGCTCCAGTCTGTCATTGATTCCAATTCCCTTGCTAAGGGAGTAGTGGCTTACATTGGCTCTGGGCAGAAGTCCTATAATAATGCCGTTATCAGTATTCAGTTTTCTACAACATTAGTCAGGTTGGTCACAAGACCTTCGGTCTGGCCAATTCTGCCATCTTTTAGAAATAAGTCATTTCCTCCTCCCTGCACTATGATTGCACTTTTCCTATTATTTAACTTGGTTTTTTTTTCACTGCCTCGGCTGGGTAAGAATGAACTTTTCTCTTACTTCTATTTTTGGTCACAAAATTTAAGCCCTGATCTTTTGCTAACGAGTCTCCTATTAAGATTGTGTCCTCTTCTGTTGTTGAGAGCACAGCAAAACTATTCTTTGTGTTGATTCCTTTTGGGGGACAATTGTGTTTTCTGGCTACTATCACTCTTCTACCAACAGCTCTCTTGCTTTCAGCATTCTTATCCTTGTAAGCTTCTTTTTTTGTACCTAGTCTAGTGCTTGTTTCTGTTTCATTTCTGGCTCTGGTCTTAAGCTATTGTTTTCTAATCTCCACTATATGCTGTCCGTTTTCTACTTTGTCGTTGTTCAATTCTCTTTTCTCTCTCTTAAGGTTTGTAACTTCTCTTCGTAGGTCTTCAGTTTCCTTTCCCATCCTGTTCTCTTCTCTTGCCCTCGAGTCAACTCCTTTAGTTCCTCTGCTAATTCTTCTACTTCCCTCCTCAGTTTAGCTATCTTCTGTTCTTGTTGACAGGAAAGACAGACACTGAGACTTCCTAGCTTTGATGCATATGCCTCTTCGTAATCTACGCACTTCTTAATTTCTTGAAACATCTCTGTTTATGTCTTGGTTTCAATATTTCTACCTGTGCTTTTAATTCAGTATTCTGGAATAAAAGGGCGGGGTGGTTGACTATTCCCACAGTCGCCGCATCCGCTTATCCATGGACAGATTTCCATAGTTCATCGCTTGGATACCTTTTATCGCTGCCACACTAACATACGGTCTCCCTGTCGTTAGATGATTCCAAACGTGTTGCAGCTTCCAACCGAGCAACACAATTTGCCTAAGAGCGCCTCAGTGGCGTGATCGGTATGGTGTTGGCGTGCCACTTCGGAGGCCGCGAGTTCGATTCTAGGGCATTCCATTGAGGAATTAGTGATGTGTATTTCTGGTGATAGAAGTTCGCTCGCGACGTGGTTCGAAAGTCACGTAAAGTCGTTGGTCCCGTTGCTGAATAACCACTGTTCCATGCAACGTAAAAACACCATTAAAAAAAAAAAAAATTTGCCTAGGCAAATCATTTTTCGCCAGGAGTGAACAGCAGCATCCCTTAATTTACTAAACTTCCAACAGCCATGAACAGCCAGAATCTTATTACCTGAACGCTTCTCCTCCAATCATAAACATCCCCAAGGAATGGCCACAATGGCCACACCAGCAGGCCCCACGTGTAGGAAGTTCTATAATCAAAGACACAGAAGCTCGTCTGGGGTTTTTAGTTGGCTAGCACTCCAGTAAGGCACAAAAGCTATGCATCATCAGAGCAGTTTAGACTTCACACACAGGTTAGTGGTTGCAGGGGTGGTCATTCATTACACAAAGGAGTGAGCTTAGCGAGGCACAATAGCAACACTCTATTTATGCATCCCCGGTTGCCCCAGGATCCCTCCAATCCTGGTCCTTGGATACCTGCAAGCATCTGCCCTGCGTTATTTAAAGAACTTCCAAAGCCTCTGTTCTGACGCATGAGGTAACTGTCAGCTCCTTACCCTAGTCTTATGTCTAAGTGTTATATTTATACATTCTTTGTTTTAGTTTTTAAGATTTAAAAAAAAAAAAATTTTTTTTGAATCTTTATTAGATGTACCAGGAGGAACTCCTCGCAGTCACAAAATGAACTAAATCGGAGAGGGAGTGGGGTGGCAAGGTGGTAGAAAGGCTGTTAGAATGGAAGTAAAGTAGAAGGTTTAAAAGAGGTCGCAGCTCGGGGCAGAAGGGACCCTGCAAAAACCCCCAAGTATTGCCTACGGTGCACCGTAGGCAATACTCCCCCTACAGAGAGAGAGAGAGAGAGAGAGAGAGAGAGAGAGAGAGAGAGAGAGAGAGAGAGGCAAATGGTCGTAGCATTTAGATTTCAAATCTTCATTTCTACATTTCCTCATCTGTTGCCTACATGATGCTGCGACAGGCAATTTCCTTTATTCCAGAACTGAGCGGAATTTTATTCCGGTAATTCTCCAGCTGTGTGTGGTTTCTACTCTCCCTTCTGATTTCCCCTACTTTATGGTGTGAGTTTTTGTTTAATAAAAAAAACTTGGCCAGGGACTACCTTGCACAGAAATGACCTAATGACATTTTTATTCTCGATGCTAGAAAGTTTTATTGATTAATTTTTCTCATCTGAGTAGATTTAAGAATCAGTGGTACATCTGTTATAAATATCTTGGGATAAAAGCTTACTCTTTGTAATATTCTTAACTTCGTTGTTTACTCTGTGTCCATAGTGTTACTTTGCTTTATTCCTTATAAAAATTCTAAAAGCATACGTAGCACCATATGGAAAATTATTATAAGCAGGACAAATCCACCATCCTGTCGCGTGAGTTTAAACATATTCAGATAAAGTATATCTTGTTAATTTAACGAACACGTTCAATGAAATAGTTCTTGAAGGAGATATTCCTGCACACCATTCATAACTTTACAATAAAGGAAACACCGGCATAAGGGAATTTAAGCAGGTTTAGAACGAGTTTCGAGTTTCGGTACGGTATGAAAGAGTTGTTCAAAGTCTACAATAAAAAGAATCTCTTATTCCTATATCCACTTTTTAGTGATTGGGATGATGATGGTGGTGGTGGTGGTGAAGATGAAACCTTCTAGTGATAGTGATTTTAGTAATCGACGGATGGCCTCTTGTTTCTCAGTGTTCCATAAGTTGTGATTTAACAGAGATCTGTCACATCCTCTCTTCCCGCCGGGAGCGCCCTCATTTGCTTGAAGAGCAGCACCACTTTGGGGTAAATGTGCCTCGCTGTCTGTTGCACTTTTGAGTTTCGGAGATCCTTTATTCCTCTCACCGTTGGATTGAGGAACCTCTTGCTAACATGTCGTGCAATTGGAACCTCAAACGTTGCAGCGAAATGGTAATGTATTAATATCCTAAAGCAATTCTCCTTGTATTTCCTAATTTACTTACATTTTTATTTATTTATTTATACATTTTTCCCATTTGTTCTTTTCCAATCACTGATCACTTCTTTCTGTATTTCTGTTACCTCTTTCAAATAAACGCTATTCTTTGGAAGCTTTAATTTGAAGTGAGTGGCTGCTGTGGGCTTGCTTCATATGGATAAGGTTCATCTTCTGAATAATAAAATAATAAAATAATAATAATAATAATAATAATAATAATAATAATAATAATATAATTATTATTATTATAACTTCAAGGCCCTACACCCAAGAATAGCAGAACAACTCCAGCATTGTATCATAAATCACCAAGCGCTCAAATGGATGACCACAGGAAGAACATCCTTAGTCCAGAAAGACAAGAATAAGGGAAATATAGCCAGTAACTACAGGCCTATCACCTGCCTACCAATAATTTGGAAGTTACTAACAGGTATCATCAGCGAAAGGCTATACAACTACCTAGAGGATACAAACACTATCCCCCACCAACAGAAAGGCTGCAGAAGGAAGTGGAGGGGCACAAAAGACCAGCTCCTGATAGACAAAATGGTAATGAAGAATAGTAAGAGAAGGAAAACCAACCTAAGCATGACATGGATAGACTAAGAAAGCCTTCGACATGGTACCACACACATGGCTAATAGAATGCCTGAAAATATATGGAGCAGATGAAAACACCATCAGCTTCCTCAAAAATACAATGCGCAACTGGAATACAATACTTACAAGCTCTGGAATAAGACTAGCAGAGGTTAATATCAGGAGAGGGATCTTCCAGGGCGACTCACTGTCCCCACTACTTTTCGTAGTAGCCATGATTCCCATGACAAAAGTACTGCAGAAGATGGATGCTGGGTACCAACTCAAGAAAAGAGACAACAGAATTAACCATCTAATGTTCATGGACGACATCAAGCTGTATGGTAAGAGCATCAAGGAAATAGATACCCTAATCTAGACTGTAAGGATTGTATCTGGGGACATCAGGATGGAGTTTGGAATAGAAAAATGTGCCTTAGTCAACATACAAAAGGGCAAAGTAGCAAGGACTGAAGGGATAAAGCTACCAGATGGGAACAACATCAAACATAGATGAGACGGGATACAAATACCTGGGAATAATGGAAGGAGGGGATATAAAATATCAAGAGATAAAGGACACGATCAGGAAGGAATATATGCAGAGACTCAAGGCGATACTCAAATCAAAACTCAACGCCGGAAATATGATAAAGCCATAAACACATGGGGAATGCCAGTAATCAGATACAGCGCAGGAATAGCGGAATGGACGAAGGTAGAACTTCGCAGCATAGACCAGAAAACGAGGAAACATATGACAATACACAAATGACAGACTATACATAACACGAAAGGAAGGAGGGAGGGGACTACTAAGCATAGAGGACTGCGTCAACATCGAGAACAGAGCACTGGGGCAATATTTGAAGACCAGTGAAGGCGAGTGGCTCAAGAGTGCATGGGAAGAAGGACTGATAAAAGTAGACAAAGACCCAGAAATATACAGAGACAGGAGAAAGACAAGCAGAACAGAGGAATGGCATAACAAACCAATGCACGGACAATACATGAGACAGACTAAAGAACTAGCCAACAATGATATGATGATACGTGGCAATGGCTACTGAGGGGAGAGCTCAAGAAGGAAACTGAAGGAATGATAACAGCGGCACAAGATCAGGCCCTAAGAACCAGATACATCCAAAGAACGATAGATGGAAATAACATCTCTCCCATATGTAGGAAGTGCAATACGAAAAATGAAACCATAAACCACATAGCAAGCGAATGTCCGGCACTTGCACAGAACCAGTACAAAAAGAGGCATGATTCAGTAGCAAAAGCCCTCCACTGGAGCCTGTGCAAGAAACACCAGCTACCTTGCAGTAATAAGTGGTATGAACACCAACCTGAAGGAGTGATAGAAAACGATCAGACAAAGATCCTCTGGGACTATGGTATCAGAACAGATAGGGTGATATGTGCAAATAGACCAGACATGACGTTGATTGACAAAATCAAGAAGAAAGTATCACTCACTGATGTGTACACTTGACAAGAAAACTGATGATACAGTTTTCATTAACTTTCGTTCATCCAATTTCCATTGGTTGTTACTGAAAAGACGAAATATCGCTAAATTTACTCTAGAATATGAAAATATACTGCAAATTATATCATATAAGTTAAAACTGCAAAACAAAACCGTTCAGATACTTAAAAACACGATATATGTCCGAAGTAATTGGAATTTCTCAGATGGATTCGTTCATAGAGATCTGATAGATGGAATGTGAATTTCTGATTTTAGTACTATGTATCACGACGACAATATTTACTCGTTTTGCTTCATGACCGGGGATATATTGCCCTTTTTGCAGCTGGCATCCTTAAGAAGAGGGCTATGTTTTGTTCCTTTCTTTCGTCGGGAGTGACTTTAGCACAGAAGTCAGAGCTTTTATATGCTCCGTTAACGAAACCGCTATTCCCTTCAGAGCTGGTAAAGGACTTGTCGGCTGCTCTTGCTCAACAAGCAACGCAAGACTTGATCACCAGGACTACTAGGAAGGTACTTCCGGCTAACTTTTTAGCCAGGAAGGAGAAGGAGACTCCTCCCACGCATCAGCCCTTTCGTGGGAAGGCTTTTGCGAGAGGAACCCAGAAGACGGCTGCAGGAGGACAACCCAGGAAAACCCCTAAGCTGCAACCTAAACCCCGGAAATGATTTTGTCAGCCACCAGACACGAGTGGGAGCCAGGCTTTACCAATACTGGCAAGAGTGGAAACTAAGGGGAGCGGACGAATGGACAATCGAGGTACTCAAGGAAGGATACAAGATCCCCTTCCTAAGGAAGCCCCCTCTTTCGTCAGAACCGTTAGAGTTGACAGCCACTTATTCAGGAAACAAAGCAACAGCTCTGCAGGAGCAAGTCGATCAGATGCTGTCAAAAGCGGCGATAGAAATAGTAGAGAACACCTCTTCGGAGGGATTTTACAACAGGCTATTTCTGGTACCAAAGAACTCGGGGGGGTGGAGACCCATGCTGGACGTAAGTCCTCTGAACAAATTCGTAAGCAAAGTCAAGTTTGCTATGGAGACAGAAGCGTCAGTCCTAGCAGGCACCAGACAGGGGGACTGAATAGTGTCGATAGACCTGCAGGACGCTTATTTCCACGTCCCAATCCATCCGGATTACAGGAAATACCTGAGATTTGTTCATCGGTCAAAAACGTATCAGTTCAGAGCACTTTGTTTTGGACTAAACACGGCTCCTTACGTTTTCACTCGAGTGGTGTCGAACGTATCCCGGTGGTTACATCTGGAAGGGGGTACGGATTTCGATGTGCCTGGACGACTGGATAATCAGAGCCAAGTCGCAAGTAAGGTGTCTGGAGGACCTACAAGTAACTATGACGTTAACACAACAGTTGGGGCTGTTAGTAAACCTAGACAAATCACAACTGACTCCTTCACAAGACATCATCTTCCTGGGGATGAGGATTCAGTCAGTGGTTTTTCGGGCTTTTCCAGCCCCGAATCGCATTCTAGAATGCTTAAGAAAGGTGAAGCTCTTCCTAGGGAGATGGACCTGCTCGGCGAGGGAATGGATGAGTCTGCTGGGGACCCTTTCCTCGATCGAACAATTCACCTCCCTGGGAAGACTACACCTTCGTCCACTTCAGTTTCATCTAGCAAGTTACTGGACGAGAGACCAAGACCTCGAGACATGGATTCCGATTCCTCGGGGAATCAAGGATCATTTGAGTTGGTGGGACGATCCCAAAAAACTTCAAGAGGGCCTCGAACTTCAACAGAAGAAACCCGATCTAGTGTTGTATTCAGACGCATCGGACGTGGGATGGGGTGCAACACTGGGGAAGGACGAGATCTCTGGTCTATGGCAAGATCATCAAAAAGAATGGCATATAAATATGAAGGAGCTGACGGCCATTCATTTAGCCCTTCTGCACTTCCCGGAGGAAGTCAAGAACAAGGTAGTTCAGGTCAACGCGGACAACACCATGGCGTTGGCCTACATAAAGAAACAGGGAGGCACTCGGTCGGACTCCCTTTACGAGGCAGCAAAGGATCTCTTATTGTGGGCAAAAGAGAGGAACATTACGCTTCTAACTAGCTTCATAGAAGGAGAGAAGAACGTCAGGGCGGATCTCCTCAGCAGAGAAAGACAGGTTCTCATGACGGAGTGAACCCTGCATCACGAGGTATGCAACAGACTTTGGGAACTATGGGGAGAACCGACAATAGACCTCTTTGCGACGCAGAAGACAAAGAGGCTACCTGTTTATTGCTCACCAATTCCAGACCAGGAAGCAGTGGCAGTGGACGCTTTCCTCATGGATTGGGAAAGACTAAACGCGTACGCCTTCCCCCCATTCAAGATCCTAGACAGAGTCCTGAAAAAATTCAGGGAATCGGTCAACGCCCGGATGATACTAATAGCTCCGTTTTGGCCCACGAGATCCTGGATCACGGAGGTGATGGAATGGCTGGTAGACACCCCCAGATCGTTGCCCTGTCGGAGCGATCTACTCAAACAGCCACACTTAGAGAGATACCATCAAAATCTCCTCGCTCTCAATCTAACTGCCTTTTTACTATCGAAAAACTGGCAAGAGCAAAAGGCTTTTCGAGGGAAGCTGCGAGAGCAATCGCAAGAGCGAGGAGGACGTCCACGATCAAATTATATCAATCTAAGTGGGACGTCTTTAGAGAATGGTGCAGGATTAAAAACATTTCCTCTTCCAATACCTCTATAATTCAAATAGCAGACTTTTTGTTATTTCTAAGAAACCAACAGAAACTAGCGGTTTCTACCATCAAAAGATACCGCAGTATGCCGACATCTGTTTTCCGTCATAGGAACATTGACGTATCAGGAAACAAGGATCTCTCGGACCTCATAAGGTCTTTCGAGACAGCTAAAAGGAAAGACAATCCAAACCCCGCTTGGAATTTGGATGTTGTCCTGTCATTTTTAACTTCGAGTAGGTTCGAACCCCTCGACAAGGCGTCATGGAAGGACCTCACCAAGAAGACTCTATTCCTGGTTGCATTGGCAACAGCCAAGAGAATAGGAGAGCTGCAAGCCTTTAGCAAGAATGTAGGCTTCAGTGGGGAGGAATCAGTCTGCTCGCTGCAACTAGGTTTTCTCGCCAAAATGAGAATCCTTCTCATCCATGGGCTAGATCCTTTACCCTCCCCGGGGTTGTCTCATTTAGTAGGACAGGAAAAGGAGAGAGGACTTTGTCCAGCGAGAGCCCTAAAATTTTATTTACAGAAAACCAAACACTTAAGAGGACAGACGGACAATCTCTGGTGTTCGGTAAAAAAGCCTTCACTACCTTTGTCGAAGAACACACTGGCGTTCTTTATCAAAGACTTGATAAGGGAAGCTCACACCAGAACTGTGATGAGAAAAGCTTCCCGCCCAATCCTCAAAGTCAAGGCGCACGAAGTAAGAGCTGTGGCGACTTCGATGGCGTATCGACACAACAAGTCGATGAAGGCTATTTTAGAAGCGACTTTTTGGAGAAGCAAGTCGATCTTCGCAGATTGCTACCTCAAAGAGGTACAGACCCAATATGAAGATTGTTGCTCCCTGGGTCCGTACGTTGCCTCCGGCGCCGTAGTTGGAGAAGGTGCTACTGCCTCTAACCCATAACCTTTTTTTATATACCCTTGCTTTTCTTGAACTTGGTATCACAGGTTGTCTGTGAAGGTTGTCGCAACCTTCCACAGTCTGGGATGCAAGTCTAAGTTAGTATTTTTTTAGTGTGTTAGTTGGTCAGGTGGTCAGCTCATTGTCCATGGCTTTGCCGGGATAGCAAGGGTGGTGGTCTAGTCAGGTTAAGGTCGAGGACCGTCTGACAGCCCCACAGAGACTTTCTACAGCCCCCTGGGTGGATCGCTGGGTCTCTCAAGGAATGCAGGATAATGAGGCAGGAAAATTTAAAGCCAGCTTTCCCTTATCATGTAAGAACCAGATTATTAGTCCCAGCTTAATTTTGTAGCGATTAATAATTTTACGAATTCCCAACGGTGTCGCGGTTCTCGAACCCACCACCAAAGGTGTCAATCAGCTATATATATGTAACTACCAGGGAAGTTAGATATTTGAAAATGTTATTTTCATTTTAAAATAAGTTTTTAAATATACTTACCTGGTAGTTACATATATAAAGGTCCCTCCCTCCTCCCCTCTGAGAACAGGGGCATGGAATTTCTGAGGACAAAAATGGAATGGTTCCAGATACCTGGATGAGAGGGAGTACAGTATGATCACCTGACCGTCTATCGGCGATAGCCGCGAATTTTGAATTTCTGCCGTGCGCGCGACGAATCGGCGGGATTAAGCTATATATATGTAACTACCAGGTAAGTATATTTAAAAACTTATTTTAAAATGAAAATAACATTCTTATAACCGTCACTCGTTTGTCTGGTTGGGCCACACGCCCAGAAGACGGAGACGCTTGTAGACGGATAGCCGTGTTGGACGCACGCGACGCGCCGCGACGGATTCGGTGGGGCCTTAGCTCTCACTCATTTGTGACGTCATAGCGCAATGTGTATGAATGATCGGTATCATCATCATCGCCATGCGTATTATTCAGATCTGCGAAGTGTATTCTGATCATCCGCATCATGTATGCATCTGCCTAGAAGTCGAAGAGGAAGACCTATTTCCTCGAAACTAAAAAGCTTGCCCCTAAGTTAAAGACGAAGGAAAGAGCAACAGCCATTTTGGCAACAGTCGACAACTTGAAATCCGTCATTGCTGAATGAAGTAAGAATTTTTTGTCCAGGTTAAGTTGTTTTGACTAACTTTTGGCATAGGTTTTGGTGAAAATGAATAGTAAAAGTGATTAACAGAGAAGCAGATGTGTTTTAGAGAGAGAGAGAGAGAGAGAGAGAGAGAGAGAGAGAGAGAGAGAGTCGTTCGATCTAAACTTTTCAAGAAACTGTCATTTCATGTTGAATTTTGAATTTTTATCATTTCTTTTTAAGAAATTGTAATTTCATATCAAAATTTGAATTTTTAAGAGAGAGAGAGAGAGAGAGAGGAGAGAGAGAGAGAGAGAGAGAGAGAGAGAGAGAGAGAGAGATCTAAATTTTTCAAGAAACTGTCATTTCATGTTGAATTGTTTTGAATTTTTATCATTTCTTTTTAAGAAATTGTAATTTCGT
>NC_087202.1:99951146-99968646 GCF_015104395.2 Macrobrachium nipponense
ATCTCTCAACCCTCGGTGGAATGCCCGAGAATCGAACTCGCGGCCACCGAGATGGCTCGCCAACCCCATACCGACCACGCCACTGAGGCGCTGCTTCTAATCTCATAAGCAGAGATTTTACGTCACCCACAAGTGTTGCACCACCGGCATACTGAACTATCTTGTTTTCCAGGCCAACGACCAAGTCATTTATATACACTAAAAATAACAATGGGCCGCCATCACTATGTAACCCGGTCTTCGTTCGCTAAAGATCTCATCAACAGCAACTCGTGGCTGCTGATCTGTAAGGAAATCTTGAAGTACGAGTAAACCTAAAACATGTCCACTCACTCCAAGATTATGAAGTTTATAAATAAGTGCCTTGTGATATACTAAAACGAAAGCAGCATTTAAAATCTATTTGACTGACTCTAAACCCAAAACCCTTATCAAGGTTCTCTTGGAAATAGCATGTCAAATCTAAAAGAGCATCGCAGGTACCTGACTGCTTCCGTTATTGACTATTAGCAAACAACTCTTTAGATTCCACATACTTATATAGTGGCTTAAAAATAAGTTTTTTTGCAACTTTGGGAATCACAGGGAGAATAGAAATTGGCCGGTAGTTACTGCAGTCTGCAGATATGCCACTCTTTGGAACACGCACTGTATTGCTAACGCAAAGGTACTACGTTGACATAAAAATCTATAGAATCAACTAATCTTGTTAGACAACGCACAAGAAACCTTTTTAAAGAACAAACTGAAGAAGTCGTCAGGATCTTATCCACCAAAGCTATCAAGATTATCAAGAATTTTCTGAACATCCTTAGAACGAAATGAAAATTTTATAAGATAAGTTCAAGATGACAAGTATTAGGGAGAGAGACATCCTCAGTTGACCACGGAGCTTCTAAAGTTTCACTGATGCAGTTTAGCCCTTTCCTTGAGGCCAGTAACTAATGTACCCTCGGCTGTTAGTAGTGGAGGAATGGAAGATGATCCTGATCCATAGATAGATGATGCCTTTTTGGTAATCCACAGAGGAGGCTGAGTAATTCCTTCAAGTTTCATCTTAAGGAATTATTGTCATTTCTCTCAGCTCCATGATAAATTCTATTTGCATAACGGCGAGACTCAACAAAAATGGTGTCATTTTCATGTGAACCATTTGTCTCCATGTGAAGAATTTGGTGTTTGCCATGGTAAGCTCTTTTACATGTATCATCAAGCCATGGCTGGTAATTTGTTCTGAATTTACTGACCTTTGTAGGGGCATATCTTACTAAAATAGACATCAACATTTCATGGGGTCTGGATCTGATATAGCATCTGAAATAATAAATGCCTGGCATGCTTCAATATTGCGATCCCAATTGGTTCTAGATTTCAGCCAGACCGTTTTTCCGATTATGGCATTAGGAATATGGCCATCTAAATGGCGCAATGATTAGAAGTGCCTATATATTCACAGATCTTGGACTTCACAGTAGATGGAACATCTTCATAACAAAGAGGTGTAGATGTGCAATATATATATACATACATACACTACATATATATATATATATATATATATATTATTATATATATATATATATAAATATTATATAGATGTGTAATACATAACCATACATACGCACACACTACACACACACACACACACACACACACACATATATATATATATATATATAGTGTGTATGTGTGTGTGTATGTATGTTCAAAGATCATGTAACAAAAATCTAGTAGGTTATAATGTAAAATAAAAGAATTTAGATTAATGAAAACTAAAGAATATTTGTCCAGTACTTGACGAAAAAAGGTATTCCGAAAACTTAATTTAGTATGCGAACATTCATAAATTCTTTCTCTGTTAGGCTGGTGATATTCCAGGAATAAATATCCCCGAATTTGATGATGTTCATTCGTGGAATTCCTTTCATACCTTTGTGTGGTGTAATTAGCCCAAAGAGAGCTTTAAATTCACACAAGAATTTTTCATTAGGAAAATGATGTAAAATAACTCCATTTTTCCAGAGACTTTTCATTCACATTCTATCACGAAATTATTTACATTCTCCATTAAAGTAACTGTTTTATCATTTGTGAAAGAAGTAATATAGTGACAATTAAATTCCTCTCCGTCACTAACTAGAGACGAGTGAATCTGAAAACTGTTTATTCTCTAGCTGGGTTGTTTAGTAACTGCTATCTCCATGTCTTCCATGTTCCCCAGCCGAAATATATGATGAATAACTTTTACAAGCTGCAATACACATTTTTGCCCTACATTTTGCATTAGCTTGTTCGTTAGTGTTGTGAATTTTTACATTAGCTTGTTCGTTAGTGTTGTGAATTTTTACATTAGCTTGTTCGTTAGTGTTGTGAATTTTTACATTAGTTTGTTCGTTAGTGTTGTGAATTTTTACATTAGCTTGTTCGTTAGTGTTGTGGAAAGCCGCTCAGATGTCGCCGGTTCGCGCCTCCCCTAGGGCCATGAAAAATCACTGCTCTGTATCATGATCAATTACTGCTGTCGTGTGGGGTCTGCGGTGGGAGGTTGAAACCAACCTTCTTGGGCTCCTTGAATTTCAAGTCAATGGCCCCTATGTGCTTGCTCCATGTGAACAGGTTTCATCTTCTGTAAAAAGAATATTTAGAATCTTTGGTAACTTTAAGAAAAACACCTCAAAACCGGGTCCTAGTACCGATAGAAGTCAGCCTCATGCCCCACTGATCCAGATTTCTACAACAAAAATAGCATCGTTTAAAAATATTTTAAAATATGATGCAAATTTTGTTGGATCCCGAGTTTTTTTTACCGTAACTTGTGTTGTATTAGATTATCAACCATGGGATACTGTACCGATTATATCACGGGCAAGACCCTTCTTGTAAGAATACTAGGCTTTTAAGATTTACAAAATAGGATAAATGATGAAATTTGAACCAAATTATGCAATTAATTAAAAATTGTCAGATGATATTTTTTCCAATTCGCAAAAGATTGCCTGTCACGTGATTTTTAAGATGAAAGTAATTAAGGGTACTTTGTCTACTCAACGTATCTCTCTCTCTTCTCTCTCTCTCTCTCTATCTCTCTCTCTCTCTCTCTCTCTTTGGAGTTAATTATTAGTAATTAGATTAAAATAATTAGATGAGTGATATTAATCTATATATATAAATTTCTTTAAAATTACTCGTTAATCACATAATAATACATCATTGAACAATTGCGTTTTTCTGAAATATAAATATAAAATCTTGGCGGATTTTTCTTAAATTTAGATCTGGGAACCTTACAAACAATATCACATCTCGTTACACTGAGGCTTCAAACCAACACGAACATTTTACATGAATGTTAATAAGTTTGTTTTGTGGCTTCTTCCTTTACAAGGCAGTATAAAATAAAAACTTATTTATTCATTTGAAATATCTTTGAATAGAGCACAAGCTCTACGGGGAGCGAAGATGAATGTTTTAAAAGGACAAAATGGACGGGAATAGTGACGATTGTTCGTATGTTTTGCCTTTCGCTGCAAAAAAAAATTTCGTCACTAACATATTGCTGCTTTGGAGGAAAGCAGCTGGTTTTACTAAAACCTTTTCTTTTCACGAATTATTTAATGGTTTCCAATAACTTGAAATGTGGAACATCTGGTGCATGCATCTTTTTTATGTATGATTTTGTTTTAAGATTCTGCAAGGTTAATACACATACATATGTAGATATATCACGTGATTTATATATTTCTCATTACCATAAGCAAAATTAAAGTATGGGTGAAAAATTTGAGCAGCTTTGACTTTATTTCTATACATATATATATATGATATATATATATATATATATATATATATATATATATATATAATATATATTGGCAATTTGTTCCAACGTTTCGCAATACGTTTTTGCAGCATCAGGGAATTCTACAATATAAACAAAAAGTTTTCAGAAACTTTGCAAATTGCAATATTAAAGACAATAGTCATCTATAAGTCAACTTTACTGGAAATTATACTGAAAACAATAAGTAAGTTATGTTAAAACACAATAAGTTACATTGAAAAACGCTTACAATAAAATTGCACAATAATCGACAATTAAACAAGGTTTATTTATAAGGTTGTATTAAAATACATAATTAAAGGAAGAGAGGAGCTAACATCCCAGAACAAAGTTTAAAGTTAAACTAAAAGCAGAAATGAAAACATAACAATAAGAAGCGTTAGGAACAACAACAAAATCAAAATAAAAAAGTTGAACAGCTGGATACTGAGTATTTAAAAAAGGAACGAGTTGTTTTACTTTCAATGTTTTTGAAAAAAATTAAGTTTTAGAGTTGCTGACCTTCCAATTATAGAGGAATCTATGTATTTAATGTTAGTTTTACATTTTTAAGAAGGATTTCTTTTATTAGCTGCTTCAGGGTTGGACAAGCGACATCATGTTCTGTGAGTAACCCCCTTCTGAGAATCGACTCTTAACCTCAGAAAACTCTTCGTGGACCTCAAATAATTTCACTCTGGAAAGGGAGCCAATTGCAAGGGGATTTTTCGGAATGAAATTTACATCAGGCTCATTAAATGTTCATTGATTATTTAAGTAAAGCGAGTACGGAAGTTGTCAGGCAGTTTCGTTTTTCATTTTCCTCCGAGGCATTTGGTGAATGTTTGCAGTGAGATTTCCTTTATGCAAATGTCGTTAAATAGTTTATTAGTGTCTTATTAATCTTCTGTAACTTCCTTAATATATTCCTCTGTTCCTCAGGTAACTGATGGAGCAAAGGACTGAAGTTCATTTTGATGAACGTTTATTGGTTAGGACGTCTCGTCTCTTCTAGAGACATCTTTGGCTGCAATGAGAGTTTACAAAGAAATTCACCCTTAATATACCATTCTTTAGAAGAAATACTTGTCATAAATATAGCTAATTAATGTTTAAAATCTAATATTCAAAAGTTAGCATGTTGAAATTAACAGTTAAAACATACAGAATTGTTATTAAACCTGTTTACAACTGGCCTGTTAACAATGACCAAGAATTGCCATTAGGTATTTACATACTTGGAAGCAACCTGACGAAAAATAAATAGTTGAGAATAGGTCAACAAAGAACCGCAAAAGAGACATTCAAATAGTTTATGCAAAAATAATAGATATAGTTTTTACATGCTTCAAGAATATAAGTAGATTATACATACAAAGTTATCAGTATCAGGATATAATAAAAATAACTAAAATATTTTCATGAGGCCAACATCGACCACACATGGAATGAAATAAAAGACGCTAACTGGTAATTTCGTAAAAATTAATTGAATCGATGATAGAAACACTACATTCTAAGTTAAAGATAATAGCCAAAGGCTAATAAAAGTTACAGTTGCATGACAGCTATGGTTAAATCTAGTTTTTCGGTAGTCGTCAATTTTTAAGGTTAATATTTTATTAATGACAATGCTATTAAGGCAGTAATGTATTTCATCAGTAACGATGAACATTAGCTAGCTTCCTATAGAACAAAACCAAAAATAGCCAAACGCCGAGAGCAAGGTGCTGTAAAAAAAAGGCAGGAGCAAATAGAAGAGAGAGAGAGAGTGAGTGAGTATTGTTGCAGTTCTTTGTTACAGGATCTAAAATCGAAAATAGCTAAACGCCGTGAGCAAGGCGCTTTAAAAAGAAGACAGGAGAAAAGAAAAGAAGAGAGAGAGAGAGAGAGAGAGAGAATATTGTTGCAGTTCTTTGTTACAGAATCCAAAATCGAAAAAAGCCAAATGCTGAGAGCAAGGCGCTTCAAAAAGAAGGCAAGAGAGATAGAGAGAGAGAGAGAGAGAGAGAGAGAGAGAGCTCTTAAAAGCCGTGACAAGACTACGTTAGGATACGTGATTGATTGCATGACTTAGTGGAAGTCAAGAGGCCAACACTGTGATTCATGGTCCACTTGCGAGGTTCTCCCAGGTTTTGCGAGGAACCAATCGCTTGTGTGAACTTTGGCATCGAAACCATCAGACGACTTAGAATGTAAATGACTCATTACAAACTCCATCAGAGTTGTCATCAATTTTAGAGTAAAGTAATGTAAGGTATAGATCATTCTCAGTAAAAGATTTATCGTATGCATTGATGGCAAATTTTTCTTGTTACGGTGGTGAGATGCAATGTCAGTATCGTACGCAATAATTTTCTAGATTTTTATCATATATTTTGGAAAACTTTGCCTTTGTGTGCTTATGTCTCTTTTTCCCAAACTGCTAAACCTAGCCAGTTGCAAATTGGTCCATGCATGTGACGTGCCAAAGCGAATTGTTTACGCGTCATCAAAGTAAGATTAATATCAACGTCAAGTTTTACTTGAAGATTAAAAGTCTAATGAAAATCTGGCGACAACAGTCTGAACTGTATAATTGAGACTTCTGCCGTAATCTTTTATTGGGTTCGATTTGCGGCGCTAGATTACTGTCAGTCAAAGTTACACAGAAAGGTTGAATTGATGTCAGTTAGCGGTGCAACCTTTTGTTTTGCAAATAAAGATGGCCATACGAGAGGGAGAAAAAGTGTATATAGTTCTGTAATGCATATAGCACAGGTGCTAAGAGGTAATGTTAATCAACTTATTAATGTTATTTCCCTTAAATATTCTAGTTGTCCGCTTGATTGTTTATACTCGGAATGACTCCTGTTACTATTTAGGTTTATATTTGCTATGAATCGTCCTAAATGGAATTATAGTAGTAACCTGTACCTTGACTGCGATTGGAAACAAATCTGTTCTGTTGAATGAATAGTTTTCTTCATTTGGCTCTCTCTCTCTCTCTCTCTCTCTCTCTCTCTCTCTCTCTCTCTCTCTCTCTCTCTCTCTCTCTCTCTCTCTCTTACCGGACGTGGTCGTTCTCTGACAAATGAATGCCTATGGCAATAAGGAAAATATAGAATTTTCTTTAGCCCTGTGATTTAATTGCTCATGCATTAAATTTTATTGCTCATGCACTTGATTTAATTGCTCATGCACTTCTTAAGAGTGTCCTCTTAAGAAACATCTGATTCTGCGTCCCGTGAAAATGTCATCCTTTAAACGTATGCATTAGCAAACAAAATTCCGTATAATTGATTTAGATAAACATTCACCCTTTATGATGTAGAGGGAATTCTCTCGTAAGTCATTTATTGTTCCGGTATCCGTGATTGCTGTTTAATTTCCCTCATAAGATGTCAAACTATAATGTCTGAGGACTTGCGACAGGGATGAAGCCTTTTATTATATATTTTCATGAGTAAAAAAAAAAAGGATTATAGGAATCGATTTCGACCTTAAATGAGAAAATAAGGACACAAATCTTTTGACAGATGTAGGACTAAATAACAAAGTAAATAGATAAGTAAAGGTACATTAGTGACTCAGTTTGAATTATTATAATGAACAGGTAAACAAACTGATAAAACCTAGAATACAAAAAGTAATTATTTCCTAATGTATGCTGTTCAAAATACCTAGGCGGTCTCCTTCCTTTTACAATATACCATTTCCGTATGCAATAACTAACGCCAAAATTTATTTTATGTGAACAAAATCATTTATCCTTCCATTTTGGCGATGTTGTGGATAAACTTTTCCATATAATTTTCCCGCAATACGTCAACAAAATATCTATCTTTCCCAGTTGAAGTTATTTTATCGTATGGGTTCCAATGTGAGAATATTAATTTACATAAAAATTTTTTACTCACTCGGTCCTCCAAATCAAATTCCGCTATGTAATTATTCAGAAATGCGGACACAGGATTTCCATTTTATCACAAATCGGTTTTTTTTGGCCGGGCTTATATTATCTTCATGTGATGTCTATACACGTGGCATTATTCTACTCCGTATATTATTATTTGTTTGTTCGTGATAAGTATTCGAGCGCACGTGTGTCATGAAATGCCCTTCTGTTTACCCAAATTTGTTTACACAGTTCTAACACTAATGTAATTCTTGTGTATTGAATGTGCATGTTGTTGACACAGAAAGATTGTATGCAAGGAATGACTTCTTAAACTGGTTGGTTTTGGTATCAATATTGAATTTATGGTATTCGTTCTGTTTCCTGTTTTTTGAAAATCGTAACTAATGCTTAGTAGCTGAGAAAGAGAGGGTGAGTTTGATATGCTATGTAGGAAAGGCAAGTATGCAAAAATTGCTTACAACAGAGAGAGAGAGAGAGAGAGAGAGAGAGAGAGAGAGAGAGAGAGAGAGAGAGAGAGAGAGAGAGAGAGAGAGAGAGAGAGAGAGAGAGAGAATCTAATATATTGCGTAAGATAGGCAAGTACGCAATGATTTCTGAATAAAAAAAAACTGGTACAAGGTGATAAGAATTCATTACGAGAGGGAATTGATTGAATTCCTTGGCAGAAACAAAGAATGGCATTGGAGTTATTTACGAAGAGCAAATGATAAGAAAAACCTGTAGAGTTTACTTTGACCACATAATCAGAGACGAATTTAAGTTGAATTCCTTAAGTTTATTTTTTAAATGTGCGACATTGATTTTGAAAGAGAAAAAAATATTTAGAATGATAAAGCGGCCAAGCCCTAATACATATTTTTCAAAAAGCCTAATATTTCATATAATCATTTATCGACGTGAATTCTTGACATGTTTAAAGTGAAAGCTTTGTAGCTTGTATGATACGCAAAGATCACTGTTAACTATTCTGTACATTTTATATGGAATTTAGACATGATAAGTTTCAGGCCCCAGCTTATTTGCATAATTTTCAAAAACCGTTTCAATGAAGAGATCAATGTGAAAATGAAATAGCCCACAAACAACAGGAAAATATATAGTTCTCGAACTTCTTGGAAGAATGACCTGCGTTTCTTCTGGCACGTCTCTTTGAGGGTCAGTTCTATCCTACACATTCAATGTAATGGTTACTTTTTATACTTGAATTTTGTCCCATAACGAATTAGGTCTACTTCTTGCAAATAGGCAAGCTCTTGGTCTTCAGTCATTTGTTTTTATTTATGAATTATGTTTTCCCGTAAGTATAAATGACTGAACTAAGTCCAGTTTCCTGGTTTGTAAGCAGTTGCTGCATATTTTCTAAATTGTTTATTCAGTTTAATTGTTTATAAGATTAGGTTTTCTCAGGAAAAGGATAATAATAATAATAATAATAATAATAATAATAATAATAATAATAATAATAATAATAATAATAATAATAATAATAATAATAATAATAATATCTCACGTATATAGAAGACTTCCTGATGCTCCTGAAGACTCGCTCTTTCACTATGCTCATATAAATGTTCGCAAACAGGACCCCGAGTCGCGATCTCATCGCGGCACCATCGATTTTCAATTACATATGGCCAAGTATGTTAATGAAAGGGGCCTTCTTGGTGCAAATTTCCAGCAGAGAGCGAAGGGCGTGCGCGGCGATGTTCAGTGGGTCGGTGGATCTATAATAATAATAGGAAAGCGCCATAGTTATGAGAGCAATTAACCTTTTTAAGGATAAGCTGGAACTTCACGTAAAACTAGATCGAATTTTGATTTCGGTGATATAATTATTTTTTAAGCCAATCGAAATAAGAACTGGATAAACTTAGGTTACTAAATCAAGAACTCGAAGGATTTTAATGGGAATTCACAGTATGGTTGAAGATACTGCTGGTTAAAACTAGTAGAAAATGCTTTAGTTAATGCTTTGTATATGCATATTATTTGGATAAGCCTCTTTTACGTGATATTGCAATTGACCATTTCCGATAACTCTTCCACATTGACTTTCCAGAGTATGATTCAAATATTTGTACAGAA
This sequence comes from Macrobrachium nipponense, assembly GCF_015104395.2. Lineage (NCBI taxonomy): Eukaryota > Metazoa > Arthropoda > Malacostraca > Decapoda > Palaemonidae > Macrobrachium > Macrobrachium nipponense. The sequence continues at coordinate 99,960,953 of NC_087202.1, forward strand.
AGCTCTCTCTCTCTCTCTCTCTCTCTCTCTCTCTCTCTCTCTCTCTCTCTCGTAGTGGTAGAGCTAGAGGAAGGAATGAGTAGACCAAGCGCTTTTGTGTATTTTTCACACCTCATGTTTTCCTAGATTTATCAGAGCATAAATACACGTGTTTGTGTACATGTCTGTTTTAATTATGTAGATGTCTACGGGGAAGTAGGATTAAGTTTACAGAGCATATTTTTACAGAGTAAAGATGTTTTATTTAATTTTCAGGGGGGGATGAGATAAACAGAGCAGAACACTTATTGAGGACATGAAAAGTAATCAGAGCGCTAATCAGCTACGTAAAGCAGTATATGAAATCACATGCTTTCATAGCAACAGCTTAATAGTAATTGTTCAAACGAAACTAAAAAAGAAAAAGAGCAATTAGATATTTATGATCCTATTAAAGCTAATGACCTCTATTACATCAATGAGGTGACTGTTGTGATCAAATAACTGCCGACCATGTAGTTACAATTTACATCATCTTCATTAGCAGTCAAGAGAAGTATCGTACGCTGTCTCTGCATGTTTTAATGTATTCTTATTACATTCAGTTAGGATATTTTGGGGATAATTGGGCGAAATCATCGATACATTTTTTCCATTAAGAACTCAGTCAGCGTATACACAGACCAATGAGATCTGATCAGTTTTGGTTATTATAAAATAAAAAATCTCAAGAGGTCAGTAGAATTTTCGTTAGATTATTAAGAACAAAAGTAAGTGAGAAAGTTGAAAACATGTTTACTTTGCGTTCTGTAATTAAACGGTGACAGAGGTAAATTATAACATTATTTTCAGAATCAAAAGCTAAATGAAACATTCGTATTAGTAATATTTTCGTTTCGTGTAACAGCTGACTGTAATAGGTACTGACTTCAATGTATTCCTCACTGATGTTTATGGTACAGGAGTGTAAAATTTATTCAAATTTAAAAGACGAAAATGCAACCTATATTGTTTCCGATTATGTGTTTCCATGACGAATAACAGCGACTTTTATGAAGCATTCAGTTTTATATGAGATTTTTTTTATGGAGAATAAAGCATTTTCATTCCATGTTGATGGACTGTTGATTGGAGTATGATAAACACTCCTGCATGGGTTCTGTGATCACAGATACAAATAACTGATGTATGTTTCTGCTCTCTCTCTCTCTCTCTCTCTCTCTCTCTCTCTCTCTCTCTCTCACAGTAAATGTATAGGACTTTACTAAGAAGGGCACAATATTTCTTTTATAAGACCGAGAATTGCATGGCGTAACGGAATAAATAATTTAGGGTAACAGGTGATCTCTAAATTCTCAAAATGTATGGAACATTTTCATTGCAAGTATGGTTACCAATAAGAAGAAAAATATGAACTCTGTTTGAAAGTTGATACGGTCACTGTATTATTTGTTATGTCAGTGAAATATATTCGTTGGGATAAGAAAATACTGTTAAAGGTACGAAACTTCATCGAAAATGTCAATTATTATATAGTACAGGGATAAGTAATTATTCCCCACTTCCATCTGCAGCCCAATAATAAGGTTGCTGTGTGTTGTAATGAATTTTTCGATTATTCATTATTGTAATGATAGAGAATAATGCCTTAATTGTAATTCTTAACTATAGTTCTGACAACTGTGATGTGAAGCCTGTCGGTTACTCGAATGTTGAATACAAGAAGATATATTATCTGCACAATATTAATTGTATCTGTCGTAGCAGATTTTAAATATATATATATATATATATATATATATATATATATATATATATATATATATATATATATATATATATATTATATATATCTATATGATATAATCTGTCGCAGCAGATATATATATATATATATAATATATATATATATATATATAGATATATATATATAATCTGTCACAGCAGATTTTATATATATATATATATATATATAATATATATATAATATATGTATATATGTATATATATATATACATATATATATATATATATATATATATATATATATAATATATATATATTATATATATAATCGCAGCAGTTTTATATATATATATATATATATATATATATATATATATATATATATATATATTATTGTAATATTTTTCAAACACTTTTATTAAATAAACCATGCTAAGCATGACATATGGGATGGTCCTAAGTCGAGGTGCAATCATAAACTGTATAAAAAGCCATAACAATATTTATTTTAAAAAAACTCACAATTCACCGGATAACACTCTCAAAGCATTTTGAAAATGAACATTAACAGATGAACAATTGACTTTCAAATCTCTTCAAATTAATCCTTCGTGGGTAAAGGTTGGAGAGGACCTCTACTCCAGAATCTCCACCCTGTGCGAGTCTCAGCCGTGAACTAATGCAGCGGCTACGAAAAGAAAGATCGCGAATGGGGAGACGACGACAAATGACATTGGAACTAAAACATTATTGGAACATCATAAAAATAGAAAAAAATTTAAATTTTTACATTCTTCCGCCCCAAGATAATTTTCAAAGAAAATTATGGAACCTATGTAGGATTGCGGGACAATGCATCAGCTAGAACGTTGGCAGATCCTTTGATATAAGATATTTGAAACTGGTACTCCTGAAGAAGCAGACTCCAGCGCATCAGTCTTGCATTATGAGCTTTGATATTTCTCAGGTAAGTCAAAGGACGGTAGTCCGTCTCTAGAAAGAACGATCTTCCATACAATTACTGTTGGAACTTTCCCACAGCCCAAACAATTGCTAAGGTTTCTTTTTCAATGACTGAGTACTTAACTTCGGATGGTTGCAACTTGCGACTGGCATAAGCAATAGGAAATGGCATACCTTCAGAATCGTATTGTAACAGTGCACCTCCTATTCCATGATCACTTGCATCTGTTCTCAGACGCAAGAGTTAACTTCTCCGTTAACATTTCAAATGCCTCTCTCACCTTAGAATTCCAACTGATTATATCAGGTTGATTTTTCTTTAAACAATCAGACAGAGGGGCAGAAATACTTCCAAATTGTGGAATAAATCTCCTATAGAAGGAAACAGACCCTATAAATGATCGTAAGCGCCGTTTCTTACTTGGAAAAGGCATATCTACAATTGCTTGTACCTTGTCTGGTAATAGGTTGCAGAGAATTCCTACCAATCTGGTAGCCCAAATAGTGAATTACCTCGTAACCAAAACGACACTTAGAGGGACCACAAGTTAAATTCCAACTGCGAAGTCTGTCAAACACTTTCTCGAGGGCCACCAAGTGTTCAAGCCATGAACTAGAGTGGACAAAAATGTTATCAAAATAAAAACTGACTTGATCTAAATTTTTCAACACTTGGCGCATCAGACGGTTATATGTACTACAGGCAGTACTTAATCCAAATGGCATTCTTTTGAATTGAAATAACCCCCTATTAGTACTGAATGCAGTATATTTCCGGCAAGATTCTTCCATTGGAACCTGGTAATAAGCTTTTGCCAGATCAATTTCAGACATATATTTGCAATTTGATTAATTTTCATCGATAGTAGGAATAGGTTCACAATCAAACACTGTTGCAGCATTCAACTGCCTAAAATCAATACACATCCGATAACTGGCATCAGATTTTTTTTCAAGCACAACAGGTGAGCAATAGTTAGATACCGATGCCTCAATTATATCAAGCTCTAACAATTTGTCAACTTCACTGTTAAATACCTCTCTTAAGTGATAAGGAATGGAGTAAGGCTTTCTCTTGACAGGCTCTGTGGTAGTTAACTGTATTGAATGGCTAAAGTTTTTAACACAACCAGGTATATCACTAAGAACATCCTTATAGCTGTCTAACAATGTGGATAACTCTGCCTTTTGTTCTGTAGTTAGGGATTCACGTCGGGCTCAGTCTTCGACTCTGTATCTAACACTGGCAAAGGAGAATCTGTACATTGAGCAACTACAGCAGCCTGCACCAAATCCAAAGGTTCCATTAAAACATTCTGTTCAAAAGGAGTAACCTCATCAAACACTTGCGAATTATTAATAGTAGCCCTACGGTAATACTTTTTCAACATATTCACTTGGAAAAGTTTGTTTATTCCTTACCTCTATAATGTAATCAACAGGACCTTTCTTGCCAATTACCTTAAATGGACCCTTCCACTGAGTTAAGAGCTTATTAGTGTCAGAAGGTAAAAGTAGCAGAACTTCATCACCGATCACAAATTTTCTATCAGATGTTTTCAGATCATAATAAGTTTTGTACTTAGTAAAATTAACCTCTGCATTCTGGAAAGCAATCTGGGCTGTTTCTTCTAACCTATTGCGCAGATCCAACACATACTCATAAGAATTCCTGATCTCTTCATTAAGGTCTTGATTAGTAAACAACTCTTTCAATATGGATAAAGGACCTCTCACATTTCGCCCATAAATCAGTTCGAATGGAGAAAATCCTAAAGTATTGTTAGGGATCTCTCTAACGGCTAATAAGGCTGTGCCAACAGCGAGGATAATCTGAACAAATTTTTTTAATTATACTTTTCAAAACACTATTAAAACGCTCACAATACCCATTAGCCTGTGGATGGTATGGTGATGTAAAAATTGGTTTTATATTAAGTAATTTATGTACTTCTTCCAGTTCTAGGTGAATTCGTCTACAACAATTCGTCTACAACAATTCATCTACATATACATTTCATCTACAACAATTCATCTACATATACAATTCATCTACAACAGTTCATCTACATATACAATTCATCTACAACAATTCATCTACAACAATTCATCTATATAAAAAAATATATCTCCAAAAATGAGAGATGCTGAGAGAGCTGTTAGCCGTAAACAAGCACTTACCAGATTTGTTTTCTTAATTACTAAAATACCACTACATGGCGATTTTCCTTTCTTATGAAAAACAATAACTGTCAGCAACAATATGCTACAGTTTTTTACGAGGCTGTTAGCAATAAATAAGCACTTATAAATTTTTTTTTCTTAATGACTAAACTACCACTACATGGCAATTTTCCTTTCTTAGTTAGAGTAATAAGTATCAACAACAACATTCTTCAGTTTTTTTCGAGGCTCTGTTATATACTGTAATTCCAAGAGAAACTAGATAAGATTTAAGTCTCCAAAACCCATATGATGGCTCTGCAATACATAGAAACAGAGAAAGGACGAAAGAAATTAGTTCATGATGGTTATTTATTCTATAAGAATAGAACGAATGGTGACAAGACATATTGGAAGTGTGATAAATACAACAAAATTAAGTGCAGTGCTCGTGTAACTACATTAAAGGAAGAAGTTATCAGTTCTACAAACGGTCATAATCACACAATAGATGCTGCGGAGGTTGAAGCAACAGAAACTGTTTTGAAAATACGGCATATGGCAAAAAGTATGAATGAAGCACCACAATCAATAATATCTAGTGCCTTCGAAGATTATAGTGTGGCTGCTGTGTCTAGACTCCCGTTGACGCAAAGACTCTTCTATTGTTGTTTCACCAATTGTATACATTGCATTGTTTAACAGAAAAAACATCATTACCACTAGTATTTGCTTTACTACCCAACAAATCTGAGGAAACTTATGGCCAGCTTTTACAGAAAATAAAACATTTTTTACCATCATGTACACCTTCAACTGTAAGAGTAGATTTCGAAAAGGCTATGCAGAATGCATTCCTTAAAGAATTCCCTAATACAAAAGTCAAGGGGTGCTTTTTTCACTTTTGTCAAAGTGTATTTCGTTCAGTGCAGAGAAATGGTCTCCAGAGATTATACGAAACTAATTCAAACTTTGCTTTGAGACTTCGGATGCTACCTGCCATTGCATTTGTACCAGTCGAAAAAGTTATCGAGTCATTCGAGATATATGCGCAAATAATATTTTCCCTGATGACGCGCAGGAGGTAATAGATTACTTTGAGGACACTTGGATTGGGCGCCCTGGCCGGAGAAATATGCGAAGGCCTCCTATCTTTGCACCTGAAGTATGGAATGTATATGATGAGGCTTTGCACAATTTACCAAAAACTACTAATGCCGTGGAGGGATGTCACAGAGCTTTCCAGGTTCAAGTTGCAGCTCACCATCCAAATATATGGAAATTTGTGGATTGTCTGAAGAAGGAGCAAAATTTTAATGAAGCTCGAATAGAACAATATCTCTCTGGGAGGGAGCCTGATACTACAAGAAAACGCTACCATGATACTGCTCAACGGATCAAAAGATTTGTGGAAAATTTCAGCAATACAGATTATGTGATTACATTCGTGGAATCGCACATAACTTTTCTTTTTAAATTTTTTTTTATAATGGTTTTCAATTTTTGTCTTCAATTTTAGATGATTTTTTATATAGTTAGTCTATGGTAACAGACCAATTTCCCAAATTCATCATTACTGAAAGCAGCAAACTATCCAAATTTATAGTAGGTTACTTAAAAGGGAATTCATTTAAAACGGTGACTAAAAATACTTGCTGTCGTTGTTTAGGCCCTCCTCAACTGCATATCTATATAAATATTTTGCCATAGATGAATTGTGTATGTAGAGGAATTGTTGTAGATGAATGTAGTAGATGAATTGTTGCTCAACGGATCAAAAGATTAGTGGAAAATTTCAGCAATACAGATATATGTGATTATATTCGTGGAATCGCACATAACCTTTCTTTTTAAATTTTTTTATAATGGTTTTCAATTTTTGTCTTCAATTTTAGATGATTTTTTATATAGTTAGTCTATGGTAACAGACCAATTTCCCAAATTCATCATTACTGAAAGCAGCAAACTATCCAAATTTATAGTAGGTTACTTAAAAGGGAATTCATTTAAAACGGTGATTCTAAGAAAACTTGCTGTCGTTGTCTAGGCCCTCCTCAACTGCATATCTATATAAATATTTTGCCGTAGATGAATTGCGTATGTAGAGGAATTGTTGTAGATGACTTGTATGTGTAGATGAATTGTTGTAGATCAATTGTATATGTAGATAAATTGTTGTAGATGAATTGTTGTAGACGAATTGTTGTAGACGAATTCGCCGGATACCACTTCTTCCATCACTGAAGAAACAAATTGACGTCCCCTATCTGACAGAATCTCCTTAGGGATACCTACACGTGCAAAAATAGTTAAAAGGGCTTCAGCACAAGAAATAGAATCTATTTTTTTTAGAGGAATAGCCTCAGGGTAACGTGTAGCACAATCAACTAATGTCAAAATAAACCTATGACCGTCCTCAGAAGGGGGTGACAAAGGCCCAACTATATCAACTGCGACCTTTGCAAATGGTTTGGTTATTATAGGCATTTTTTGAAGGGGTGCCTTCTTGACACGACCTTGGGAAGTAGTCCTCTGACAGATATCACATGATCTACAATAATGCAGTATATCAGCTGTGGCACCTGGCCAAAAGTACAGTTCAAACACTTTTTGTTTAGTTTTACAATTACTAAAATGTCTAGACAACAATGAATCAATGGCAATTTCCATAATTAATTCCCTGAACTTTTGTGGTACCAACAGAACTTTTACTCCTAACATCACGCTATTTTTACTCTCTATACACTTTCTGTAAAGAAAACCGTTGTCAATAAAGTACTGGAAAACATTTCCCTTGGATATTTCAGTAATTTGTTTATCAAGCTTCTCACGAATGCTCTTCA
>NC_087202.1:99973646-99976146 GCF_015104395.2 Macrobrachium nipponense
GGTTCTCTACTAGTGAAGCAAGAAACGGATGAAGTGGAAAGTCGCCAGTGAGACTCAGATGATGCAGCTCTGGGGGTTTATTCACACAACGACCAGATTAAAAATTAAGTACATTTAATTTACAAAGTGGCTCATAATTAATTACAAATAACTTACAGGGGAAAAGTTAATAAAAGTACTACTAAATTACGGGATGAAGTTGGATCCAATTACAGATGAATTATTAAGGAAAGATATCCCAAATTTGCACAATTTCATAATGGGCAACGGAGTTGAATGTGAACACGTGGGCTCCACAACAAATGTCACACAGTGGCACACTGGAAACGGGATTGCTAATGCAGTATTCAATCGCACATTGTAACATGTCTCCTGAAATGTAGAGAGGCTCTGTTGAGTATTAAAATTAACATGAATAGGCATATCATATGAATGGACAAACTCTAAGGCTGTAGGAGGCACACACATTCACTTATTAAATTCAGCAAAAGGAATAATTCAACATATATATATATATATATATATATATATATATATATATATATATATATATATATATATATATATTAGGGCTGTTGCCTCGTATAATAAGGCGCCCTATGAGGTAATGTTAGACTTGCGATAATCTTACGCTAAGTCGGTTGGTATTGCACTTCCATATTCATTGGAGTGTCTTGGGGTTTGTAGATCACTTACGAAGTCGGTATTATCTTCTTTGGTTATGACGACGATGTGTTAAACTCATGATGATTTCTTTCTGATGTGAGGTTCTTAGTAGAAAACACGAAGTATAAAAATACTTATATTCTCTGATATTACATAGTGAAGATCAGGTAGGATTGTACAGATCTTCTAATGACGATAGCTTGATCGCTTCTGCCAATGATTATGGCTAATTCTATTCTGTCCTCTTCTTCATGATAAAGCTTAGATAAAGAGGTACAGGTCTGCCAATGATGATGGCTAACTCTATTCTGCCTACCATCTCGGTTACAAGTCATAAAGGAGCAGACAGTAGCTCGAACATATGAACATACATACAAAATGAGACACATTACTAATCACGTAGGCCATTTGAATTATAGGTCGCGGTAGTTGTCTCAAGCAGGGAGTTTGGACTAATGTTTCAAAACAAATGAATGAACACAGGTGACGGCATGTCAACTTAGCCTACATACTTTATCGTCTCTGGTCTGATCACATTCCTGCAAGCAATCTGGTTGACCTCTTTAGTTTAAGTCTTTTATATATATGGAATAACATTCCATATTTTTATTATGTAATTACTACATATATATATAGTATGTATATATATATATATATATATATATATATATATATATATATATATATATGCTGAATTATTTGTGATCTACTGGTATTCAGCCAGCTCAGAACTTTTTCAACTAATCTAATCTTATATTAGACTATATTAATATTGATATATGAAGTCAAATAAAAAAAAAAAAAACTGCAGCGAAAGCATATTGAAAATAACGTTCCCAGGTTCATTCCTCTGTCACCTGAAATAAAAAAAAAATATTAAGCATGAATTCCTGGTGAGTTCATCTCGGTCGCATAAAAACGCATAAATCAAGATTAAGATGACGACTCTAGAATGGAAACGTCCGCAAAATATCAAGACTGGGCAGATCAAATAGACATTTTTCCCCTCGAGGTTTTTAATAGTATTCTTTTTCATTAACATTTTAATAAGAAAGGGCAGCCCAGACGGGCAAACTGATGATTTGTAAGATAAAGCTTTCCAGGGGAAAATCAGGGGGAAAAGGGCTTAGGGAATTAGTTACGTCCAGTGAGAGCGATAGACCAATTCTTTCAGAGTGAAGGTTATTAGACACAGAAGGAGAGAGGAAAACGAGTGAAGATTCATGACCTTGTAGAGAATAATGAAGAGCCAGTCAATAAGTAAAAGCAAATGTGATCAGCGCAGTCAGTACTGCTTGATCTTTTTTTAAGATATAGCATATTATGTACTGGGCCCCTACAACAATACCGAAATGTTAATGTTAAAGTCAAAGCCGAAATGTAGATGAATGCTGATTGGTTTCTGACTGAGGAAGTGAGAGAATGAGTGAATGAGCCAAAGTACGGTCGTTGAGTTAAATGAAATGTCCTGAAAAAGAGGCAGTCGAGAGGAACAAAAGATGAAGCAATCATAATATGAAGTTTCATTCCAAACTAATATATTAGACGAGGCCCATTTCAATGGAAATTTTACGTATTATAATTTACGGTTCTTCAGGAGATTAATTTAATACTTATAGTGCTACAAAATGTTACGCAGATAATTTGCTGTTGGCAAAGTTAAGAAAGAAGGCCTCAGAACAGGCAGCGTCTGTCAGATAATGCACAAGTGATGCAATGTGGTCTAAAATATGGCCGGAATAAAGCTCTCTTTGCATTTTAATCCATGTAACTTTGTTAGATACTGACAAGCATTTTTTTTACTGTTGTTATGTTCTTATCTTCATATGTTTCC
>NC_087202.1:99981146-99998646 GCF_015104395.2 Macrobrachium nipponense
AAATAACTTTTTGGGGCAAAATTCTTGGTAAGAGTTTTGTCTCAAAAAATTCCATGTAAATATTGCTAAGGACAGGAGATAAGGGATTACCCATAGCCATGCCAAACTTTTGTACAAAAAATTCCCCATTGAAACAAAATTTACTATCTTTGATACATAACCTTATGAGACTAATGAGATTTGCTACACTTAAGGAATGAATGTCATGACGCTCTAATTCCTCTTCCAAATATTCAAGTAAGTCATCTACAGGCACTTTTGTAAATAAAGAGACAACATCAAAACTAACCATATTAAAATCATAATTCAAATTTAAACTATTCAATTTGTTTATAAAATCAACATTGTTTTTAACATTCGTGTTAGAAATATTTCCTACCAAAGGAGTAAGAATTTTACAAGCCATTTAGATAAATTATACGTAACTGAGCCCACTGAACTAATGATTGGTCTGATAGGGTTATTGATTTTATGTGTCTTGACTAAACCATACATGTAAGGTAGGGAGGCGCATTGCGGTGTAAACTGTTTAATTAAATGGTCCAAGCCCTTCAAAATGGATTTAATTTGTTTATTAAAATGGGAGTTAACTGTCTGTGTAGGGTCAGACCTCAGTTTCGTATAAGTATCAGTGTCATTTAGCAATGTCATTATTTTACTTATATAGTTACTTTTATTCATTATTACCACTGCATTAGATTTATCTGCTTCACCTTCACTGTTTCGTCTTCTTTAATTTTCTTAAAAGCCTGGTTATTTGGTTTAGATACGTGGATGATATCTTCTGTATTTGGCCAGTTCACGAAAACCTCCAGGAATTCCTTAATAATCTCAATAATTTAGTCCCTTCTATAAAATTTACTGTAGAGGAAGAAAGAAATTGCAATTTGAATTTTCTTGATGTAACTGTCCATAGAAATGATAGAAATTTCACCTTTTCAGTCTTTCGAAAATCAACTAATATTGCCTCTTTTGTTCATTACTACTCCAATCACCATCAAAATGTTAAATTCTCTGTTTTTTCTGGGATGTTCCTAAGGGCTTTACGTGTCTGTAGCCCGCAGTTTATTGACGCTGAAATTAAAACTATTTATGATATTGCATTGAAACTTAAATACCCAAGGACTTTTGTAGATGTGGCATGGAAAAGAGCTAGAAAAACATTTTATTCAACTAATGACAAACTTGAATTTAGTAAGCATAATATTCTAAAACAAAATTACCTTATGATGAAAGGTTTTTAGATATTCCTAGAATTTTAAAGCTTTTTAACATAAATGTTGTTTTCAGTAATATTAATGTCAAGAGTTTAGTAATTAAAAATTACTAAACTCTTGACATTAATTCTCCTAAAGATCTTCCAGGCTGCATATATGAAATTCCTTGCAAAAAGTGTGATAAAGTCTATTACGGACAGACCGGCAAATCTTTCACAGCGTCTCAAGCAACATCAATATTCTGTGAGAACTGGGCAAATATCGAATGCATTATTTGTACATATGAGAGATTTAGACCATCCTATTAACTGGAGTCAAGCAAGAGCCTTAGTCCCATGTAATGACACAGTTAAAAGGAATATCATTGAATCTTGTTTTATCAAGTCAAATAATAGAAATGTTCTAAATTTAAGTCTTGGTTTATTTAAACTTGATGCTTTCATAATTAAAAAAGTTGTAGATAAATATAAGCAACAAAATTAATATATTTAGTTTTTACATGTTTTGGACTGTAAAGATACTTTGTAATTTCGGTTAGGGTCAGAATCTGTTTAAGTTTGTGACCGTTGTGATATCCGATATTCCTGGATTATCCCTTTTAATTTTTACCCTTTTGATAATTAACCATCTGGTATTCCTGATCTTGTTTGTACCTGAGGCCTTCCTCTCCAATTGTACTTTAGTAGCTCCTTGACGATGTCTGAATAAAGACGAAAGCGCTTGGATTTCTGACTATCATTTTCCCGTGGTATTCGCTTATTTATGAAGTCACGTGCATCTACTGTGATTTTTTAAGCATATATATATATATATATATATATATATATATATATATATATATATATATATATATATATATATATATATATATATTTGTTTTTCCGTACCCTTTCACTCTATTTGTATTTTATTTTTCCTCAAAATTGTTCTGAATTTGTCTGATATAATTTTCCTGGTCCAAATGCTGGTGCTTCTTCTCCTCCTATTCTTTGTTGAATATTCGAAAGGAAACTTTCAGTATCTGAAATTAGGCTTATATGAGATATATTATTCTGATAACAAGATTAAATATTGTGAAGTTATTTCTTCTTCTTTGAACATATAAAATGTATGTTGAAGAATCTAGAAAAAAGAATACTCTGTGTACTTTAAATAATTTTTTGAATTATTTCCTGGGGCGTAGAAACAACACTTTCATTTTCAATATTTCTTGTTTTTCTCATGAGTGATAGAAAAATTAGGATTGATAAGTAGAGAAAGACCAGGAAGAGAAAGAGTAAAAGTAAATCAAACCTTGGAAAATTACAATTATGCTTAAAATGAAGTATCTAATATTTTCTTATACTAAACTTTAAACTCCAATTAAACGGTTAATGTTTACCATCTCAGATTTGAAAGCTGCTCATTACTCTTCTTTTCCCCTCTTAGGAGATTAATTAAGAAAAATACCATAACTCAGTTCGTTTTTCTGCCTATAGAAAAAATTAAATGTAAACACTTACCTCAAATTGACTCCATTTTTTAAAAGCCTAAATATAGTATGACAATTGAGATATCTCACTTTTCTAATTAATCTCGCTTTCCTGAAGGATCCCATTTCCTTAGAATGTTGACATAAATTTTTCTCTGAGATGATGGTACTTGCATTAAGGAATATTATTAGGTGTACTGTTATCTTGCTTGGTTTTATTTAATACTGCCATGCTTACGGATATTAGGTAGTCACGATCGTACACACGCCTAGATGCTTTGAATGTAAAACGATTTTTCATAACATTATTTCTGTTCAAATTCCTAGTTACTGGTATATTGAGAAAAGTAATATCTGAATACAAATAAATAAATGAATAAATAAATATATAAATAAATAAACAGATAAATATATAAATAATTCAACTTCGATACGCAGCAGACACGAACACAGCTTGTAAGAAAATCAAATATCACGTGCAGTTACGGATGGGGTTAAGACCCTCCATGGAATTCAATGTTAGCCAAATCAAATCGATGGTAGAGAAGCCCTGATTCAGATCTATCATTAACTATTCTGTCTAGGAATAATGTCGGACACCTAGACTCGATGAATAACAAGAGATTGATCTTGAAACTCATCCTTAAAAAAGCCATTAATATTAAAAGAGTAAGGAAGAACGACTTTTTAAAGTAACGATTAGGTACACATCAGCCCCCTTGGACCGACTTCTCAGAGGCTGAATTCAAAAGAGAGCCTGAATAATTAATGAGACAGGTCAGTGATTGAGTCTTCTTCGGAACCTGAGCCTTCAAAATCCTGTAACGTAAACAATATTTATTTTATATTGTTTGATATGAATAATGTTATTACTTAGGGCAGCAATACATTTTTCTACCGAGTTTTGATCTCACGAAATTAATTATTTAAAACTGACTGCTTTGTCACGCCAAGAACAGCCTCAAGAATTAGGGGAAAATAGAACATAGGCCATGCTAATATTATTATAAGTTTCTTATTCTTTAAAGATCCCTGAAAACATAAGGAACTACCTAACCTGCCCTGGAAAGACTGCAGAAGTGTATAAAGCAATGTGTTTCGGACATTTGGGAAAACCTGCTTTAATTTGACCATATTAATACTTTAGGGATAATTAAGTAGACTACAGTTTTGCAGTATGCCCACATACTTGTTTAAGTAGTAATTATTTTTAAGAGATTCCTTAGTGATACAGGATTTAAGATTCAGGACCTCAAATACTCGTAGCTTTTTTTTAAAAATAAAATTATACTTTCCTATCACTTTGTTGATATAAATTCGTCTTCATTTAAACCTTTCTAGACGTTAAAATCACCTATGTCAAGAGCTGCAATATTTGCATGAATCGGGTAAAGTAGAAAAAAAGAATTTTTTTTCTTTTTCACAATGTGGGTTGTATGTTGATATTCCTATTCTGACAAGTGTATAATCCTCTTCGAAATGGATATTAGTACTTTTCTAAATTCTGTTAAGTGTTTCCTATTTCGTTCATATACAAATGGGACGAGTCTATGAGTCCAAGAAGAACTAGATATGAAAATAGTGGAGAATGAATCCATTTCAAACATCAGCTGTCTATTTATAAGTTTAATTTCTTTTGTAGATGACTTTCCAAAGTTAAACTAGTTGATTTTGTTCCCAGTAATTTTACTTTCCTTAGGGAAATTTCTCCACGGTTTTAGATTGGTCTTGTAATGTTGTTTGTTCGTACTATTTCCGATGTATTTAAGTTATTCCCATTTAAGGATTAAGAGTGGGCTGTGGATCCTTTCATGTGAAGAAATTGCTTTTAATTGACTTTAAATGATGGAGAAAGCAATAGATGAACTTTCATAAGAGATTAATAAATGATGGAGAAAACAATAGATAAAGTTAAATAGGAGATTAATAAATGATGGAGAAACCATAGATGAACTTTCATAGAAGATTAATGAATGGTGGAGTAGACAATAGATGAACTTTCATAGGAGATAAATGAGTGATGGAGAAAAAAATAGATGAACTTTAATGGGAGATTAATAAATGATGGGGAAAAATATAGATGAACTTTCATAGGAGATTAGTAAGTGATGGAGAAAACAATAGATGAACTTTAATAGGAGATTAATAAATGATGGAGGAAACAATAGATGAACTTTCATAGGATATTAATAAATGATGGAGAAAAAAATAGATAAAGTTAAATAGGAGATTAATAAATGATGAAGAAAACAATAGATGAACTTTCATAGGGGATTAATAAATGACGGAGAAAACAATAGATGACCTTTCATAGGAGATTAATTCCAAAAGGATAAAAAAAAAGAATCAGCAGGTCATGTTGATCAAGGGGGTGAGCTCAGTAAAAAAGAAAGAAAGAAAGAAAGAGTGGACGGCCCAACGGCCAGTATCATTTGGGTTATCAAAGAAACCTCATCCCGGAAATGGAAGAGGTGACTTGATTCTATCACGAATGAAGGACAAAGTTTTTTTATTGGACGTTTTATGTTTTTGTAGTATCTGAAATACGTAATAAAAACCCTCTTTACCAAATGGCTGATTTTCTGTCATTTGTTGTTCAACTAGTATAAAGAATTCAGTGTGTGAAAAAAGAAAAAAGAACTTTGACGTATGTTGGTCTTTTAATTGGAATACATGGACAGAGGAAGTAGGGGTTATTAAAAATAATGCTTTAACATCATCAAATTTGATGCATTTTACCTGCTCTAATAGAAACTGATTTATCTCACTGGAAAATTATTTGCTTTTAATCCTAACTTTGCAACAGCCCTTACGTTGTATATTAGTTTTACTTCTTTGTAAATCAGGCCTTTTGAATGATTGAAAGTGTTGCATAAAAATGTAGTTGATCTAATAGGCCTTCCACAAAATAATGCCTTAAGCTAATTTAGGCTTGTCTAGCCATACATTCCGGTTTAGATATTTTCGTTTTGTTTTGAAAACTTCCTCGTAGGAAGAAGAATTCATGAGGTTAAGTTCGATCATAAATTTTTCCATTCTCTCATAAACTGGTCATGCCCATGCAGTAAGTGTAGTGTTTCTTTTAGTAATTTAATAAGGTCATAGTTCCGTGATCTCCTCGTATAGTATGTTTGAATTATCCAAGAAGTTAAGAAGAACAGGACCCACCACTTCTAATTGATGAAGCTACCCTCTCGTCATAAGCAGAATTAAAGGCTCACATATAGTGTGTTTTGCCACGTCCGAAAAAATTGGGGTCATATTAATAAGTTGTTCTCTTCATCAATGAAAACTCACCAGTGTGCAATGATGACGTGTTTTCGTGAGCGTGTGAAAATCTAATGTCTAATTGCAATTACAAAAAAGCTGATTCAATGGGGTATAAAGGGATTTTACTCAGTTTTAAACTACATAAAAAAACAAGTGCAGCCAATAGCTGAGCAAAAGCGAAACATTTACCGGATTCTACAAGTAGACAAGATAAAACTGTTCTGATTATGCCTGATATTCAACTATATACATTCAGTTAAGGATGATGTGTATTAACATTTTTGCCATTCTGCATGAACAGACCAACACCACTCCCACCCCTCTCTCTCTCGCTGTGCGTTTGATATTGGAAATACTTGCTTCATTGTATTTTTTTCCTTTTAAAGCCTCGCGACCTGACGAGCTACCGACTCGCGCGTTTAATAATGAGATCGCAAATTGAATCTTTACCGTTAATTCAAGCGGAAAGGGCCGGTGCAAAAATGACTCTGGTATTAAAAAAGCCCCATTGCTGAGATTAATGACCTTAACCATTGACCACGCACATTCTAATGCATGGACGAACACTCAGGAGAAAAAAAATTACAAGTCAATAGAAAAAGACGCTTTATCAATTGCAGACTTTCTTTTGAGAAGGTTCCGTGGTAATAAAGAGGAAGGCAAGGGTTCCTGGAAAATAAAATGGGACGAAATTGGAATGATCAGAAGGACTGACTCTTAAGGACTGAAGTTTTCAAACCTCGATGTATATTCACTAAAGCGGAAGACGAATTTGACTCGAAATATTTGTATTATAATAGGCGGTCTGAGCATTCCTTGCGTGATTGTTATATAGAATTAATTGGAAACCTGCTTCTGTTGTGGAACTCTGTAATGAATGATCATTATTTCTACGCGCAAATACACACACACACACACACACACACACACACACACACATATATATATATATATATATATATATATATATATATATATACATATACATGCTATATAATGTTTCTTTAAATTTGTTAGAGGATCCCTTTAACTTATCTAGGGATGGAATAACTATCTGAGCAAACAACCATGACATTTACCGTTAGCGTAGAAAAGTACGAGTTTTCTAATGTAGTTCAGATTACACACACACACACACACACACACACACACACACACACACACACACTATATATATATATAATATATATATATATATATTTATATATATATATAAGGTTTTGCCACGAAGGAAAAAATGTAAAAGCGAGATAGCCGAGTAAAGGGTCTGAACAGGACCGAAAGTACTCGGCTATCTCGCTTTTTCATTTTTTCCTTCGTGGCAAAAACCTTTATTTATACATAGCATCACGTTTTATATACTTCGTGATCAAGTTATTCATATATATATATATATATATATATATATATATATATATATATATATATATATATATGCATACATACTACATACATACATACATACATACATACTCCTCGTCAACCCTCCTGAAGGAACGTAAACAAACTTGGCTCCTGAAAGAGAGGCGTTAGATAATTGGTATACCATCCTTTACTATATTATGTCTTACGTGCATTAATATGAACTATTCAGTTGCTATGATGTTATGCAGTGGCATCCTTGGAAATAATTAAATTTGATGTTATTGGAATGTCTTTTAAGAGAGCATAGATCATAGAGCGCATGCGGTCTCCTCCCTCTGAAATTTTCTTTAGTAGTTGATAGCAACATTCTGTTTATGTAGAATAGAAAGTAGTACACAACTTTCAACTTTCAAGAATATAATGACAGAAACTAACACCGAGTGTTTGAATGAGGTAACTCCTGTTGTTAACGACCTCTTATGCTGTATGTCAACTGCAAGAAATAACGTTAGAAGAGATGATGTCATGAGAGCTTGTATGGTATTTTACAATGATGATGATATCATCAAGGGAAAAAATGCCCTTTATTACTCTGTTGGTGAGAAAAAATGCCCTTTATTACACTGTTGGTGAGAAGCGTAAAGTAAACCGGGTTATCCACGAACTTCAGGATATTCTTGATTTGTTAAAGAAATGTGATGAAAACAAGACTAAAATTCCGAAATTTGTTGCTGAACATTTCAGCAATATGCCTCCGTTATCTGGAGTTGGCATCGGCGCCCAGTGTATGCTCTGCAGTCTCTCATTCAGGAAATTGAAAGCTGAAGGGAAAGCCGCAATGTTCAAGAGGTGAATAATCAAGGCAGACTTATCATCTAAGAAAATTTATTGACAATAGAAAGAGAGCTAAGAAAAATTATTTATTAGTTTATTGGAGAAGTTAGAAAGAATATTTTAGTTCTAGATTCCTTAAGGAACGGTTTGCGGTCGTCCAATAAACCTCCCAATAGTAAGAGAGGATTTTCTCACCCCGCAGAAGAGCAAGGACTTTCCCTTCAGCTGCTGTGTGAATTCTTCCCTTGAAGCGACTAATGGACACGAAGACCCTAGGGCACCTCGAGCTTCACAGGGGGACTGGTTTGCTTTAAATCGTCTAACGAATGATGAAGGTGGCCCTCCCCCAGCCCCATTGTATACGGAATTTGTCAGTGGTTCAAGACAGGTTACTAGAGATAATGGAGCTGTTTGCGAGGGCGATTCTAACATCCCTCCCTCCTTTGGGAGTAACAAAAGAACGACGCTGGGAAGTTCAATGGGGAACGACAATCCAACAAGAAAGAGAAATGATTTACATGCCCTAGTTAAAGATGTCGAAGATGATAACGATGGGTTTATAATTCTTCAGAGTCGAAAGTGGCAAAAAAAATATGGTTGGATCTAGGAAGACTGTTAACTCTAAAAAGTGCTGTAAAAAATGGGTGACATATGTTGAATATTGTGACATTTATTTCTGCTGGGCTTCCTTTAGCCTTCATTAAGGAAGATATTCATAGTTGTGAGCAACTTAGCACTCAAAATGTTCATACTAATCTTTCAAAGGAACTTCAAATATGAAAGATAGGCAAAAATGACTCTCCTGATGTTTGGCCTCAAGGTATAGTTTATCGCAAAATTTTTAGACCTAGAAGTACAACAGTCAACAATGAGATTTCAAGGCGTTTTGCAGAACAATTCGGCGGTGGTTAAATGTCTATTGCCGTCTTTTGATATTGTGTTTCTTCAAGAAATGATGCTGAATAAATCAGATTTGCCTCTATTAAATGACTTTCATGAGGGTTTCAGTCATATAGCCTTTGCAAAAGGTAGGGAGAATGAAGGTGTCAGTGAAGGTTGTCCTTCGAAAAACGTTGCCATATTTTGGAGAAAGAATCTTCCATCATTTCTCCTGTATTTATTGATGACTCTTTAATTGACATAGTTTTAAAATTTTGACCTAAAATTATTAATATTAGATGTTTATGTGCCATGTCACTTACAGACAGTTGATTCGATAGAACGTTACCAAAATGTTGTTGCGACAATGGAAGTAATTACTAAAGAACAAAATGTTAATAATGTTGTTATTGTTGGTGATTTTAACGCTGATCCTCGCAAGGGTCGTTTTTGGTCCGAGCTCACATCTTTTTGTCATTCTTTCTCTCTCGGTCATGTGGATTCTAAATTATACAACGACTGTTTTACATACCTTTGTCCAGCTAAGAATTCCACTAGCTGGTTGGACCATATTTTCTGCTCGAAACAACTTTCTCAGTATTTTTCGAATATATATGTTGGCTATGGTATGGCTATTTATGATCACTTCCCATTTGATTTTGATTTGAATCTGCCAGTTACATAGCAGATTATAAGTGATGATGCTATCTTTAAGAAAAATCTTGTTAACTGGAATGTAATTACTGAAACAGACAGGCAGAGCATAGGGTTAGATATGAAATAAATGTAGTTAAAAAGGGTATAATGCATCATTAAGTTTTTGTTGCTGGTTTGACGCTAATTGTGCATATGAAAGCCATAGAATAACACTGGAGCTTCTGTCATATGAATTTAAAGATATTTATACCGTTTCAGCGAGAGACATCTGCTTTGATAAAAAGAATCCTTTCCAAGTTGTACTAGGAAGGAATGGTAACGTAAAACAGGTTCATGCTTCCGCTCGAGAGAAGTTTCTTATTTGTAAAGATACTGGTAGACCTCGGAGTGGTTCTGTGTTTGATCCCAAGAAATCTTCTAGGTCGTTCTGGAGGTGTCTTTGAAAAATGTCAAGAGAAATGGAAGTTTTCTTAGGAGGAAGATGTTGCAGAATTTAGCTAAAAAGAGGTATAAAGAACTCTGGAATGAGGCTAAACAAGATAAAAATCATAATATGATATACCTTGAAAGAATAGATATTAGTGAAAACTCAGATGAGGTTTGTGAATTTTTCCACCTTAAATATAGTTCAATATTAGATAAACAACAAAACAGAATTCATACGAAATTCTAAAGAGCATATATTAGTGGGAAGGGTAAGGTTCAAATATTATTAAGATTCAGTATGCATGACATAAAGAAAGCTATTCGAAACCTTATTCCAGGCATAGGGTACGATAACATTCATTCGAACCACCTAAGATTGGGTTCTAATGTTTGCAATGAGTTTCTCTCTTTGCTATTTGAGTGTGTTGAGAGGTGTAATCACTCCTATGATTAAAGACAAGTTTGGAGACATATCGAGCTCCGATAATCACCGACCTGTGATGTCTTCTTCGGTATTATTGAGGTGACTTGAGTATTGTATTTTCGATAGAATAAAAGCGTCAATATCTCTGAGCGACAGACAGCGTGGCTTTAGAGTCGTCCATTCCACTAGTTTTGCCTGTTTAGTGTTGAAAGAAACAAACCTGATATACAATAACGGTAATTCGGATGATTATGCTTGTTTTATTGATATTAGTAAAGTTAGTCATATTTATTTATATCAGACATATTTATTGATATAAGTAAAGTTAGTCATGAAATTCTTTTGAGAAAAATAATAGATTATGGGGTTCCGGCTGCATATGTAAAATTAGCTCATTTTTGTAACAATAATCAAGTGGTTACAGTGAAATATAGGTCTAGTGTCTCAATTGAATGGGAAATAAAAAACGGAGAACGCCACAGGGCGGAATTTTATCTAGACTGTATTTTGGAATATATATATGATACGTTCCAAAGAAATATTTCTGAAATGAAGGTTGTTTGCCTATTAGGTATTTCAAGTTCGAATATCATTGCATATGCTGATGATGATGTGTTACTGGCCCCCTCAGGAATTGGCTAGCAAAAATTTTGATAGATGCCGCCTATGAGGTAGCTGTTAACATGGAATTAAATTTTAATCCAATAAAGACAAGGTTCATAGTTTTTAATATTAACCTGAGAGAAAGGGAAAATATCGAGCCTTTTAAAATCGGTGTTTATGACACTGAGGATGTAAAATGTAAAATGTAAAGTACTTGGGTGAGTTATAACGTGCAATTTGAATTATGATGGCGACAATTCGGACAAGATAATGTTGATGAAATTTTATTTTGTACATAAAGAGGTGAAGATATTTCTATTTAAGCAATGCTGTCTGCAGATGTTTGGGTGTGAAATGTGGTTTGATGGTTCTTACTCTAGGAACTTATACAAAAGTTTAACTTTCCAAAATTGTGTAAACCCATGTGATTTTATTCAAAAGATTTAATGCTTTTTTAACATATCCTCAATTTCCTTAAAAGAATCTGAAAATGGCACGATTTATTTGAATGGGGGAAACAAAGAAAATTAACAAATTATAAAATATGGGGAAAAACTAATTTCCATTTATTCCTCACCGGTTATTTGGTGAAATGAAACAACACGATTTTAATTTCAACAGCTTTCGACTCATTTTCTTGAAGTCTGCGTAGAACGCAGTGTTGTAGACGATCTCTATTCCGGAAGAAGAATAAGAATGAACGTTGATGGATTAAAGTAACCCTCTTGGACGGAAAACTTTAAATGCTCGGCTATTTCCCCGCAGGCTCGATTTACTCATTACGTTTAAATGACTCGAGTTCGAGAGAGATCAAGTTAATAGCAGACCTAAACATTTACCTATTTTCAGGTGGAATGCAATTCAGCTCAGAGAGAGAGAGAGAGAGAGAGAGAGAGAGAGAGAGAGAGAGAGAGAGAGAGAGAGAGGGTTAACCTTTTGTTTATAGTTACCCAAATTCCAAACATACACATTCGTTTTAGTCTGTCAAATGATGATGTTTCCCATTTCCCCGAGGATAAGTTTGGAATGGTAACTTAATATAATTTTCAACTGATGCCCATTTTACAAAGCCTATAAGATCCACTCAAAAGACAAAAGATTTCATACAGGTGCCAGAGAAACGTCGAGATGAAATGTAATCTGAATCTGAGTGTGGAATGAAAGTCGAAGAGACTATTTTGGAACAATTCATTCTCTGCAGTGAGTGCATAAGCCGAGTTTTGACAAATCCTTTGTGAATATGATAATGTTTAATGAAGTGTATTTTCATCTTTCAGAATGTCATCCTGAAATATATTTTTGGTTTTAGTATGTTTTTATCGTTTTGACAGGTACGTATAATAGTTTATAGTAAGGCAGGGATTTATGAATAAAGACGATCCTTTTCGTTAATACTGCAGGCGGAATGAAATGACAGATACAAGGAAAGAAGTTTATGTCGGAGATTACGCTCCTGAATAATATAAACTGATGCAATTTTCGGACGATTCCATGTGCATCGCTTCAACAAGAGAGACGAGTCTGTTCCCTGCAATCCAAGTCAATTTTAATACTTATCTGTCATGATCTATATGTAGTTGTATATCATAGGAATGGCTAGTATTTTTTGACGCTGGAAATCTTAAAAACCTGCTCCCCTAATAAGAACAATTTACTTCATTTTGTCATCATGTCTAAAATTTGATTCGAAGTAAACTTCTGATAATTATTAAGAAAATAAAATGCGCTGACAAGCATTATCCAAATGATACGTCGAATGCCTATTGAATACGTGAAACCCCAACATAGTGAAAAACTTAGGTACTATCCGTTTGTCTAGAAACAAATTAAAATCGGTGTTTCTTCATAGCTTATGGACTATAAGTAGACAACGATACATCAAGAGGTTTTCAGTTTACAGACATATGCCATCAGCGAAATCTAAAATAATTACGCTAATAAGAGAAATATGATGATCACAAGTAAAATTATTCAGTTATGTTGTAATTGGGAAACTATTCGATACTAGAATTCAATTAAGGGTTGAATTAATTCCATTTGCGATTACGGCTATAGGACGAAAACTGGGTAGTAATAAATATTTTGTGACTCCAGGGTTATAACTATTTCCGCTGCTGACAATTGAGCTTCATTAGTAATATAATAGGAGATTTATTCTAACATATACCCCATAATAGTATAAATATGTAAGCTTATTGTGTTATTTGATACACTTTAGTTTCTGATTAGTATGGTTAATATAATATATATATAATATATATTATATATATATATATATATATATATATATATATATATAGTATATATATCAGGTATATATAATATATAGATATATAGTATATATATATATTATATATATATATATATATATCTATCTATAAATATATATATATATATATATATATATATATATGTATATATATATATATATATATATATATATATATATATATGGATTGATAATTTGATTGTGCATATATGTATACATCTTTGTAAGTATGTTTGTATGTATGGACACAGGCATAAAGAGATTTATCTGCACTCGGCCTTCAGTAAACTTTTTCGATCTGGCAGTTTATTGTGAGTGGATAAAATCCGGGAACAAATATTCCCTAAAACTATTTTTATCTTTTTCATTGGGGGTGGGGCGGATTGATCGATCTCCAAGTCACTGAATTGATATATATTCTGGAATTAGTAGATACTTGAAAGTGAAAACCTATTTCCTTGTTCCGCGTTCAATTTTCTATGTAACATCAGCAATATCCCATTCGTATGAGGTTCGCGGCTTTTACTGCACTCCTTTCTCCTTCAGTAGATTCGGCGACAGGAATTTACGGGCGCTGGTTTCTCAGTTTCTTACTCTCACTGTTTGATAGTCAACTCTCTCTCTCTCTCTCTCTCTCTCTCTCTCTCTCTCTCTCTCTCTCTCTCTCTCTCTCTCTCTCTCTCTCTCTCAATATGGCTTAACCAGTGGAAAAAAATGGAGGAGTTGAATAAATTACCATTGAGAGGAAATGAAACGCATTGAAAACAACACCTAAAACTAATTGAAAATGATATTTGTTTTTCAATGTGGAATTTGTCTCGACTCAATCTATTATATAGCGGAGAAAAAACGTATGATGATAAAGTCCGCATTGCTGATGGAACGTATGTAGGACGTTTTTACTTCATACGAATGATAGGTTTTTAAAAATATTGTTCCTGATAGTGAAATTTATACAGTTATCATGGTACAGGAAATCAGAATGAAGCCAGTAACTATGTTGGAATGGGAAACAAACCAATGCATGAATAATTGTCCTTCTCATACATTGCTCATGGATACCGATCGCCATAATTTGCAAAATTTGAAAAACAAATTTAAAAGGATAACGACCCTAAGGCGATTGATGTTTATCCATCATAGCATGTCACTGTGCTCCTGTTTTAAGAAATATATCATATATATATATCATATTTATATATATATGCATATATATATAAATACATTTATATATATGAATTTTATCATATCACCGTGATTCATATACAAGCTTTAAACTACAAATGTCCTTTAATAATGTATATATGAAAATATATGTTATTAAAGAGCGAATTAGATAGTAAAGGACATTTGTAGCTTATTGCAATATATATATATATATATCTATATATATATATATATATATATATATATATATATATATATGTAATTTATATGTATGTAGGTGTTAAACTTGATCACTTACATATACATGGTGTAACACGAGTTTACGCAAATATTTCAGGAAATGAAAGAAAAAGTAATTCTAAGCTGAAAATGTTCTATAAACATACATTTTAAGGCTTTGTTGTCGGTGAGGTGAATTTTTAAAATAACCATTTTTCCTTAATGCTGCTCTCGGCCAAGGTGGCTTACACGATGTGTGAGTAGTCAGGTGATATGGGGGGGAAGGGCTGATGAAGTGCATTAGGCAACTGGATTGATAAGCCGTTTAATTGTGATTTTTTCTCTCGCAGGTTTTTTAAAAATGTAACATTACAGTCCCTTCAATTAGTAAATCACTTGTGAAGAGACTTCGTCGTAATATAGTTTTAATGATTAACTTTACATATCAAGAAAATCTTTTTCATTTGACAGAGAGGAAAGCATTTTCTTATGTGTGTTTTTTCCTTCGACTAGTGTGTGATGAATACTTTTGATGGAGATGGAGATGTTTTTGATAATGTTTTAAATCTTTGATCGGTGTGTAATGAATAGGCTTACCTTTGATGGAGGGAAGATTCCATTCGGCTTGCTTTATTTATCTTAATCAGAGTCCAGTGAATACCATTGAGGGAAAGGGAGGTGTCCATGATACATGCATATTTCCCCTGCTCTTCGATGGTTGACAATGCTGCGGGCCTCTGGAAAATATTGGTAACACTGCTTAAACTCATAAACCGACTGAGAAAGGATTTAGGGGGTTGGGGAGGCCTGGAGAGATTTTCGAGGTTGGGCTGGGTTGTGGAGAGAAAGGGTTGTTTTAGAAGGTGGGTGGAGCTGGGGAGCAGTTTGTTTGGGTGGGAAGGGATGAGGATGGAGTGTTGAATGGGTGAAGAGGGCTCTTTGAGATTTCTGACTTTATAGAACTTGTTTCGTTTCCCTTTATGTTCACACACACACACACACATATACACGCACACATTATATATATATATATATATATATATATATATATATATATATATATATATATATATATATATGTGTGTGTGTGTGTGTGTGTGTGTGAGCCAAGACAACAGGAAAAATAAAAAGAGTACCGAGCGCTTTCGTGTTATTTCAACACATTCAGTGACATATAAGCATATATATATATATATATATATATATATATATATATATATATATATATACAGATATATATATATAGATATATATATATATATATATATATTATATATATATATATATATATATATATATAGTATATACACACACACATATATATATATATATATTATTACATATATATATATATATATATATATATATATATATATATATATAGTGGTAATGAGATTTCCAACCCCGTCTCCCTGACACCTGTCAGGTGTGGACTTGTTGTCTCCTACGGTGCGTACGTTTATCGGTAGTGTCCTTTGAGAGTTTATTGTAAATTTTAGCCAAATGATTTTTGAAAGCCACTCCTACCTTGACACCCGATTGTGGGTGGATCTGCAGTCTCAAACGGTTGTGTGTGTGTTTGTCAGTACTGTCTCTGTAATAAAGTCGAAGCCGTTCAGGACTACACCCTGCTTTTTATTTTTGCCTGTGGGTATGTGTGGTAAATGAATCACGTAGTAAAGCGATTATAATCATCACACACACACACACACACACACACACACACACATATATAATATATATATATGTATATATATATATATATATATATATATATATATATATATATATATATATATATATATACATATATATAGTGTTGTTGTGTGTGTGTATAACTGAATCACGAAAGTTTGGAACGTGATAAATCCATAAATAAAGGTATAAGCCATAAAGGAAAAATAAACAACGGAGTTTCTACAAGATCTTTCGACTTAGCGTCCTCTACTCAGCAGATAAACGCTGAGTAAAGTTAAGTCGAAAGATCTTGCAGAAACTTCGTTGTTTATTTTTCCTTCGTGGCTTATACCTTTATATATATATAGATATATATATATATATATAGATACTTATATATATATATATATATATATATATATATATATATATATATATATATATATATATATATATATTATATATGCAAGATTGGTGCAGATTTACAGGAGACGTCGAAGCGTATCTTCTGGTATGTCAAGGGCGTGGCATCCGAGTGTCAAAGGTTTGTCCTCTGGTACATTCGTAAATAAACTTTCTGCGTCCAGAGATGCGGTGGTTGAGCTGGGAGACGTGGTATTCAATATGTCGATGAACTTTACAGGGCAAACAAACGAATACCCGCCAGGGGTGTGAGGAGCGATGGTCTTATTCTGTGACTTTGGCAATTATAGGATGCAATGTGTTGCTGGGCTTATATGTAGGTCTTGACGGTGCCAAAGCAATACCCTTTCCCAAAGCCTCCAATGATCGTAGGGAGTTTCATAGATCTATTATCTGAATGTATTTTTAGTTTAATTATAGCATTTAGATTACTCTTCAGGCTTTCAGTAGGGTCCTCATTCTAGGGTTGAAATTTCGCAGGCTCACTAAGAATGCCGTCCATCTTACCGTCAGATTCATCACCATCCATTATAACACAGACATCAGCCTTGTCACATTTCTGACGATGTTGCCCGGTGTCGAAGGACGACTTTCTTTTT